>NC_090184.1:16676976-16997809 GCF_024679245.1 Pseudorasbora parva
AGCTGTTGGCGCCCTAGGCGACCGCCTAGTTTGCCTATGCCTAGAAACGGCACTGTTTGATTGTGTAGTGTATGTACTTCCTCTCTGCAGTAAATCACTGAGCCATTTCAAGTTTTGCAGATTATAATTATTATTGTTTCGTTTTCTATCAGAGGTAACTATGAGTGAAACGTCACTTCATCATTGCGTATCAGACATTGCCACCTTGTGGAATAAAGGTGAATTGCCCCCTATTTCGTCATTATAGATTAATTTATCATTGTGCAAAAAAATATACGTACAATCCTACACACCTATACAATTTTGACAAAAATCTAGTGAAAAAACAGGCATACAATTATAATTCTATTATTTTTTTCTTGTTATATTGTTTAAAATGGATTGATTGAGGAATACTAAGAAGGTTGATGTCTAACTTAAAAAAAATAGTGAGGAGCAGGGTAGTGAATGACGTCTCGGGTCGCTAACAACCCGAGGTATACATTTAAGGGTTAATAAAGTTTTGCTTCATATTCTTGAGAAAAGGAGTTTTTCCCATACACAATACTCGTTCCCTATCTCATGGAATCGAGGTTATGAAAGTAACCGAGTACGTTTTAGAATCAATAGTGCTGTGAAACGGTGACAGTCTTGTAGATGTGTCAGTTTGGTATTTGTTTCAGTTTGAAATTGAGAATATTAAACATTTTGATGAAATGGTTCCACTATATATATTTTAATTGTTAAATGTATTGCATTTCTTCAAAAAACTGAATTATTACATTTTCTTTTTTTTAATGCAGTTTTTTGTACAGACTTTGAATTTTGGTGGTAGTGATTGGGCCCACAATACACCTGTTTTATTAATTGTTGACCTCTGTGATACCCTTCTGGGCTAGCAAAGTCCTGCCACTTCTTCCTGACCTCCTTCCCTGATTTGAAGGCCCCTGCTTGCAGTTAGTTTTATAGCAATATCCTCACAGATTTCTTATTTTTGTTTATTGGAATGACTGCCATTAAACCTGCTGAAAATTATGTTTGTTTAGCTCCACCTGTAAAATAATATTAGTTTTCTCTTTTTTAATTTTTAAATTTTATTTATTTATTTATTTATTTATTTTATTCAGCCATGGCCCTTTTTTGGAGTGTCTGTTCACACCAAGTGCAAATAGTGTGCCCACTGCCTTGTTGGGAAGTGCTATTCACACTAGCTCCACCTAACAACGCCTGGCTGTGCCAAACAAGATTAAAAAACATCCATAGAATAATGTCCTCTGTGGCGCAATCAGTAACGTGTATGAATGGTTAAAGCTACACTGTGATATTTCCCCCCATCTAGTGGTGTAAAGGTATATGACCATCCAATGAATATTAGTTTTTGTTCCTCTCAATTCCGATTTAGTTTTATCTCCTACGGTGGCCGATTTAGTCCCAGATTAACATGGCAATCCCCCTCTTCACATTCGACACAGTGCCATCGAGTGATAAAACGTTTACAGGCATGTCCCATTTTTGGCTAATGTACTTTCAAGATGGAGGGGCAACATGGCGACCGACATTCGAACCCCTCACCCGTATGTATTTTCAATGGCATATTATAAACTTACGAGAATACTTTATAACTTGAAATAAGTATATATACATTAATGAGCACATATTTTTGAAAGAACTGAGTGTTTTTAGCTAAAAAATAAACTAAAAAAGTTAGACAGTGTAGCTTTAATAGATCACTGTTTTGTCGCTATCAACATTGGTTTGAATCCACCTTTTGCAAAGTATGCTCTCCTCTCTTTTCTCATCACAAATCACATTTATTTTTTATAAAAATTAAAAACATGTTCTAAATGTGGAAATAAGGTGCCAAACAAAATGTTTAATAATGATAAAAGCATTTATTGGGTAGGGTAAGGGATAGTTGTAAGGAGGGCTTTAAGGCTGCATTCCATCTAATAATTTAAATAAAAGTTTTAAAAGTTGGGCAAATTTCTGTGAATTGAATTGTTTTTTTATTTTTTATTTTTTATTTTTTACAGAGTATATATCTGTCAAAAATAAATGATACATTACTTACTCTATATGGCAAAGAACTGCTATGTATACGGTGTAAATAGAATATAATAGAATATATCACTATTTTCACTTAGTAAATAGAATGCCTTTTTTGTCTGCCTTTTTTGTCTCCACCTAGCCTGTGCTTGTATAGATTTGTGACCTCGTAGGAAATGATAATTAGGCTAAACATTTTGAAATACAAGCGTGTGCTACATCTGTGAGCCATTCTATAAGGTGACATTTCAGCACTTGACAAACGGACAGCAACTCTTAAGTAGCACTAAAATGCAATTTTCTTTTAGAAACTGATAGATTTATATACTTGGAACTCCTGCAAATCAATAATTTAGCCTTCAAAATGGCTAACTCATCCTCACTGAGCAAACTCTGAACTCCTCCGATTGCCCTTTCCATAAAAGTATTAAAGCATAGATTTTCTGAAAAGATGACATAATTTTGTTATTTATACATAATTACAGCTATACTATAATAAAGACTTCAAATAAATAAGTAAAAGCAACCAAATTATTGATGCTACTATTTATAAAAAAAATCACTATGGTAAAATACATTACTACAATTCCACTGTGGAACAGCGCTGCCAAATGGCAACACACCCCTTTTTTCCATAGTGGTACAGCGTTGCATTTTGGAAACTGTGAAGATGTTTTTCGCACAGATATGTGCTTCCAAAAAGGCACATTACCCAACAAACACTTTGGACAGCTCTGGGAAACATGCAGAAACTGTCCTGTCTTGTCTGTTTTTCTATTTGTAAAGTTTAGTTTAGCTGGTGCCACCAGTGCCACAGTGTGTCGTGAAATCAGCAAAAGGCTCATCAAATTCCTGCAGTAGTTTTTCAATAGCGGAGTCATTTTCATTAACACTGAATTTTTATTGCAGAAAGCAATTCTGCAAATTCAGGAACATTCTGCCATCTTCCATAAATTCCTTATCCTCTGCTTTTAACTCAGAAAATCTCTTCAGGACATTCCCCCTGCTAAGCCAGCGCACCTCAGTAGAGTACATCACCATTTGTTGTCTCAATTTCTTCTAAAAGGCCTGAAAATGGCTGTACTCTAAACTCCTTGACCTGATGTAACTGATAAATTTCAGCACAACAGACATGGCATGTTCATATTTCAAGCATTTGCTACGCGGTGCCTGTTGGTGTATAAAGCAGTACAGAACAATCTGCATATTCTTCTTCTAACTTTCTTTGTACTGGCACAATCAGTCTATTTTTTGCCTGTCATACACTGGGCACCATCAGTAGAAATGTGTACCAGTCTGTGCCATGGCAAACCACACAGTAAAAAAAAAAAAATATATATATATATAAATTACAGAAATTAAAGGTTTTAGTGAAAAACAATGTTATTTTTCTTACACTGGAAGAAGCAAAGGCACTGTCAGTACTTGGCCTCAGATGGGATTTGTGGTGGTATTGACCTCCATGGAGGAGTAGAGCCTGAACCTGAACCAGCTCCATCATGCTCACAGGAGGCATCGGCTTCACTTTCTATCGGCAGACACAATCTCCCAGTCCTCCCAACAGCCTTACCATGCTCGAGCCTCCATCTTCAAATGTCAGACCAAACACCGGTGCTTTGAGAATATCTGTTGTAGTAGTCAGTGCTTAGAGTCTTCAGTGCAGCTGGAGAGGGAGAAACTAGATGTCCTAAAAGACATGAGAAAATGTCTTAAAGATGCCAATGAGTGGGACATCCACTTTCAGCAGCAGCTCACTGACCTCAAGAAGGCCACACTGGCTTTAAAAGGGAGGAGACTGGCACTGGAGGAGATGAGGTTTGCAAGGTCCTCCATTTAGGTGCCAATTATGTTGCCAGAGGATTGAGGTAATATTGTTTAATGTTGGTTATTCATGATGACTAATTATATGTTTTAATAATTTCTTGTGCAAAATGAAATATTATTTTCCATTATGTAAGACCTAATCCCATTGTGCAATATCATTTGCAAATCATAGGGAACAAACAACAAACTCAAATTTAAATTCAATGGTTTGATGTCCTTGTGTTTGTAGAACCACTCAAACACTAAAGCTCCATGAAATAATTTTTTTTATTTCAAATTTAAATAGCTATTTGTTGTACTGAAAAAAGCATACAATCCCTATGAATGTCCATATACAGCAGTGCACCTTTTCATTCCTTAATTTATTCATTGTCCATGTAGTTTTTATTTTATTTATTCATTATTATGTCTTATTCAAAGTGAATTTAATCAAACAAGAACAAGTTAAATGTATAAAGAAATATATTAAATAAAATCAATTGGAGTAAAGTTTGGGTGCAGTTCGCTGGTTGTCCTGCAGGGGACCTCATAGCTCTGTCTCCTTACGATGACCTTAGGGGTTTACGATTACTCCAGAAAAAAAATCACTAGGCCAGTGTTATATATTTTGTTCATTTGAATTCTTACAATATCCCAAAGACTCTTGCTAGTCAACCTCACCACAGTGACATTTTAGCATGCAAATAAAGGGGAGAACATCAAGATATCAGCCCTAAAAATTAGCAAATCGGCCATCGACTGACCCTGACCTCTAAACATCGGCATTAGCTATAGATTTTTTTTCCCGGTCGATCTCTAGAACTGAGTGTGATTTGGGATAAGCCACAAGAATGTCCTCAAAGTACAAATACTTGAAATATTAATTTAGTAAGTCACTCACCAACACAAAAAATTACAATATTTTTTGGGGTCAGTCCAAATCTAATTTTTTTGTAGTCAAATTTGCACTTGCAGACTGAAGGCATCATAATGTTAGATAAGATTGGCAAGTTATAACAAGTGAAAGAGGAAAAGCTTGTATTTCTCCTAGATACAGTGATGTCACTGTGGGTCAAACTCTGAGTGGATGATGAAAACGCCTTAACAGAGGAAACACCTGCTTTTTCACCTGTGTTAAATATTTCTGACGTTTTTTTTCAAACCTAATCTATCAAGATGGAGCTGTACATAACCATTCTCACCCTTACTGTTGTTCTTTCAACTGAGGCTGAATGTAAGTTAAAGTTTTTTAATAAGGTTGAAGTAAAATGACAAAACTGATCATTCATGTGTAACACCATTGTTCATTCAAAGCCTGCTTGTGTTTATCTTAGGGTTTTAAATGTTTCCTTTCACACAGCCATTGTTTGAAACCATAAAAGTATTATTGTGTCTCGTAAAATTGGTTTGTACATTTTTTTTAAAAAATCCCTTACTATTTTACACAAGCAAGTAACTTTTGGCACAAAAAAATAAATATTCATGCATGAGGACATTTGAAATGTTATAAATCATCCTTAGACTATTTTTTTACAGTACTCCAACATAGTGTAATCATAAAACGAAATGAACACTATTCATATCTATGCATTGTCAGAAGTTGTATTCATTGAAGACGTGGCCACACGTTTCTGTCAGATTTGAGTAGCCGGATCTCACGAAAATGCATCTAAATAGTACGAGTTTGCAATCTCGTGGAATGTATGCGTATGGTACGCGGTTTTTCGCGTGCATATGAGACGCACTTTATGGCGTATTATACATACGAACCCCCCACCCCACCACCCTAAACCTACCCAAGAGTGTGTCATACGCACGCCATAAAGTGCGTCTCATATGCACGCGAAAAACCGCGTACCATACGCACGCCAAAACTCATTTTGCCGTATACATTCCACGAGATTGCAAACTCGTACTATTTATACGCATGACCATGATTTGTTGTATTTGTCGCATGATGATCGTGTTGATTTGAGAGTAGAGTAGACGACTGAGTTGCAGTCAGTGCTCTCTAAGGAATTTAGCTGAACATATCATAATTATTGTAGAATATTATTGTATTTTTCAATGTTCTTGTATTCAAGGAATTACTGTATATTTTTCTAAATATTTCTGATCTAAGGTTCTTGCTTATAAAATATTAAAGGGGGGGGGGGGGGGGTGAAACACTCAATCTCAGTCAATCTCATGTCAATCTTCAGTACCTATAGAGTAGTATTGCATCCTTCATATCTCCGAAAAGTCTTTAGTTTTATTATATTTATAAAAGAAATATGGGCTGTACCGAGTCTTTCCGGGAAAAAAACGAGTGGCTGGAGGTGTATCGTGTGGGCGGAGCTAAAGAATGACAAGCGCACAAAGCGGTGACGTCCTCAAGCGTGGAGAAGAAAATGCCACCCAGATTCAACTAATACAGAAATGATCCAGAATCAGATTTGGAGGCTGAAATAAATTGAGCAGGAGAAACAGCAACAGCAGAACGTCCGTCTCTGTGGTATGTACTGTATTTAGTGACCTGTCAACATTTGTGTGTGTTTACTCGCAGTTTATGAGGACATGGTTCGGTTTATGGACTATTGTATGCGACTAAACCTTAGCAGTAGCAAGCAAAACGGTTTTGCACGTCAGACTAGTGTAATGTTATACATAGAACAACAATGGAGTAACCGTTAGCGCATTTGAATGACGAAGCACGCTTTGTGAGAACGCTAGGTTTATGTTTGGGTGGTTTTACAATAAACAAACTGACACATATATTGTTTACTGATGTTTACTCACGCGACGATAGCCAACAACATAGACATTTGAAGCAGTTTTACTCACCGCCTGCTTCCAAAGCAGGACCGTGAACCTTTATTGCTGGGACCCCTCCGTCAAAAACGCACTTCTTTGTTGACATTGTTGATTTGGTAAAGTCCTGACAGCAGAGAACGTGGAGATTCATTTTTGCGACACGACTTAAGCGATGCTGTGAAGCTTCCCGTCATTTCTGCGTTCAAAACGGTTCAAATGCAGCGCTGCCTTCCCGGAATGCTGTGCTGAAGCGTTGAAGTTGCCTGACGTCACCCATAGGAATAAAGTGGAGCGCGGCGCGGACTATAACGACATAAGTGTTCACAGACAAGTGGATCTGCAGCTGAGAAGAGTGTTTTTGGGCGTGCATTTCCTCTCTCGCTCTGGTCATGCGCGCGCTCCCTTCCGGGAGAAGAGCCCGTACGGCCCATACAAGGACCTTCCGCTCTGTTCACGTCAAGCCGAGCCATACTCGAAAAAAAAAAAACTCAGAAATTTGTGAGTGCAATTTTTGACACAGAAATACTCCATCAAACGTCCAACATTAGTTTTTGAAACTTTGTCTATATTTAGGATGGGAATCCAAGTCTTTAACAGTGTAAAAAGCTCAGTATGCATGAAACAGCATTTCACCAACCCTTTAACAGACAACTAATGCATTATTTATTGAACTTACACAGTTCACAGTTCACACTTAAATAGTTTAAGGTACAGAATGGGGGTACAGACCATTATGTCTATGGAAGGCCCTTGAAATATAGATAGATAGATAGATAGATAGATAGATAGATAGATAGATAGATAGATAGATAGATAGATAGATAGATAGATAGATAGATAGATAGATAGATAGATAGATAGATAGATGAAATAAAACATCAACAATGTCTTGAGGTGTAGTAACCGTATAGAAGTGAAATAATTGTCGATGCTATTTCATATTCATAACTGAATTGACTTTGTTATGCTCATTCTATTTCAGTATTACATGAATATTTCGGAATTCACGGATGCTCTGAGACAGATGGAGAGGATATGCATGGAGTTGATGGAGAGGAAATGTGGCATGCCGACTTTAATCAGAAGAGAGGAGTAGTAACAGTACCTAATTTTGGAGATCCTATTGGATTTCCTGGATATTATGAAACCAGTGTTATTGAAATGAAAGGATGCAAAAGTGATGTAGCCTTTTTGACTAACATTTTTAAAAGCCCACCACCCGAAATGGGTAAGGCATTAAAGCGTGCTATTAATTTTTTTTTTTTTTTAATATACACATATAGAGATATGGTATACTGTTTATAAAGGGATTCATTAATAATTAATATCCCATCTAGACATGCATTAAAAATCAGTGGTAGGTTTTAATTTTAACTCATGTTATGAATACTTAATAATGATGCTACTTATGAACCTATTTTATTCAAAACCAAATTCATGATTTACATTATGATGCAGGAAGTGGAAACAGACTTCTAATCTATCTGGAAACAGAAATTATAGTTATATGCATCCAGTGTCATCGAGCTTTGCCTCAACAGTTTATAGTGATAACTATATTTGTTTAAATTAATTAAAAAAGTTATTTTTTTGTTTCTAGATGCACCCCAAACATCCATCTATCCAAAGGATGAAGTGGAGCTGGGTGTTCAGAACACCCTCATCTGTCATGTGACTGATTTCTATCCTCCGTCTCTCAGCATCTCATGGACTAAGAATAATATTAATGTGACCGAGAGCATGAGTTTAAGCCAGTACCGTCCAAGGGCAGATGGTACCTTCAACATCTTTTCCACTCTTATGTTTACACCTGTTGAAGGAGACATTTACAGCTGCACGGTGAACCACAGAGCCCTCCAGGGTCAACAGCAGACCAAAACATGGGGTGAGTGTCATTTACAAATCGAATGAATGGATATTAGATTTCAGTGAAACTCTTCTTTCTGTTAAAAATCATATTTCATGCATCCTCCAATATCTTATTCAAGGTTTTTTTTTCTTCTTCCAGATGTTGATATTGCCCTCCCCAGTGTTGGACCAGCTGTGTTCTGTGGAGTGGGTCTGACTCTTGGACTGTTGGGAGTCGCTGTTGGAACTTTCTTCCTCGTTAAAGCAAACAACTGCAACTGAGAAGCAAACTGACAATATATCTTACTGGAACTGGCCTATTAGACAAATATGCTATTGAAGGGGTGAATATATATCCCTTGAGTGGTTGTTAATCAATATATTAATCTATACGTATCCTTCTAAATATTAATCCATTTGAATGACTTCTTCAAGCTTATGAGGTTTAACCAGTTATAGAATGACATGTCTGTTCACTGGAACATGCCCTCTCCTTCGCTGTGTCTGTAATCCATTCTTGAGGGAGTGAATGAAAATGAGAGAGTGAATTCAGAAAATGAGTGTGCTAGAGGGGCTGTCACTTTACAGTTTGTGCTTGCTGCTTAGTAATTATTTGAAACTTGCCAACTGCAAACTGCCAGCTCCAGTAAGATAAAGTATAAAGATTTATCTTGAACTCTGTCATAGAAACTATGTATAAACCTTAATTAAACAGTAATCAAGTAAAAAGGAATTTATACGTGTATGATATTACACTGTACACTCTTAAAAATGGTTCTAAACAGTACCAAATTATGGTTCTTTGGCTTGTAACAATAGCAGAACCATTTTTGGTGCAAATTATCAACTTTTTTAGAAGGTTCCATAAAGAACCATGCTTTAAAAGTTCTATATAGGACGTAGGCAACACTTGGTGTTATAAATATCCTTTTTAATAATAGTTTATTTTAATTTACATTTAGTATAGTAATATTGAACAAGTATTAGTATAGAAACATTAATATAAGTATAATTTTTTAAATATAAAATGTAAATATAATATTATTTATTATATATTATATTAAAAGAATTGTTTATGGAGGTCAAAATTAGCAAAAATGGACAGTATACTGTATGTGAGCCCTTAACAATTTTAAAAGGAAAAAGTGAGATAAATGCATGTTTTTGCATAAATTAAAAAAAAAAAAAATCTATCAATATAGATCATAGTCACAGAAATGCCAGGCTCCAGCGCACACCCTCACCTGAGTTTTAATCACCTCCTCCTGCAGCCCATCAGCACTGTCATTAGCACAAGCACATATACACCTCAGGCTACGTCTACACTAATCCGGATACATTTAAAAACGGAGTTTTCGTCTAAAAACGCTCCGCGTCCACACTATCATTTTCAATCGCTTTCCAAAAATTGTTCATCTGCACTGAAACGTCTGAATACGCTTACATCCCCATACTGGGCATGAGCAAATCCAAGACGCTTCAACGTGCGTCATTTCCGCTACTCGTTTATTTACTCTTTGAAATTTTGCGGCAATGTCGAAAAAAGGCACTGAGTTTTTTAAATGGGTCGACAGTGAGGTGGAGTTGTTGCTGCAAGTAACACGTGAATATAAAGTGCTAAAAGCAAGTGAAAATGTAGACTGGGAGACATGCCAAAATAAATAGGCCTACGGCGTGAATTGGTCATGACTGCATCACATGGCTAAAGATGCGTCATCGTATTAAAAAGCCTCCGTTTTCACAGTCCACACTACGACGCGAAGACGGCGTTTTCAAATATATCCGCTTTGGGGAGCGTTTTCAAAACGTTACGTTTTCATTGACTTAAAACGCTGTCTCAGTGTGGACGGAAGGCCAAAACGGAGAGAAAAATATACGTTTTCAAATGAATCATCATTCATGTATCCTTCGCTGCAGGTCTATGTAAAGAATGCAAAGTAGAAGAAACAGTAACTCATGCAATTTTTGAGTGTAAGAGATATGAGGAAGAAAGAAATAGTATGATAGTTGAAATAAAGAAGAATGAAGTTCAGGAGATACATTTTAAATCTTTATTATAATTGACAAGAAAAATGAATAGTAAAGTGTTTTTAGAATTTCTTAGAAGAACGGGTTTAATAAATAGAATATAATACTCTGTTCCACACTCTGGAGCAGAAGGTGGCGGTAATGCACCTAATTAAGCTGGTTGCCAGCCACCAATCAAAATTAAGTGACAGTTGAGCTGGGGGGAAAGCATGGCGTCCAGAAGGTGTTTTTTTTTTTTTTTTACCAACATATTACATTTCTGATATAATTTCTAGTGAGAAATCACGACTGTAGTAATTGAATATGTGTTTCGTTCTCACCAAAGCTCTCTCTATTTAGCTGTAGATCATTAAACTGTTACACTGCCTTAGAAGTCTGTCCGAAATTAGTTCCGTGAGGTGCCTTCGTGCACAAACGCTGCCTGCAGAGTCATTGTCTGATGAGGCAACGAGTCAGCTGCCTAGGTTTTCGGATGCAGCCTCTGTCTCTCTCCATCAAAGTCTCCCAAGTACCTCTGCATCTCCAACCTATTGCCACTATCCAAGATCTCACCTCAGCTCACGTGCACTGCCATATCATCTGCTCACTTTACTGGTTTCGCTCAGTAAAACATATACTCACCATCTTTGTCTCTGCAGTTCTGTACCGTAACAATCATGCATGTAATATATTACTAGGGCTGTTTCGAATGCCATTTTTTGAGCTTCGAAGCTTAGGTGGCAATCAATATCGAATATTCGAAGCTTCGGTGGGTGGGGCTAAATATATAATAATAATGTCGGTTTGCATTTGTATCATCTTTCACGACTTAACGTTTCACTCTTCGGCATCGTAAATGTGTGGTGGCAGACCCAGTGGAGTGCAGTGTTGCATTTGGTGCAATATGATCAGGTGGCACACATTCTTTAAATATTAATAAACATTTAATAATCTTTTAAATAGAACAGTTTCCGGTACGCATTACACGGGCAGGTTTATGCTCCGAAAACGGACAGTGCACAAGTGATACAAAACACAAAGTCTGTTGAGAGCAAGAACTTTAATAAGGTATTCATAACGAACCTTTCTTTAAAACAAATGAATCCGAAAACAGAAATTAAATTAGTAACACACAGTGATTTCAACGAACTGTAATAAATAAAGAACACGGTAGCATGCTTTTAAACAGTTGAATAAGAATAAATTAATTGTTTTTAAAATGACACAAAATGTAATATCTATTTTATTCTATATAAGGGATTTATTTTGTCTTTATTTTTACGGAAGTCACGTGTTGAAAAAAAAAAAAGAATATTCGAATCTCAAAACTGAAAATCGAATGCCACCTCACCGAACGAATATTCGAATATTCGATTATTCTAGTACAGCCCTATATATTACTTGCTTAGTAGAGAAGAGAAGTATCCTGAACAGACCTGAGTCACACTTACATGTTCTGTTAAACCAAAAAGAGAAAAAAGACATGATTGATAGAAAACAAGTTACAATTTGAAAGTTAGTTTGTAGACTTTTTTAGAAAGACCAGACCTGTGTGTTGACAGTCTGTATAGTTGGATAGCTGAGCTCCAGAAAACTAGTAATTGATTAAACGGGAAATATACTTTACAGGAATGCAGTTAACAAACAGCAGCTAAATATTCTATATAATGATTTATGGCTTGCTGGAGCTTTAAATCCATCTTTGCAATGTTGAACAGGCATTAGCCTCCCTTTGCTCTTTCTCGCTCTCTTCTTTTTTGTGAAGTCATTGTTTTTTTGTCTATACAAAGTGGGTCGACAACAGCAAAATTGGTGCTATTTACATCAGATCAGGTACAAAAATTTGATTAGACAATGAATTATCTAGCAAGAACGTGGATATTTTGCAAGTTGCGTGGATAAGTTGTTAGCACTATTAAAAGACCAGGAGAAAAACGTCACAGACAGAAATGAAAAAAGCAAACTTACCAAATTACTAATTCCTCGGAACAACCACTGTCTGTAATGTGGATTGTAATTGGTAATCTACCTGTTAATGGGACGACATTCTGGAACTGTGCTCTCTACAGAGAGAGTGCACAGACTGTGAGCGGAGCGAGCGGGAAAACAGAGCAGACTAGCAGAATTAGTGGATCTTTAGCGGAACAGAACGCTTTTATGGGAATCCTCCAATAGCCTACTTTGGGGGTAAGAGAGGAAACTGGAGTTAAGAGGGGGACATCAGCCGATGAGGGCGAAGGGGAAGTGGCTCTAGCCACTTCACCACCTGGGTCACTAAAGAATTCATTAGTTCATTAACATTAACAAGCACATCATCTCATATTTCTCACTGTAAAAAAATTGTGGTGGTTTTTGTTGGTTTAACTTAAAAAAGTAAGTAACCTGGTTGCCTTAAAATTTTGAGTTTATTGAAATTAAAAATTTGAGTTGATACAATGAAGGAAATGAGTTTAATAAATAGAAACTCGAAATATTTTTGTATCTGAACCACATAAAAAATGTGATAAATCATGAAAATAGCACAATTTGGCATGTTTCACTGTGTCATCAGAAATAAAACACACACATTATTACCCAATATGCTTACAAAATATTTTAATAATCTTTTAATAAAGGTTGTCGAATCTCAAAAAATGTTAATTGTATTAACTCAAAATTTTATTTTCAATGAACTCAAAATTTTAAGGCAACCAGGTAACTTTTTTTCTAAATAATTTTTTACAGTGTAGCTATTATTGTATGTACTGTATTATTCACTAATGATCCGTTAAGCATTATATAATGTTTAATTATTTATAAATGAAAGTAATAATATAATATAATATAATATAATATAATATAATATAATATAATATAATATAATATAATATAATATAATATAATGTAATATAATATAATATAATATAATATAATATAATATAATATAATATAATATCCACTTCCGTAACAGTAGGCCATTTAAATTTGATGTTAGTAGCCGCTGAAATCTGGCTGCTGGCGGCCATGTATCCAAACTCAAAGTTAATAGTAAAGTTACTATTCAAAGTTATGATACAAAATGCAAATTGCCATATATTAGCACCACATAGTGTCAGATGGGTGTGTTTGGTGATGAGTAAGATGATGCACGATTTTGAACCATTCTGCCAATTTTGACACACTCTAATGCTTGGACCTCTGACAATCTACACTTCAGTGCTTGGACCCCTTATTATTTATATTGGTTACTTAATAAT
Organism: Pseudorasbora parva; assembly: GCF_024679245.1. Classification (NCBI taxonomy): domain Eukaryota; kingdom Metazoa; phylum Chordata; class Actinopteri; order Cypriniformes; family Gobionidae; genus Pseudorasbora; species Pseudorasbora parva. The sequence continues at coordinate 16,690,689 of NC_090184.1, forward strand.
GTAACAGTTAGTCAGACTGATAACTGGACATTGTTTTTGTTTTAAAATGAATGCTGCCTAGCAACACTTGACACTTGCACTAACTGGTTGAACAATTATCTTAGACATCCATCTCATGAGCATGAACAAAGCCCTGGCAGCATTCAGAAGGGATTCAGTGTGAGTGAAAATGTCACTGCAAAAGCTCTTGAGTTGTCATCTTATATTTACACTGGCTTCATTTCTTTTAACAGAAAGTGGTAAGTAACATAAAAAGCATCGAAGTAATATAATTAAATATAAAGAATAATTGCATTGTTATTGTTATAATAGTTAGTAGTAGTGGTGCAACATTGTCTTACGTATGGTGACTTTATCTGACAGTTTTTTCTCTGTCTACATTCTTTTGCAGCTAATGTATATTACCGATACCGTATGTCAAGATGCATCTACAGCCCCTCTAATATCAGTGACATGGTGTATTTTGACAACTATTATTTCAATAAATATCTATTCGTACAGTTTGACAGCACTCTAGGGAGATTTGTGGGGTTTAATGAGTATGGAATGAAACTTGCAGAGTTCTGGAACAATGGCACATTTCTGCATGAAGAAAGAGCTATTGTGGACTGGTTCTGCAAAAATAATGCTCAAGTATTTGACTTCCATATCTGTGATAAATCAGGTAAGTGGACAATATTCTTCTCTCATTTTTACTCTCAACATGTAGTAACTAGATAATCATATGTATGTTTTAATTTCGACCGAAACAATAAGCATTAAATAGTCGCATTTTGAAATGTAGGAATTGAATATGACATGAATATTCATTGAATATGAATATTTAAATACATATTGTGAATAAAAATAATTCATATTTATAGGGTTTCTTCAAACGACCATTCTTTTGTCAAATCAACCCCCCTTTCGCTATCTTTGTGGGCACTCTCAAGGTGTAATTCTTAGATTGGTAGATTTTTATACTGCAATGCAATGTTTTATGTGGACTTTCCATATGCATAATGATTTATTATACTGTACACACTGTCTATTTAGGACGTCACTCTTCTTGTTTCAGTGAAACCAAAGGTTAAGCTCAGTTCAGTGAAGCAGGCCGGTGGCAGAAATCCGGCTGTGTTGATGTGCAGCGCATATGAATTTTATCCTCCACACATCAAAGTGTCCTGGCTGAGAGATGGTAAACTGATGACCTCTGAAGTGACCTCAACAATGGAGATGGCTGATGGAGACTGGTACTACCAGATCCACTCTGAGCTGGAATACACCCCCAAATCTGGAGAGAAGATCTCCTGTATGGTGGAACATGCCAGCTTCAATAAACCCATGATTTATGACTGGGGTAAGAGGAGATACTCACCTATTGTCATCTTATTACTGTTTGTGGACAGCATAATTTGACAAGCCAGTGTCCCGGCAGATCCATCTCTCCCTGTGTCTGAGAGAAACAAAATCGCTGTTGGAGCCTCTGGTCTGGTGCTGGAAATCATCATAGCAGCTGTTGGATTTATTTACTACAAGAAGAAATCAACAGGTCAGTTAGGATAAGAATAATTCAAAATGATATTATCCTATTTACATAATCCCTGTACATGAATGTAACTGTTTTTTTTTTTTTTTGTTTGTTTTTGACAGGGAGGATCCTAGTACCTCATTGATGATATATTTCTCTATAAATGATGATAACTCTAGCACATGATTAAAAATTAGACATACGGTATAGGTCCTCAAACTGACTGCAAGTGGACTAATAACGAAGCGTTTATCCTCTATGAGATCATATTTGAGGTCATATTTGTGTAAGATGCAAACTAAAGAAACCTGCACCAATGATACATTTTCTATATCCTATCCTAATCCCAGATAGCATGGTGACATTGATTCAATGTTGAAATTCAATCAGAATCATCATTTTGGTTGAGGTTGAAATTTCAATGCTAAGTAATATTGAATCAATATTGAAAATTCAATGCTAACACCATACTGGACCAATGTTGAAAATTCACTGCTAAAGAATATTGGATCAATGTTGATAATTCCATGCTTTTCAGTGTTTATTAAAGATTAACATTGAATCAATGCTGATGTTTGGTCAGCTTAATTCTCCACCGGTGAGGCTTACGGTCAATCTATCTGTCACATTCAACATGTTAAGGCAAGTCCAAATCAATTGGCTACATTTGTGTGAATGTGAGCACATTTATTATCCTCAAAGGATACGATGAGTACACCAACGAGTGTGTGGATTAACAAAGAATACATAAATGTAAATTTTGTAATTGTAAGCCTTTCTTTAAATTTTTCTGGAAGAGTTAAAATTGTATGCGTGTTTGATTTCTGACTCTTCCAATAAGAAAGCTGTAAAAAACTATGAATCTTTTTAAAAGGTATATTATTTTCCTGCTTACTGGCATTTAATGTTGTCATTCTGTGTTTCATGTTATTATAATAAAAAATGTAAAAAAAATAAAAAAATAAAAAAATAAAAAAACAAACAAAGAACTTCTACCATAAATTTAGTCAGTTTTAAATAAATAAAAATGTAGACTATTATTATTATTATTTAAATCATGTAGAATGTACATGCATTTCATTATTTATCTAAAGAATACAGGGTAAAAAAGAATTTAGAATATGTGTCTCTACTTATCGAATGCGCCACAATCCAATCCAGTAGGTGGCGGTAATGCACCTTCAAGACAACCACTAATCAGATCAAAGCAAGCGCAACTGAACAGACTTCAAGCGCGAAAAAGAAGCTGTGTCTCATTTCAGAAGGCTGCGTCCTCCGGAGGTCGCATTCGAAGGTTGCATACGTCATTTTTTTTTTCTTAAGATTGGCATATACACTGTGAATTGTGTCCGAATTCTGACTCGTGCAACTCTTTTTTTTTTTTTTTTTTTTTGTCGTGTGTTGTTTGTTGTGAGGTGTTCATCTATTTTATGAGAAGATTTTTGTATTAAGATGATTCATCTGTGCGTGCAACGAGTAAAATGTGCATTTGTGGAAACGGTGCTGCGCATGCATTCATTGACTTGTGAGTCGATCCTATTTGATTAATTTGGATTTTGAGACCATATAGGATCGACTCACAAAGTCAATGAATGCATGCGTGGCAGATCCACAAACGTATCTTACTCGTTGCACGCACAGACTAATCATTTTGAATCATCCTATATTCGTCCAGTGTATAAACGAGAGGCGATCGGAAGGTTAGATGAATTTCTGGCTTGTCAGTAATTGTGTTGGCCACTCGTGAGAGTATCTCACAGCTGAAGCAGAACTAGAACTGACTGACCTGTTAGCGGTGAGGGGAAATACAATCAGTTCAGCTTCAGCTGTACGATATCATCACGAGCAGATCACAATTACATCATTACAGTTTAATCTTTAATGCAGCAAGAAAAAAGAAAAGAAAAGAGTGAGATCTTTAAGTTCTGTAGGCAGCTATATCAAACTACAGAAATTTAGTAAACAGTTGTGCCTCCAGTTCGTGTTGTAAATGGAAAAAAAATCTCTTCCAAACCACCATGTAACAGCTCCTTTTTTATTTTCTTAATTTAGCTATTTGGTCATTAATTTACTTGTTTCATTTTCACACTTTATTTATGTACTATTAAATACAATAATATTATTAGATAAAACACTGGATATATTCACTTTGCTTTTTCATTCATTCATTGTGTGTCTGCAGGTCCTTTAAAGTCTTTACTAAAATGCATTAAATAGTCCTGAATTTAATGTTAGCGTGTTTTAACTGGGATATCAAGATTTTGATAAAATTTCAAGTTTCACTTCATTTTGTAGTAGGCTATATTTGTAATGTATAATTAATCACATTTCCAAATATTTACAAACTTCTTGTTGTTTTAGATGCCGTGAATGCTGATAAAAAGAGGCATCAGAGTTTATCTTTGCTGGGACGGTGCAAAACTGTCTCCATTACAACCTGAAAGGCTTCGGGGCATTGCTCATGGTGGAAACCCCCTGAGTTTGGAGTATTATTCTTTCTTCTACCTTCTTTCTTTCAGTAGTACTGTGTCATTTCTGTATTTATTGGCAAGTTTACATTTGTATTTACTTTCATTTTGCAAATGAAAGTTGTCATGTTTTTCCAGGCTCTTCTCATTTGTGTCATAAATTCAGATGTAATTGTTTTAAGTCAATGTGAGATTTCCTGTTGTAACTGTGGGGGCATAAATAAATACATTTGCATGTAAACTGAAGGATGGTGTTTACTTTGAGTGAATTTTTGATGCAAAATCATATCGACTGCAGCCACACATGGTCTCTGATTAAAATGAATAAAATAGAGACAAATTAACTGGCATAGAATCCTGCTGTACATAAAGCAAGATTGATCTATTTTTCATTGTTGAAATAACATTATTTCAGGGTGCAAACCTGATGAAAAATCAATGTTAAATCTCAACATTGATTCAATGATATTTTAGTTCATGGATTAACATTGATTCAACGCTAATTCACTGTTTGTCTGCTATCTGGGTAATCATTTGTTAACAACATGTATTCATTACTTCAACAAGCTCACTGTTTCTGCCTTAATATAATACATTGTTTTTTTTAGCTGCATGATTTGTATATGAACATGCACCTGTGATAACAGATCACCCTAAATTGCATTTTCTGTAAAGCTGCTTTGAAACGATATGTATTGTAAAAGGTGCTATAGAAAATACATGTTAATTGAATATCAATAACAATGATTTAAATGGTTGATTTCTATGTTGAGATAAACACAGAGGCAGGATTCAATAGCAAGTAACTTAGTCTTTATTGACACAATGTCACAGAAAGAATGTGACGAAAACTCAGAAGGTGACGAAATCCGGATAAGACGGAGCCGTGAGAGAATTCCCTTGGGTAGCACGGGCAAGCTGTGAGCAGCAGAGACTCGGGAGATCGGCGAGGAAAATCCGGGAAGGGATCCACTGTTCCCAGGAGAGGGGAAACAACAACCGACGGGGAGACACACGGGGAAACATCCAACAACGCTCTGACAAAGACAAGGGAGAAACAGAGAGACTAAAGCCCCTTTCATACTGCGATTCCGGCAAATACACGGATAATGCGACCCGGCATTTGTTCCCGGGCCGCTAGATTTGGTCCATTCACACTGCCAGCGAAATACCGTAATATGTGCGCTTTCACACACAACGCTTAATGGTCCCGGGTCGAGTTGACACGTGACATCCTGATGTGACGTATAATGGCGAGCGATCTCAGCTTCAGCGCGGATAGTAAGGAGCTCCGTGGTCTCGACTTGTGTCCAGTTTGCGCACATTTCTGCTTGTTTAATTTTAGTTTCTTTTGTATACGAACACTCTCTGCGTTTAAAACACCGACTAGCTCTTCTGGCACTGCAGGGTTGTATTATTGAAAAAAAACAAGCTCTAGGAGTCGCACGATAACTACGTACACGTTGCGGCATTAGTTTCGGCTTTTGGTCACAGCGCTCGTCCCGTGTCGAATCCCGCAATGTTACTAGGTCCTCGACCCGGGTCGAATTCGGTAATCAATCCCGGGACGTGGTTGCTTTCACACAGAAGGCGACCCGGCAATGTTCCGGGAATATTGCGGGTCCGACGTGCAGTGTGAAAGGGGTTTATGTAGGGTGAAGGTGATGAGATGCAGCTGGCACAGGCGACCAGCCACAGGTGCGTGATGAGCCAATCCCAGGCTCTGCCCCAACCTACATAAAACACGCACCCAAGAGTGAGACAGGGAATCCATGAACCGTGACATAAACATAATGTTGAGATAAAAGATTTTCTTAATTTTCATGTTCTATAGGCTACATTTCTGCCATAATATTTATTAGTAAATGTTCATATGCAAAAGCTTCTAAATGCCACTTCCGTCAAAAATGAAATAATGATATTGAGTGAATGCTCTCCGCATGTAGAAGCCTTTACTATCATCAAATACTTTCACTTCAAATTCATTAATATTTTTACAAACCCGATTCCAAATTTGTTTGGGAACGGTACAAATTGTGAATAAAAACAGAATGGAATGATATGGGAGTTTCAAATTTCAAAATTTTATCCAGAATACAACTTAGATGACATCAAATGTTGAAACTAAGAAAATGTACATTTTTAATTGGAGAATAAGTTGATTTTAAATTTCATGGCATCAACACATCTCAAAAAAAAGTTGGGATAAGGCCATGTTTACCACTGTGTGGCAAACTGTGTTTACCAACAGTCTGCAAACGTCTGAGGACTGAGGAGACAAATTGCTCAAATTTAGTAATAGGAAGGTTGTCCCATTCTTTCCTAATACAGGCTTCTAGTTGCTCAACTGTCTTAGGTTTTCTTTGTCACATCTTCCTCTTTTTGATGCACCAAATGTTTTCTATGGGTGAAAGATCTGGACTGCAGGCTAGCCATTTCAGTATCCGGATCCTTGTTCTGCACAGCCTTGATGTTGTAATTGATGCAGTATGTGGTCTGGCATTGTCATGTTGGGAAATGCAAGCTCTTCCCTGAAAGAGACGACCTCTGGATGGGAGCACATGTTGTTCCAGAACTTGGATATACCTTTTAGCATCGATGGTGCCTTTCTAGATGTGTAAGCTTCCCATGCCACACACACTCATGCAACCCCATACCATCAGAGATGCAGGCTTCTGAACTGAGCGCTGATAACAACTTGGGTTGTCCTTGTCCACTTTAGTCCAGATGACATGGCATCCCAGTTTTACGAAAAGAACTTCAAATTTTGATTCGTCTGATCACAGAACAGTTTTCTACTGTGCCACAATCCATTTTAAATTAGCCTTGGCCCAGAGAAAACGCCTTTTCTTCTGGATCTTGTTTAGATATGGCTTCTTTTTTGACCTATAGAGTTTTAGCCGGCAATGGTGAATGGCACGGTGGATTGTATTCACCAACAATGTTTTATGAAAGTATTTCTGATTCATGTTGTGATTTCCATTACAGGAGCATTCCTGTGTGTGATGCAGAGCAATCTAAGGGTCCGAAGATCAAGGGCATCCAGTATGGTTTTTTGGCCTTGACCCTTACGTACCGAGCTGCAAGTTTTTATCGTGTTTTGTCCATTGTTACAGTTGCAAGAGGCTTGATTGACTTGAAGCGGCACTCCACAGACCAATCGGGTTATAATATCAAAGTACATGGGGAGCAATTCAAAAGCAATTGGAGCTTTCTGCTCTCTAATCACTCTTGCGGTACTTTGATGTCATAAATCGTTCGGTCTGTGCAGTGCCTCTTCAAGTCCAACAAGCCTAATTATAGGATTTTACGAGTAGGTAAACGGTTGTGGGAGTCACTTGCATCACAGAACCCCCTACTGTTTGGATCAATTTCTTCATTGTTACATTTTGAATTCTGTTTTCATCATTTGCAATATTTCCAGTTGCATCTTTAGTGGTTTTGTTCTACTCTGAACGCTTACCTGACTACCTGAGGATTACTTACCATCGAACTGTCATGCTCTTTTCCTCTTCAAAGATCCATTTTCTTTATCAGCCTTTAGCCACGTCTCTCCGAAACCTGCAATGCACATAAGACTGTCAATCTCAAACCAGTATCACTATAACGATCTGCAAACCAGAATCTCACCCGCTCTCCAAGTGTTGTTCAATAAATTCTGTTCAGAAAATTATCTGTGTTTGCATTCTTCTGTTCCGTGACTGCCAGTAATGGAAAATGTAGTTTGGTCACTCATGCCTATCATCTCATAGACTGGCTAAATGGGTAGTGTTTTCTGGGTAACTTTATATATATATTCTTCATTAACAGTACACATAATGCACACAAAACATTTAGAAATAAATGTATAAGGATTTAATTGAATTGCTTCCACCATTGCATCCCACTCATATTCACTACATTTGTTCATGTGTGTTCAACTCGTAAATACAAACTTTCTAACATGATTTACATTTACTCATTTAGCAGACGCTTTTATCCAAAATGACTTACAGCAATAGGAATACAGAAAGGGATCCATCATGAAAAGGTGAATAATCACAAATTGCCTGAAATACTATGGATATTGCTTATAGTTGCATACGCTATAATTAGGGAGGGAATAGAGGAAAATGGAGGGGAAAAATTAAAAAACACATTGTTTTAAAGATGAGGTTAGGTGCTCACAGAAGAAATTAGTTTTTTGAATGTTGTCAGTGATTCAGCATGGAGTGGAGAGATCGTTCCAACAGCAAGGAACAGTGAATGAAAATGTTCTTGAAAGGGATTTCATGCCTCTCTGTGGTGGTACCACGAACCGTCGCTCCTTTGCTGAGCGAAGGCTTCTGGTGGGGGTGTAAACTCATAGAAGCGAGTGGAAGTATGCGGGTGCTGAGCCTGTGGTGAATCTGTAAGCAGCAACGCCTTGAACTTGATGGGAGCAGCGAGTGGTAGCCAGTGCAGTGCAGAGAGATGAGGAGAAGTGTGACATGGGCCCTTTTGGGCTCGTTGAAGACAAGAAATGCGACTGCGTTCTGAATTGAAATGCAACAATAGTCAATGTTTTTAATATATACTGAAACTTTCATGAAAATTAAATCTATTAAGGCACTACAGGTTCAAGAATTGGTTGTAGACATGGATGCAAAGAGGAAGGTATACTTTAATAAAGCACAAAATAAACGTATACGCTCACTTATCAAAAAATGCAAAGACAGAAACAAACAATTTAGCTACACCATTCAACATGACACAAATCAACCGGAGTAGAACTGGACGTCTGAATTTCAGCATGAAGGAGCCAAGTTGTGACAGCAAGGAATAAACCAAGTAACAGCAGCACTTGTGAAGGAAATACCGCCACCAGAAATCCACCCTGGCTCCTATAACAAGCAGAAATGTGTTACACACTACATACACACAGAATAAAAGTTACGCTAACACTTGAATAGTCAAAAAATATCAAATATACACTTTAAAAAATGTGGAGTTAAAAACAACCCAAGTTGGGTTGGAAATGGACAAACCCTAGAAATTTGGTTGTTTGAACCCTAGTAAATGACCCATTCAAACAACCCAATTTCTGTGTTTGTCCATTTTCAACCCAACTTGGGTTGTTTTTAACCCAGCATTTTTTAGAGTGTAGTGGCAGTCAACCAATGCAAGTTCATAAACATACCGTAAAAGTGTGGTCTCCGATAATCGAATTAGTCAATCAAATACAGGCATAATGGGAGGCTGAGGGCTCGTCCAGTCTATCTGACGGGCAGCGTCCACGCAGAAATGACACGAATCCGTACAGAGCAGCAGACACCCAAATCTGTGAACAGACAAAGATCCCGCTACAATACGACATTAAATGAACACTAAAACCACAGGCAACTTGCACATACCAGTAGAGGAGCAACTCCAACCCATGCCAGCCACAGGATTTTTTCCACCGGGTCGCTCTGAAGCTGAAGAAATAGAAGAAAGGGGTGATGGCTTGTGACGGCATGCATCTAACCAGACAGTTTATGTACACCACCACTTCCCACCGATAGGGTAATCACTGAATGGAATAACCAATCACATGGCAGCTGAAAAATAGGTCGCTAGTCCTGCCACACATTTTATGGGCAGAAGGAACATGATCGAGCAGTTAGGATCATTCCTTCTTAGTGTGAGGAGAGTGAGCGTGGGGGGAGTCAGGAAGGGTGGATCCCTGAATCAGGTTTGAGAGACAGTTAGGAGATCGGGGTTTAAAGCTGATTTATACTTCTGAGTCGGACCTGTGCCGTAGCATCTATGCTACGCGCCGATTTTCATTTATACTTCTGCGTCGTTGTCCGTGGCAATGCGCAGGTCAACATGCAGAGGGAGCATGTGTACCCCTGAGGAGGGGTTCTGGCAGGTCCAGGGCTGGACTGGGGCTAAAATTCATCTCTGGCAAACCCAGCCCATCCGGCCCATGAGCGATACTTAATGTAAGTAATAATAGCAACATTTTTAATAAATACATTTCTTCCATAATACCATATTTCTTTACTGTAAGTAGCTGCAAGGTAAATTGTGGTTGTGCTAAAGTGACAAGTTTGTAGTTGTGTGTATTGCTCTTTTCCAATTTACCTTGATATGTATTTGCATGGTCGCGGCTGTTTTCAGCTGATTCACCACAGAACCTGTAATGTTGTCATATCACACGATAGTATGAAACAAAATTTGAAGTCAAAGTACTCATCACTTCATCACTTCATAGACTAGTGTCTATGCGTTGCAGCGTAGGCTACATTCGTCAGCAGCAGCGCTGTGCAGATATTCGCCTTTTGCAGTTTAATGCGCAATGCGAGCCGCTCAAAAATAAAAAATAAAAAATGTGCCTCATATGGACACAGAATATGAAGGAGGGGAGGTCTCTCTCGCTTTGGCCTGTCAATTCAGAAGACCAACCAATATGCCACTGTCCCTGTATGATGGCCCAATTGGTGGCAAAAAAAGAAATAACATTGTATCGGGCCCAAAGTGCGTCGGCCCACCAGGAAAATGCCCGGTACGCCAGATTATCAGTCCAGCCTTGGGCAGGGCTGTGTATAATTGACATGTTATTTAATTTTTGCAGAGGTGCACTTCAGGGTACGTAGTATGCTACACATCCAACACATAGCCTATGACATAGCTATGGCGTACGCTCGACAGAAGTATAAATAAAGTCTTAAGTGTTTTTTATTCCATATAAACCTTGGAGTTTAATGAGGTTACTAGTGCATTGCCTTAAGGCAACAAATCTGGTTCAGGGACAGGGATAGGGAGGACAATTTATGATGGCTATAGTATCAGGGACCCCAAGCTCCCAAAAAATGAGGTGAAATTATTTTCCCCCCAAAAAATAAATAATCATGCCAAGATAATATCCTCATCAACAGAAGAGTAACTTTCACATGATTAAAGGCCCGGTGTTTTACTTCATGAGGTTTTGTATGAGGAAGTATCACAAACTGAAATAACTGATGCAGGTCTGGCTGCGTTTTTCACAGTCATGCATCTCTGGTATTCTAAACCTAGTTTACAATGATTGTTGTAAACATACAAACAGGTTATTTTACTGAAACCATGAAGCGTGTAATCATGGGGGAAATTTTAGGGGAACTGTGAGGAGATTTGGACAAACTTCCTTATAGTTTCATAATACAGTGAGCACAACAATGGACCCTTTTCATAGACTGTATACTTTGTTATATTATATTAAATGATTGCATTAAATTGCAAAAATAAAACTAGTTATCTGCTGCAAAGGTGTTAATAATACGACGGCTGAGGAAGTGATGTTATGTTGACATCTTACTCTCTTTTGAGAGTCATAATGACTCTATCTATATTTGTTCACCTTTTGGAATGTCAGAAATGCTATCATGGATTTTTTTTGTTTTGTTTTTGACACAAATGGGAATGCAAAACATTTTTGTATTGCTTTCATTTACCAGATGTTTACCAAACTATGATGACCTTCCCTTCTGTGCAACCCCAGAAATGTGAAAAGGATCTATATTTCTACTATTTGGATTAGCAGTTGTGCCAAATCAATTAAGAACAGAAGGAATCTCATTTTATTCTAAGATTTTGCCATGTAACATAATGTAAATCTTACCCATGGCAAACCATTACATCAAATACTATCTAACTATAACAATACATTTACTTCAAGACGGTCAGAGTGCCAAACTTAAAAAACAAAAATGTTCAGTTATCCAAACTATGAAGATCAATTGCCCAGCTGTATTTGCTGTAAGATTTAGGCTGTATTACTGCCACCTAGAGGTTGTAAATGCAAACAAAATGCATTTGTCTTGAAACATCTAAAACGAATGAAGGCCAAATTAATGAAACAAACACTTCTGACAATAATGGAATTTTAACAAGAAACACTTGTTTATATATGCAGTGAATATATATATATATATATATATATATATATATATATATATATATATATATATATATATATATATATATATATATATATATATATATATATATATATATGAAGAGTTTCGTTGCAAAACGAGATATATCCATTTTGAGAAATGTTGGTTAGTTGACATTATTATTTAAGACATCAACAGTCAAGTTCATTCACAATTTTTGTACATTAAACTATTACTTGAGCTCAGTGCAGGCCAAGGACACAATATTCTTCAAATCCAGGATATTTTTAATTTAATTTTATGTCCATAAATAGTTCATAAATAAGTCAAAAACCATGCCAAACTGCAACATATTTATCTTAACATTGTCAAACATCTTAAATTGGTTAAAAAAACAATACATCATAAATATATGGAATAGTATATACAAAGATTGATTAATAATAATAAGATTCCGAGTTAGTTTTGGCCAGAACATGCATAATTATTATTATTATTTTTTGTGCAAAACGCTATATATCCACCATAGGCTATATTATTCTACTGTAATACCATTAAGAAAAGCTTAAAGCCCCACTTGGCTACTTTTGCTCTCGGGGTCCCCCTACAGTTTGGAAAAAATAATGTCCTCAACTACTGTCGTAAGAGCTGTCCTCCTACAATAGGGGATGCCATCGCGCGTGCATTTGTTGACATGACAACCCTGATAGCCCTGAACTAGTGATGCGCGGTTCGTCTCATAACCCGCGGACCCCGTATGTCTATTTAATGGTCGCGGGTGCGCGGCGTGTTGTAAAAATATATACAGTGGGGCGGTGCGGGCCAAATAACGTCATAAAAGCGTCCCGCGGGTCGGTGCAGCACTAACAGTTCCCCTGAAAACTGCAAGAGGAGTTCTTCTGGCGTCGCGTGTGAAATGTCTTCATCCCAGGTAACGTTACAGTCAGTGGCATGTTTCAGCATGTCATATGAATATAATTTCATGGGTTTTATTTTTTTCAAACGCCAAATAATCACGATGCTCACGTTTACAAGCCAGCGTCATTATAGTAGTCTATTGGTTACCGTTTTACAGAATCTATATGATACTTCAGTTCAATGTTTGAGTGGTAGCTCACCGTAAAAAGCAGGACAGCATCGGTCGGGCACGCCTCCTTCAGCTCACGCCGACGAGCAAACCCTGGTCACATTTTGATCCTTGTCCTGCCTTTAATCCCATCACTTATTCATTTCCTCTTATTGCTTTCCTCCAACAAAACCTTTTCTTTCTTATTTGTCTCTGCTGCTTCGGACATGACTATATTATCCGACGAACAAAGTTGGGCTCGCACGTCCGAATGTAAGGAAGTGTGTGTGTTGGTGGAAGTGACGTATATGCCGTAAAGCAGTCGAATTTTGTAGTTCTTTTCTTTTTCTCGGGTTACTACCCGAAACCCGAAGTTTAAAAGTACGATTAAAAACGATACAGACCCCATCAGGCTATGGCAGACGTGTCATTCAACCTATTGTAAGTTGATTTATCATCACAAGAGTCTTAAAAAATATATTATGAAGGTTGAAAAGTTACCTAGTGCTGCTTTAATGGTATTTAATAGTTGCTCTTCTATCAGCTTGAATCAGTCAGCCCCTTCTCCTCTGACCTCTAGCATCAACAAGGCATTTTCGCCCACAGGACTGCCGAATACTGGATGTTTTTCCCTTTTCACACCATTCTTTGTAAACCCTGGAAATGGTTATGCATGAAAATCCCAGTAACTGAGCAGACTGTTAAATACTCAGACCCATCTGGCACCAACAACCATGCCACGCTCAAAATAGCTTAAATCACCTCTCTCTACCATTCTGACATTCAGTTTGGAGTTCAGGAGATTGTCTTGACCAGGACCAAACCCCCTAAATGCACTGAGGCAACTGCCTTGTAAATGTTTGATTAGATAATTGCATTAATGAGAAATTGAACAGGTTTTCCCAATAATCCTTTAGGTGTTAGGCATGTTCAACACTGTGGGAAGAGATCTGTGTCAGCATGGGCTTGGCAGTCATGGGCGAAAGCTAACTAGCTTTCACTAATGGACTGTCAAATATATTTATTATTTATGCCGCACAGCAATTTTCACTTAACTGCACTGCACGTATCAGAAGATTATTACGGAGGCAGCTGACTTTGGATGAATATACACTTTTACTCGCAAACTACAATTCATGTTAATCCACAATGTGATAACAGGACCGTTATAAACCTAAATTCTTTATTTACTCGATAAGTGTATCCAAGTAGTTATAATTTGGTGTTTGCTGTCATAATGATGACAGTAGCACACAGCTGTTCTGTTAGCGCTCACTGCATGCGAACCGCGCTCGAGCCCAACCAAACTGCGCTCTAGCCCACCTCTTCTAAGCGGACCAGGGCCAGGGCCGACCAAACGAACTGTGCCAGAGCACGGAACAGAGCGCTCACACTTATCAAACAAACCGGGCTCTGGGGGTCAAACATGCACGGGCACAGTTCAGAGCGCCTAGTGTGAGCTCTAAATGGTTTCCTTTCACCTTGCACAGGTTTATTTAAAACAACCAGGAATAAACAGTAAATTTCAGGTATTCTGTGTATTTATTTGACAGGTTTTTATATATTTTTTTTATTTTTTTTGTATTTACTATACAGTAGTTTTTGTAATGTGTAATTGCACACATGTGAATATCCTAATATTAATACACCCAAAAGTGAAATAAACAAGTTGTTAACAAAGAGAAATGATCTAACACATTATCTAACTTTTTGTATATAGCCTATTAATATATTACAAATGCACACTAGCATATAAACTATAAATTAACTAGTTTGAGAATGATTTGTAAGTATACTTTCGTACTGTATACTTTTATGTATTATATGCCATAAAAATATGTATATACTGTAGCTAATAGCTTTTGTCAGGCATGTTCACTCTGAAATTGTGTCTAAATTGATATTTCCATCTTTATTTGATTTGCCGGTCTGTGCTTTAATGTAGAAGTAGGCACCAGTCCCTATTCCCAGCAGGCCTAGAGTCACACCCACTCCACAGAACACTGATGGGCCAATACTGGGCAGGACAACTTCTACATCTGTAAGACAGAAACAACAACATGATTATTATTTTTGCACTTTTTGGGAAAAGTTGATATTGTATAACTTTGCATCAACATTCACTTAATTCTTATCTGAAAATAACTTCACCCCATGTTTTTGTTTGAGGTTGCTGGAGGGCTTTGTGGTTCACGGTGCAGCGGTAAATCTCTCCTTCCAATGGAATTATCTTCATTGTGGAAAAGAGGTTATAGGTGCCATCATTATTGGGCCGATACTGGCTTAAAGGGATCCCATGGTGTTGAGACTTGTATGGCTTAATATAACATAAATGATGTCTCTTACTGAATTATGTGGTAGAAAACCCATGAAAGATCTACGTTATTTAAAAAATCGATTTTATATTTGGACCATGGGCGGCGCCATTTTGTTTGCGTTCTAGGTTGATGACGTAGAGTGGTTGAACTCCTCAATCAGCTGGCGTTACCCGTTGCTATTTTTACCACAACGCAACTCGAAAATTGTTTCAGAGTTAAACAAAACAAATGAATTGCTTTGTAATTGTACTTAAAACACACTCAAACATACATGTGCACACAAACTCACCTACACAAGTCACAAACAGATCGGCGGGCGCGCACACACACACACCTGACTGCTCTGTCTCAATCGCATGCATCATCACCAAAACATCCTGCCTCTCTTCCTCACGTTACTTTATCCCATCGTCCTACCTAGATATTTCCCTCTGCTGGTCACATTAGGCATTATAGTTAATCTACTATCAACAGTCTATCTGGGGAACAGGATGTGTTGAACAGGATATACACAGGGAATAGATTGAGGGTTATGTATGCGCGCGCAGTGCGTGCGTGTGTGTGTGTGTGTGTGTGTTCGCGCCGATCTGTTGGGTTGTGTGTGTGTTCGCGCCGATCTGTTGGTGTGTGTGTGTGTTGCTGTGTTCGCGCCGATCTGTTGGGGTGTGTGTGAGTCTGTGTGAGAGAGAGAGTTTGTGTGCACATGTATGTTTGAGTGCGTGAAGTCGGACAGCTGTTTGTAAATCGGCTTTACTCGTTATTGCGGTGGAACGTGAGACTGAATGACTGCACTCGAACATGTCCACTATGGTGTCGGACAACACTACAAATGGCCGTCCCTTCAAATAATGCCCTATTTAAGGGTATAGGGTCGATTTCAGATTCAGCCCCTGTCGTGGAGACTGAGCAGCCCAACATCTCGATTGAGACAGAGCCTGTCGTGTGCGCGCCCGCCGATCTGTTTGTGACTTGTGTAGGTGAGTTTGTGTGCACATGTATGTTTGAGTGTGTTTTAAGTATAATTACAAAGGAATTCATTGGTTTTGTTTAACTCTGAAACAATTTTCGAGTTGCGTTGTGGTAAAAATAGCTACGGGTAATGCCAGCTGATTGAGGAGTTCAACCACTCTACGTCATCAACCTAGAACGCAAACAAAATGGCGCCGCCCATGGTCCAAATATAAAATCGATTTTTAAAATAACGTAGATCTTTCATGGGTTTTCTACTACATAATTCAGTAAGAGACATCATTTATGTTATATTAAGCCATACAAGTCTCAACACCATGGGATCCCTTTAAAGTTATATTCTCTGACACATTCATATTGTTTTTAGTCCAAGAGACTCTGACAGGTGGAGGGAAGAATCCAGTCACACGACAGATGAGAGTGTTTTCTACACCCAGAACCACATCATCTCTAGAATAGATGGAAGTTTGAGGGGGGTCTGTGAACCGAGGGGAATAGATTGACACTTATTTCATATCATTTAAGCTGCAGTATGTACGTTTTGCCTCCTTGTCTGCATCTCTGTTTAAAACCTTGGAGTTTTTTGTGGAAATATCATCATTATGTGGGTTGTGCATCAGCATGGCTCCTGTGCGGGGATGAATCTAATATTTTGATTGGTATGTGTGACTGTCATTAGTTCACCACACCGGTGTGAATACTATACTTCGGAATCACATACATGGGAGGAATTTTTGGCCAGAGGCTAAAGACTACAGCCAGCAGAGGGAGCTATGTTAAAAGTTGTTTTCAACTCGCACATGGGGGATGGGTGATCACACTCACAGCTCAGCTCGCAGCTGCACCCCCAGGCATTCATGGAAACGGTGCGGCCGGCGGAGCAAAGTAAGTGGTTCATCTTCTCAAATTAATTCAAAGTTAAGCTTCCAGAGGCATGAACTGAAAACGCGCCAGACTGAACACGCTTTGTGAATATATCTTGTGAGTGTGGTCGCGTTTACCTCAGCTCTCATGACGAGACCTCATTCATCTCATCACTAATGTATGTAATTTGACTCCTGCAGTTTGCGCTGTGTGACACTCCCTCAGCGGCTAAATCACATATTGAACAGACACGTTCCGTTTTTAATTGTAGTTTCTGTTCTCTAACTAAACTGATTTTATGAAAATGAAGGCGGTAGCGGTGGGAAAGTGAAAGTGAGGCAGTCACAGGGATTCAGTAGCGGCGGCTTTGGGAGTGGCCTTGTAGGGCAGCGGAGGATTCTGGGAATTGTTGTCTTTCATCCCCATGAGAAAAAACTACATGTTCTGTCTTTTCTCAGTCTAGAAAGGACCAAATAAAATAAAAAAAAATATTTCACATTTCTACTACACTAATGACCCAGTTTAAATACAGATTCATCTTCCCAGTGCTGAAGTACCCCTTTAATTATTGCAGCTGCTGTTAGAAAAGATCTGCTATAAATGATCTGCCACCTGCAGCATCCTCACAAGCAATAGCCTACTAACCTGACTCCTTCTTTATGTAACAGACTTGATGTTATGATGCAAAGACAAACAGTGACTTAACTAAACCTAAGTTAAGGAGATCGTTTTGAACACTGGGTGGAAATGTTGCTCAAAAATTAAATTTTTTGATAATGTGCATTTGCAGTCCCTGATAACTAAAGCAGCTATTTACAGAATTTACAAGTGTAAAAAAAACTCATTTAGTTGATAAAAACAGTCTGTCATTTAGTCTGCGCGTTGTGTGTTAGTGTGTGTGGCACTTACACTGGCAGGCCCTGGATACTAATGAATACTATGGAGACGCTAAGAACAGCTGTATTCATCAATGCTTCTTACGGCATCTCTTACAAACACTGCGCAAATTATTGTCTTTTGATTCGTTACTACATCCATCAATCAAATCTATGCTGGCTATGCATTGGCTAGGCATTGACTGGCTTATCCAACTAAAAGGACAGGCGATTTTGACTGACAGATTAAGCACCCAGTAAAACGCTCCCTTTCTATCATGTGTCCTAAGCAAGGGGGTAATCTAGAAATCGGAAAGCGTTCCACCCATAGTGGCTGCCATTGCTAACCAAGCCATCACCTGCTGTTAGCATCCAATTGACTCCCATTCATTTTTGAGTTACTTTGACAGTGAATAACTTTACATCTGAGGCGTTTAAAGACTCCATTTGTCCATTGTTTATTTCTAAAGAAACACGACAATGCATAAAAGGCTCCGTTACCTTGTATCTTACACTATCGCCCCGCAGAAGCTGTTTTTGTAAAAATAGGCTAACGACTGCATCATAACCAACGCGACTCTGTCGCACAGTTGAGAAATTACCGTATAGACAGGAGGAGACGCTCAGAAACAATCTTTTACTGTCTATGAGGCAGTCGAGCGGACGTGGAAACATAAAGTCCGATAAAGTCAAGGGAGAAGAATGGGGAGAAGCCCATAGTGAGCCAAAAGCAACGGGAGAAAATATTTAAACAACGTGATCCAGATTTCACTTTCCACAACTACTAGAAGACCTACAGCTGTCAGACAGGTTGCTTACGTCACATCTACGTCGTCAAGCTCAGTCTGAGCCTGCGCAGTTCACCTCAGCCATCAGGAAGTGAGTGCCTCTGATTGGCCTCTTTTTTCCGTCATTGAAGTCAATGGGATAACTCTGTCCATTTATTTTACTGTCTATGGTCCTAACATTTACATTTAATCATTTAGCAGACGCTTTTATCCAAAGCGACTTACAAAAAAGGGGAGAGTAATAGAAGCAACGGAACAGACAAGGCCAAAAACCTGTAAGAGCTGTAAGAAATCTCAATTAATTAGCACAATACACAACAATTTTTTTTTTTTTTTTTTTTTTTTTTTAAAGACAGACATCTACAACAAAAACTCACGTCCGCAAAGTGCCGAACACTGGATTTTGATAGCTAAGATAGCTACAACCCATTAGGACTAAGGCTGTTGCCCCAGCTGTTGTCGTTAATGCAGATTCAGTGGCCCAATGGGTTGGTTTTGTATTCTAGCTAAACGCGCAGCAATAGCCATCTACAACAAAAACTCACGTACGCAATATACAGAACACTGGATTCTGATAGTTATGATAACTATGTAACATACCCGCCTGAAGACACAAATCTGGATGAGAGACGTAGATATGATCCAGGAGTGTGCGCTTTTGGTCGTTGCTGTGGTGATCAGTAAGTGCTATTCTGTATTGGTCAAGTGCAAATGGAAAAGATGTGTCTTAAGATGTTTTTTAAGAATGGCTACAGACTCGGCAGCACGAATTGAGATCGGCAGGTCATTCCACCAGGTAGGAACGGTCCAGGAAAATGTCCGTGAGAGCGATTTCATGCCTCTTTGGGATGGAACCACGAGGCGCCGCTCGCTCGCAGAACGCAAGCTTCTGGAGGGTGTGTAAGTCTGAGCAAGTGAATTTAGGTATATTGGTGCAGAGCCAGAGGTTGTTTTGTAGGCGATAACTAGTGCCTTGAATTTGATGCGAGCAGCCATTGGCAACCAGTGCAGTTTGATGAAGAGAGGCGTAACATGCGCTCTCTTCGGCTCATTAAAGACCACTCTCGCCGCTGCATTCTGGATCAGCTGCAAGGGTTTGATAGTGCATGCTGGAAGCCCAGCCAGAAGAGCATTACAATAATCCAGTCTGGAGAGAACAAGAGCTTGAACCAGGAGTTGTGCAGCCTGTTCTGATAGGAAGGGTCTAATCTTTCTAATGTTGTATAAAGCAAATCTGCAGGACCGGGCTGTTGCAGTAATGTGGTCAGTGAAGTTTAAATGGTCATCAATCACAACTCCAAGGTTTCTGGCTGTCCTTGATGGAGTTATGGTCGATGAACCAAGCTGAATGGAGAAATTTTGATGAAGTGCTGGGTTGGTTGAGAAAACAAGTAATTCTGTCTTTGCAAGATTGAGTTTAAGATGATGCTCTTTCATCCAGTCAGAAATGTCTGTCAGACAGGCAGCGATACGAACACTGACTGTAGGATCATCTGGTTGAAATGAGAAGTAGAGTTGAGCCTGTGATTGAGGGAGTCCTAAGTGAGCCTGTGATTGAAGGAGAGAGACCTGGGAGGGTTTAATATGACTGGAACAGTCCACAGTACAGGGGAGAATGTCAAAATAATGATTATAATCGCTATTTCATTGAAAATGGACATGATTGATTCCTCTAACGCAAAACGCTCATGCAAACGACGGAGGATTTTTAGTTTTTTCCCCTTTATTTTTCGTTGTTTTGGATTAAAACTGGGATGCATTTTGAAGAGTGGACTCTTACACAGACATGTATGCTGTTGTTTTGTGGATTCGTCCGATCTGATCTGAACGTCAGGAGATGAAAAATGAGTACCGTGTTTATTATGCTAATGTTTAAATAGCCACTGCTTTAGCATTTAATTTAACCCTTTCCTAGTGTTTTAGCTTTCATGTGATGCATAGTTTGTGATAGTTGATTGAACACTTTGCATAAAACAAAAGTAATTATAAGTAGAGACACGCCCACTTGCGTCAGACTCCCCGCCCACGATCAGGTGCGGATTAAGAAGTTAACCCTTTCACGCTTGAGTTTAGAATATTCTAGTTTCATAAATGTATTGTTTTACTAGTACGTATGAGTATATAAATGTTAACATTTGAAACCTAAAATAAATATTATGTGGTTGAAAAGACTGTAAAGTTGGGATATATGACAAGCCCTGAGCGAGTCTGATTCTGGCTCAGCACCAGACAAAGCAAAAAATTATGGACTGAAGCTTTAAATCTCTCCATTACAAAATACGTGGCTTCCACTGATTAACTTGATCCATCATC
Source organism: Pseudorasbora parva (assembly GCF_024679245.1). Taxonomy (NCBI): domain Eukaryota; kingdom Metazoa; phylum Chordata; class Actinopteri; order Cypriniformes; family Gobionidae; genus Pseudorasbora; species Pseudorasbora parva. Next base: position 16,711,740 of record NC_090184.1, read on the forward strand.
CATATACAGTACATTTACAACTATAACAAAAAAATGTGTATGTGTCTTTACCCATTTGTTCTGGTTGGTTTTTGTAAACTTTAGCACTAGTGACTAGATGTTTTTTGCAGAGTTGTGAATTATAAATAGCTGGCTCAAAATATTCAGGAAAACCAAAAAGCTCAGAATTTACAAACTCTGGTAGCACCACTACTGTTTTGTTGGAATTGAAGTTGTAGTAGTATATTTCTTCTCCATCAAGACCATACATATCCTCTTTCTCTGTATCAGAGCATCCAATGAGGTGGTAAGCCTTAAGTACTAAAAACAGAACAATATGACAAAAACATAAAAATGTATTAGCTAATTATAGACATCATCAAGAACATGGAATAATTTAAAAATGAAATGGAGAGAAATATACTTACTTTTACTCTCGGTGGATAAAACCACAATGAGGATGAGAAAGAACATATACAGCTCCATTTTCATCAGTGGTATACAGAACAGTTACCTAAGAAGCAAACATACACAGCAGTTTAATTAAGGAAGCATTGATACCTCCCCATTACACTGCAATGCATGACTGGCCAGTTAACTTTTAACATTTCAGATTGATTAACAGTTAACAGTTTGGCAACGACACCTCAGTCTGCTATTGTGAATACTCAGAGTTGAGGAAAATGTTTTTAACAAAGCCTTTAAGTTTTTTTATCATACTGATCACTGGGACAGGTAAAAGCAAATGCATTGTTATAAATATGATTTATTTCGTTTTTTATTATTGCTAATAGTGTTTGTATTACTGATACTGATAAGGATTTGTGTTTGTGTGTGTATTTTATATATATGTGAGAAAAATGTTTAGTAATGATGTTTTAGTTTTTGTTTGTTTGTTTTTTGTTTTCATCAGATGGTTATTATGCCTCTATACTGTTCCAATGTACCTACATTTCCCGTGATCTTAGTGATGTGGAACTCATTTGTTCAATGTCCTTTAATAAAGCTGTGCAAATACAATTCAACAGCACTCTTGGAAAGTATCAAGGGTTTACTGAGATTGGAGTGGAATATGCACACTTGTGGAACAACAATCCGAAAACCTTGTCGGATATAAGCAATTTGGTAAACGTGTGCAAACATTATGGAGAAATCGGTTACCCGGCTATTGTTGATAAATCAGGTACCGTATTTTCCGGACTATAAGTCGCTCCGGAGTATAAGTCGCATCAGTCAAAAAATGCGTCATGACGCGGAAAAAAACATATATAAGTCGCACTGGACTATAAGTCGCATTAGGGCAGAGCTGCAGCCGCGCGCATGCGAGCACCCGCGCGCGCATGCGACCACCTGCTCGCGTGCACTCGCTCGTGCCCGCTTCACTGCATAACCCGAGCAGAAGAAAGAAAGTTTGAAGTGAGTGAGAAACTTGTAAGGGACTGGCGAAAAGCAGAGGTTACTTTAATTGTGATGAAGAAGAAAAAGAAATCTACTTGCGGACTGTAAGCAAGATGGCCAGAGCTGAAGGAACGAGTCCACAGAGGCTTGAACTCTCTGCCGGGAGAGGCTCTGCCGCGCGAGACGAACGCTGTGAGAATCGTTCTCCGCTGCATGTTTTACTACATGCTGTTTGTATTTTGCAGAATAAGATTTTCTTTATGGGAGCATTTTGTTTGTGTTCAGTCTTTCTAAGTTGTTGTGTATAAGTAAATATTAGGCTACAGGAGCAGCATAGAACGCATTCTCGCGGCTATATGTTTATTCTTGTCAGTCAGTATGAATTAAATTTGATATATAAGTCGCACCTGACTATAAGTCGCAGGACCAGCCAAACTATGAAAAAAAGTGCGACTTATAGTCCGGAAAATACGGGTAAGTGGCAAAAACATCTCATCTTAGCTTCTCTTTAAACAGAAGCTGCTTGTAAACATATTCACTGTCTTATAGCATCTTGAGGTCTTCACTTGTTCTGAATAAAAAATAAATAAATAAAAAATCATAGTGTGGTAAATTTCTACTCTTATTTGTTCAGTGAAACCCAAGATCAAGCTTAGGTCAATGAAACGGTTTGGCAGCAGCTCTCCTGATGTGTTGGTGTGCAGTGCATATGATTTCTACCCTGAACAAATCAAAGTGTCCTGGTTGAGAGATGGTAAACAGATGGACACTAATGCAGTGTCTACTGAGGAGCTGGCTAATGGGAATTGGTACTACCAGATTCACTCCCACCTTGAATATACTCCTAAATCTGGAGAGAAGATCTCCTGTATGGTGGAGCATGGCAGCTTCAATAAACCTATGATCATTGACTGGGGTAAAAGTGTCTAATTTTCTTAAACTTCTGCCATAGTTCAGATAAAAAATGAAATTCAATATGATTCACACAAAATGAAGTAACATTACACACTTTTACATTTTATGATAATAAAATTGTTTGTGCATTACACAGACCCCTCTATCTCTGAGTCCAACAGGAATAAAATCGCTATCGGGGTGTCTGGACTTGTGCTGGGGATCATCATAGCAGCTGCTGGACTCATTTACTACAAGAAAAAAAAAAAACAGTAGGTCAGTAAGATAAGAGCAAATCTGATTGATATGTTAGTATTTTCTTATCAAGACAATTCCTCTTTTATTTTGGCAGGGAGGATTCTGGTATCACACCAGCAACTTTCTAAAAATGATGGCATGTTTAATCTCTTGCTAGCACAAGACAAAAATTATGTTTATCACATAATGCTTTGCAATCATAAAAATAAATTGTAAACTGTGAGGTGAGGGTGGTCATAACCTGAATTTAAGAGCAGAATTAATTTGCAATTATATACCCAGAACTGCAATTCAGATGCATTATGGGGTTCATAGACGCCGCTATAAAATTATTACATTGATACATTGCTTAATGTGTTGCTTACTGGTGAAAACAAACAAATACTACTATTTTTTAAAATACTTTTTATTATGTTAATTACTGTGTGTTTGTTGATTGCTGTATTTCTGTAGGTACTGTTGATTTGTATGGTGTGAGAGCCTTTTAATCAAAGAAAAATGTATTTCACTGGTGAAAGTTTCTCTAAACTACTACTACTAATTATTCTTGAAGGCTGTGTAACTATTCTGTGGTATTCATGTTTGTTTAAAAGATTGATAGAAGTAAATGAACTGATAACTGTTAGAAGGCCATGGCACTATAATTCATTTGTTCTAGCTATGTATTCTCTGTTTTATTTATAGATTTTAATCAGGTGACTGTCATGGTGCTTTGAAGGGCAAAACCGCCATAGAACTCAATTGAACTGCAGCACAAACCTGTCAAATTTTCATCTTAAAGGGGGGGTGAAATGCTGTTTCATGCATACTGATCTTTTTACACTGTTAAAGACTTGGAATCCCATACTAAACATAGACAAAGTTTCAAAAGTTAAAAGGTGGACGTTTGATGGGAGTATTTCTTTGACAAAAATACTACTTCCGGTTAGTCATAAGTTTCGGCAAGTTTTTTGAGATCATGCGTCCCCTGACGTTAATGGGGGCGGAATTTCCTTGTATGGGCCGTACGGACAATTCTACCGGAAGCGCGTGAAAGAGAGAGAGGGAGAGAGCGAAAGTAACAGGCTACGCCCATCAAAGCGCTGGCTTGTAGGATGCTGGACAGGTGATGTGCACATAACAATGTCACCAAAAAAGTGCGTTTTTGGTTGCCAGACCAAGACAGTCCTGCACAGATTCTCCAAAACCCCCGCGTTAAGGCAACAGTGGATGTAATTTGCTTTTCCGGATCAGCAACTGAGTTGCGCGAATGTTTATATCTGTTCGCTGCATTTCGGTGCTGACTGTTTCATAAACAAGGCCCAGCTCGACACAGGATTTTCCGATCGCCTAATGCTGGATGGAGCAGTCCCAACGTTAGAACCGCAGGCGGTGAGTGAGACTGCTTCTTTTTTTTTTTTATTGACATACAGACATACAAACCACAATAGTGCAGTAATTGACAATCGAGTAATTACATAATTCTAGAAGTGAAATAAAAGTGTGTTAATGTATAAGGTGTGTGTGGGTGAGTGTAGGTGTGGGTGTGTATTCAAAAGCAAAATTACACATTTATTATTTATTATATTATCACTACCACTTATCATCATCATACCATCATCATCATCATTGTAATAATCAGTGTCCCTTTTTTTATTTTATTTTTTATTTTCCTATGTAATATTTATCATTGTCACCACTTTCAATGGGTCAATAAGTTTCACATAGTATAATAATAATATAAGATAATCCTCCCCCCACATCTTTTCAGTCCCTATACTTTTTTTTTTATTTTTTATTTTTTTTTTATGTTGTGTGTAGTGTCTAAGGTGCATTAAAAGAAGGGGGACATTGTGCGAGTGTCTCAACTTAGGACAGAGATGCTGTCCTAGAGAAACCATTTCTCGCCTGTCCTACCTGCCTTAGTGTTTATGAGGTTTTCCAATTTAAATATACATACAAACACACATTTCTCTTCTACATTGTGGTGCATTAAAAACACATGAAAAGATTAGGGGGAAAATTAGAAATAATCAATCGATTTTACTATAGTAGTAGTGGTGACAATGAAAACCAGGTTTGAAATTCCAAAACAGCAATAATAATAGTTGATGATAATGATGATGATGATGATGATGATGACGACAATGATGAAAGCAAAGACAACAATGGAAACAGCAACAATAATAAAAATAATAATAATAAATAATAGCAATCATAACAATAACAATAATGAAACAATGAAACAATATTGACAATAATTGGAATTATGCAGTAATGCCTGTGGATTGATTAAGAGATGGGAGGAGACGGAGTTACGGAGAGAGAGAGGATTCAGAGTTGTAAGAGGTCAGAAAGTGTTGGATGGCAGAGGTCGCTTTCAGGTGAGGGATTATAGGGGAGAGATGTGTATTCCATTGTAATAAAGTCGGTGAGAAGATTTTTCCAGTGGTTAATGTGTATTTTGTTACGAGTTTTCCAGTTCATGAGGATAGTTTTCTTGGCAATGGTTAGGGCTATGAGGAGAGTTTTAATGTTTATAGTTTTATCTGTAATTATTGTGAGGTCCCCAAGCAAGCAAAGAGAGGGCGATAGTGGGATGTGGCAGCCCACTATAGTGGATAGTGACTGTGTGACCTCTTCCCAGAAGTGTTTGATTGGAGTGCAGTGCCAGGTTGCATGGATGTATGTATCTGTAGATTTCTGACTGCAATGTGTGCAAATTTCTGATGTGAAACCCATTTTAGCTAATCTATTGGCCGTGTAGTGTGTTCTGTGAAGTGTTTTGTATTGTATCAATTGAAGATTAGCATTTTTGGACATGAAATAGATGTTTTTACAGATTTGGGTCCAGAAGTTGGCATCAGGAGCTATTGAGAGATCGTTTTCCCATTTTATTGTTGGTAAGTATATGGTCTGAAATTGATTTGAAATGATTTTGTATATTTTGGAGAGAAGTTTCTTTGGAGATGAAATGTTAACCAAGTCTGATATTGCTGGTGGAAGTTCTAAATTTGTGGCTCGGATGTTTATTTTTGCCAGAACAGAAGATTTGAGTTGCAGGTATTTTAAAAATTCATTGCTCCTGATGCCAAACTCCTGGGCCAAATGCGGAAATGTTGTTAATGTGTTGGATTTGAAAATATGGTTAATATGAGTGATACCCTTTTCAGCCCATGTGTGAAAGTTCAGTATTTTTTTATTGCTAATGAAGTCACGGTTGTTCCACAATGGGGTGCGGATAGATGGAGCTAGTACAGAATTTGTGATTTGGTGAAATTTCCACCAGGCTGTCAGAGTGGAGGCTATAGTTACAGCCTTAAAACATGTGTGTTGTTTGATTGTTTTTGTGAGGAATGGTATGTCAGCTATATTTAATTCTTTGCAGAGTGATTGTTCTATATCTAGCCATATAATATCGGATTGGGTGGGGTGGGTCCATTTGTATATGTATTGCAGTTGGTTAGCTATCGAGTAATAATAAAAATTTGGTGCTTCTAGTCCTCCTTGAGCCTTGTTTTTTTGTAGTGTGGTGAGTTTTATCCTTGGTGTTTTATTTTTCCAGTAAAAGCGAGTGATAATGGAGTCTAATGATTTAAACCAGGTGAGTGTGGGGTGGCTTGGAATCATTGAGAATAGATAGTTGATTTTTGGTAAAATTGTCATCTTAATTGCTGCTATTCTGCCAATTATGGAGATTGGAAGGTTGAGCCATCGAAGCAAGTCATCTTCTATTTTTTTTAGTAGTGGTGTGAAGTTAAGTGTTACCAACTCTGACAGTCTGGAGGAAATCTTGATGCCTAAGTAAGTGATGTGATCATGACATATAGGTATGGGTGATTGGTGGGGTGCCACATCCCATTTGGTTTTATGTAAAGGGAGGATGGATGATTTGTTCCAATTTATTGCGTAATCTGAGATTTTTGAAAAAGACTGGATTGTTTTAATTATTTCTTGTGAAGACACTAGAGGTTCTTGTATAAATAGTAGAATATCATCTGCATAAAGTGAGATTTTATGTGTTTGTTGTGGTGTTTCAATGCCTTTGATTGATGGGTTTTGGCGGATGGCTGCTGCTAGAGGTTCAATAAAAATGGTGAATAGAGATGGAGAGAGTGGACATCCTTGCCTCGTCCCCCTGTGCAGTGCAAAGCTTTGTGATGTTAGTCCATTGGTTGTGACTGTGGCAGACGGTGATGTGTATAAAATCTTGATCCAGTTAATAAATGACTCTCCAAAGCCAAATTTTTGTAGTGTGGTGAATAAAAATTTCCAGTTGACCCTATCAAAAGCTTTTTCTGCATCTAAGGTGGCAATGAGAGTATCTTTCTGTTGTACTGATGAGTAATGCATTAAATTGTATAATCTGCGAGTATTGTTGGATGCGTGTCTACCCTTTATAAAGCCGGTCTGATCAGGATGGATGATATGTGGTATTATTTTTTCAATTCTATAGGATAATGCTTTGCTGATAATTTTTATGTCAACATTTATAAGTGATATAGGACGGTAGTTAGATGTGAGGGTGTGGTCTTTGTTAGGTTTAGGGATGAGTGATATAAGCGCTGTGTTCATGTGGGATGGGAATTTAGCATTTTGTTTTATTTCTGTTATTGTTCTACTGAATAGTGGGAATAAGGTTGACCAAAAATGAATGTAGAACTCAGCAGGGAAGCCATCCGGTCCTGGTGCTTTATTATTTTGCATGTGATTGAGCGCAGAGTGGAGTTCTTTTTCAGTGATTGGTAATTCGAGAGAGTTCATTTGTTCCGGGTTGAGTTTTGGTAGAAGGGTGTTATCAAGGAATTGGTTTATGTCTTCTTGGTTTGGGTCCAGATCCGATGAGTATAATTGTGTGTAGTATTCTTCAAATATTTTGTTTATCTCAACTGGTGAGTTGGTTAGTTTCCCTGCTGAGTTTCTAATAGAGGTTATAGCTGTTTTTTCTTTATTTCTTTTGATTTGACTGGCTAGATATTTACCGGATTTGTTGCCATGGTGAAAAGTCTCATGACGAAGTCTGTGAATAAGAAACTGGTTTCTTTTGTTTATTATTTCATTAAGCAAATATTTATTTTCTCTTAATTCTTTATGGATGGTTTCTGATGGGTTGTTTGCATGTAAAATTTCTAATTTTTTAATTTTTTCTTCTAGTTGGACTTCTTTTTCTTTTTCCTTCTTTTTTTTATGGACTGAATATGATATAATTTTCCCCCGTAATACTACTTTCCATGTTTCCCAGAGAAGTGATGCTGATGACTTTGGAGAGTCATTTATTTCAAGGAAGGATGTCCACTCTTTCTTGAAGTAGCTGTCAAATTTTGGATCTTTCAAGAGTGATGTATTAAAACGCCATCTGGTGGGGTGCTTCTGTATTGCAGGTGGGTTCCATGTGAGAGTTACCGGAGCATGGTCACTGATACTGATGGGATGAATTTTAGTTTCTACAATATTTGGTATGATTGAATTACTGATTAGAAATAGATCAATGCGGGAGTAAGTTTGGTGGACATTGGAATAAAAAGTATATTCTCTGGCGAGTGGGTGTTGTAGCCTCCAACCATCGCCAAGACCAAAATCACTCATGAACTGTTTTATTGTTTTGGAGGATTGCCAGGATTTTCCTGTATGTTTTGACCTGTCCAATGGTGGATTGATTACAGTGTTATAGTCTCCCCCTATAATTATTGGGCAGCTGGAAAGGTTTGAAAGAGAGGAAGAGTGAGACTGCTTCAAATGTCTGTGTTTTTGTCTGTGTTAGACCAAACATGATCACGTATAGTTAATTGATCAATGGAGCATGCGATGTGTAGTGCGTGTACATTTGTTTAGCTGGCCACTATATGTGTAACTTTATGTTTGTGTATTGTAAAAGCACTCCAAACAACAATACACAAAGAGGGGGGAAATATGTTGAACTAAATAAGCGCGCTTCTTCATTCAAATGCGCTACTATTCCGTGTCTTTCTATGTAAACACTAACTAGCCTGGTGCAAAACCAGTCCGCTTACTGTCTACACAAACCACGCGTAAACACACGTGCACAACTGCACTTCCCACATGTACACCTTCAAAGACAAAAATACGACGATATAATTCAAGTATAAATATGTAAATAACACAAGCCGCTAAGCATATTATATAGTTAGTGTATAACTTGTACCACATAGAGACGTCCTGCTCTAGTCGTTTTTGCTGCTGCTCCTGTTCAATTGCAGCCTCTGGGTCTGATTCCGGATCATAGATGTATGGCTGTATCTGATTAAAAGCCATATTTTTATTTTGAATAAAGTTTTTTTCCCGCTGTTAGGGATGACAGCTTTACGACGCACTCGACTCAAACACAATAGCAGCAGCGAGCACACGTCATTATTTAGCTCCGCTCACACAACACGCCCCCACCCGCTCGGCTTTTTTCGGAAAGACTCGGAACAGCGCATCTTTCTTATATAATTATAAAAAAAAATAAAGACTTTTCGGAGATATGCAGGATGCAATGCTACTCTATAGGTACTCAAGATTGACATGACACTGACTGAAACTGAGTGTTTCACCCCCCCTTTAAAGCAAAAATATGTGAACAAGATGCACACTTTGGGCACTTATGATCTATACACAGCAACTGCTGCAGTATTTCAATCACTAAAAACAACGGGATGTTTTAAAACAGATGGAAGGTAAACCGATGCCAGGCTAAAGAGTGCATCCCATCCTTAAATGTCATAATGCCTTCTGAATTTAAAAGCTTTCGCGCCTCGATCAGGAATTTTGGGAGCAGATTGGTGATTTAGCTTGAGTTTCTACATTTCTATAACTGTTTATTTCACACCAACATAATTCATTGTTCTGCATCTGTGAGAGTGTGGCCGGGCTTTTGATATCGCGACTGTACTTCCTGCTCTACTTCCTGTTCTCTGCTGCGCAACTCCGGTCCCGAAATCGCTACTGCGCAGACTCGGTCCCAAGATGTCAGCGCCATGCAGGCCGCCTGAAAGCTTCAACTCTGCCAAGCGGAAACGGATGATGTCGCGTCATCCATATTTTTTTACGGTCTTTGGTTCCGATGGGGAAAATAACACTAACAATAAACCTTGTGTTGTACTAATATTCTGTGTTCATCTGCTTTCCTGCATAAAAGTATACATCCTCAATAAGGTGTATATTGAATTTGTTTTTTTTTTATATCACTGTCTTACTACTACAAACCTGGTAAAAAATGACTGACGGGGAATGGAGGTAAGCATTGTTTTTCCTACCAGGTGTGCTCTCCTATAAGCCTGACGTCATGTTAAAACAGTGAATTATCATGGGCACCTCCAAATCAATCAGCCTCAATCAGCTCCCTAGTTCAGTAGTCAGGGCACTGATCAGAGAGTCAGCCCAATGACTTATGTCCTGATCAGTGCCCTGCCTATTGAACCAGACGACTGAGACGCACCCATGGTGTTCTGTTTTCCCTGTGTTGCTTGTCTGTTTGCCCTGGTTAGTCTCCTTGATTACGGATTACGTTCACCTGTGTTCACTTGTTAAGCCTTTGATTATGATTTTTTATCTAGCCTATATCGTACTGTGGCAAGGGGGGCGTGTTTCAGCGAGGTCTGCAGCGGGAGAGAGAGCCGCGGGACGAGCGGTAAGTGAGTGGGTTGGAAGCAGATTAATAACACCTGTCTCTTGTTCCAGTAATGGGCGCGGAGAGGGTATAAAACACCGGTGGAACCGCAGACGAGGGAGAGAGAGAGTCGGACTGTTGGTGCGAAACACACAGAGACTGAGTTGACCCGGAAGCCGGAAGTGCCACGAACCGGAAGTTATTGTTGCTTATGAGTTTGACTGAAAACACACGAAGAAGTGTGTTATTGACTTTGCTAAAGAGAAAATAAAGAGAACGCATCAACAGTCCAGCCGACCCCTGTGTCCTCTTCCTTCCTTATTATATCGAACTTGTTACACCTACATTTTGTGGCTTAATAAAGACGCTTTGGTTTCACTTTATATTAGGTGGCCTTAACTACCATGTACTTGCATCAAATATAAATAAGTAGCTACAATGTACTTTACTGTGTTCACATTGTATTGTAAAACACTTTTGCAGATATTGATGTGGGATATTGAGGTGGCTTTCAAACTGTTGGGTCCATAAAAGTGCATCTATCCATCATATAACTGCTCCACGCGGCTCCAGTGGGTTATTAAAAGCCTTCTGAAGCAAAGCCATGCATTTGTGTAAGAAAAATATCCATATTTAAAACTTTTTAAAGTAAATTATAAAGCTTCTGGTGAATCGCCTTCCGTATTCAACTTATGGAAAAAGTGTAGCGCCTGCGCCTCTCGCAGTTCAAAATGCTTACGCTGCGTGTTGACACTCTGATTGTATTTGTCTGAAAGAAGAATGTCATACACACCTAGGATGGCTTGAGGGTGAGTAAATAAGTAATTTTCATTTTTGGGTGAACTATCCCTTTAAGGGTGGGTCAAGATGTAAGGCATGGGTCAACGGTGTGCTGTAGTTACATGCTTGTACATTTTTATTTGTTTTTAAGTACAATGTAAAAACATGTATGCACATAATAAGTTCACTGTATCAATTTATTAATTTAAATGTTAGTATATATATTTAAAGCCACTTAAATATAAAGTGGGACTGACTCTTCTTTCTGATACTCTTTGTTGTGCGGTCTCCATAACAGCCAACGTTGCACTATGACTAATGTAAGTGTAATGACTCTATTCAGTAGTTTGTAATGTTCACAGTGACACTTTGTAACAAAAATAACACAAACGTAATATAATATTTGTGTATCCTAATTGAATCAAAATGCCTATAGTTAATGTGATGTGTGTACATGTGTCCCCTCATTCAGGTCTTTTAATAAAAAAACTGCCGTTTGATTTAAATAAATGTATTTTTGCTTTAGAGGTATTGTTAATTCTTAGTTAATTGTTCACCAATGTAGTTAATTAATGTTAACAAATGTAACCTTACTTAAACCCTTACCAAGAAAAAAGGGCTCTTTTTGGAACCATTGGAAAAACACATTATTTTTAAAGGCAGGAGTAAGAATAAGCCAAATGATTGCTGAATTGGCTTATATTGATAACTGAAGAATCGATTATTTACTCTATTCAGGGGCTGTTTCACTGCGTTATGCGGAAAAAAAAAATGTTCTTTATAAAAGAAACACTTCAGAAATAGTTGAACTTTCATTTATCATACAAAATTGCACCTAAATTTTACATAATTCTGAAATGAGTGCACGAACCAGCAATCTCATGCTCAACCGCACCATGCGCATCACGCATCATTTAAATTATTACAATATATTTTCCATAGTGTCTTGATTTAATCCACAACCAGGGATGATTGACCATGCAGCAGCTGCATCACATTATTGTGTAAATAACTAATTTATATTATTAGATGGCCTACTCAATAAAAACGCAACACACAAAACATATTATCAGCTGCTACTATATGGCGGAGAAAAAATAAAGAAAGAGAAGAGCCGCCAGCAGCTGATTTTAGTAGCTGAGCTCTGTCCAGTTTGTCTCGACAAAGCTGGTCCAGCAAGATCTAAAAGCTGCTGAATTTGCTGTCGAGGTAGGCAAAATTTATTTTTAATAGCAGCTTCTGACATGGTAGCCAGGAACTAAAGTTTTCACGTATGAAATAGAGCACATACACCAAATGGCTCCGCGGACGGCGGCGTCTTTGATTCAGCACAATTCTATTCGATGCCTCGCTGCCAAAGTTTGTCTAAACTCCCCTTCACAATCATTCCCTTTAAATAGGCTCCTAAGCTTTTCCTGTCTAATGGTTTGCCAGCTGATGTACCTTTGGATAATATCATTAAAAAGCTAACAATGCATTAGTGTTTGTAATGAAATTTTATGACAATGAAATTTATGAAATTTCGTATGACAATTTTAATCCTTGCATAAAAATAAAAAATAAAAAAAACGATTCAACTAGCCTATTTGAACACTGGGTGTATATTACAACTTCGGAATTATATTCGGATAGACTGACATATAAAGAAGCTTTTTTCACAGTGGCGGTCGCTAGTGGAATTAACTTTTAATAGTGGTAAGGTATAGCTAAGAGTGGTCCAGACCAACCTTACAAAAGTATGACTTAAAGAAGTTATTCTTAGCTAAGTTTGTTTCGGGAAACACATATTAACGTCAAGGGATACCTTAAGGTATAACTTAAGAATGACGTAGAGTTAAGAAGGTTTCAGGAAATGCAGCCCAAGTACACACTGTAAACAGTGTAAACAGTCTACTGGTCTGTCAGAGAGGGGAAGCTCATTTTCGGCCTACATCATAAAATTGTCTATATATTTATTTAAAAGTAAATTCTGCCCTACGTTCCTTTTCAAGAAAATGGTCTGTGACCCTGTCGTACCAACTAGGAGTCTTTTCAAGTGACTTGACCAGTGTCCTCTCAATGGCCAGCAGAGCTAGGCTGCTTAAACGGCCTTGGCCCATTGTGTTTCGGGTGTAGGACTTGAGTCGCTTTAAACAGGAGAAACTCCTTTCTACACCTGCAGATGTAGCTCCAATTGTTGCCACTAATGAGAACAGTTTGTAAAGCTGAGGCATTGCACTGTCCAACTCCATGTCTTTAAGGAACACCAAGTAATCACACAGCTTTCCCCTGTTACCCTGCAAGTCCTGATCTGAATACAGGACTTGAAGTTCTGACCTCAGTCTTTCTGAATCAAAGTGATGGCCATAACTTTTCAGGACACTTTGGAAGGCTTCCTCTGGAAATACCTGTCTCGTGTCATCAAATTTTCCTGGATTGACTAATTCTAAGAAGAGCATGCTTTCCAAATTTGAAAAACGTCGAGGAATCTGCTCCAAGATGTTTTCAAGGATGGCCATGTACAGATTTCTGTATCGCACTTGGGGATCCTGCAATTGGGTCAGACGGCGATTTCTCATGGGCTCATCTCGTGGGCCGGATGTGAGATCTGCTGTTTTGGCGTAAATGGCTTGGAAAGCCCCCTCTGACCTCTTCTCTTTGACAAATGCAAGAAGAGATTCAATTCTGTTCTTGCAGTAAAGAACATCCATCGCCCTCTGCTGGACAATATCAAAGACCACATCAGTCTCAGAGAAGATTTGTTCATATGTGTACAACATGAACACAAACTCAAAATCCTCCAGTTTCCTCACAAAGCCTTTGGCACAATCCAGTGTATCATCATCCATTGTTGTATCTGCAATGATGTTCTCAAATGTCTGCAGGAGGCCATCATAATTGTTTGCCACAGTGCTCACTATCCGCGATGTGAAATTCCATCGAGTAGGAGCGTTTCTGGGCAACCTTGAACAGCCTGCAGACTCCAGAAAAGATGTCCTCTTTGTGGATTTTGAAAAAAATGTGGCAAATCCAGAGAGTGATGCAAAAAAAATTCTGCACTCAGGCAAGCATTTAGCCCCCTGTGACAGCACCAGATTCAGTCGGTGTGCATAGCAATGCACAAACATTGCACTGGGGGCTATTGCTTTCACTTTGGCCTGCAGACCATTGAGATCTGAAGCCATGACAGCAGCCCCATCATAGGTCTGTGCCACAATCTTCTCCTTAAAATTGTAGCCCTGCATGTTCTCATTTAATATTTAAAAAACGGACTGGGCATCTCGCCCCCCCGAAACATCAAAAAATCCAATAAAGCGCTCCTGAATTTTACCTGCACTATCCACATAGCGAACAATGACAGAGAGTTGTGCACGGCAGGATATATCAGTTGTTTCATCCACCTGCCATCCAAAAAAAGGAGCATCCTGAATTTCATCACTGATCTGATCAGAAACGGTGGCTGCAAGAGCAGAGATCAAATCATTTTGAATAGTATGTATAGTATGAATAGTAGAATAGTATGGTGTATAATTGTGTGAAATGTATGATGAAAATCAAGCAATTTCGCCATGCAAATATCAAAGAAATAGGTTGCAGCAGTTTTTATTTCGACTGAACTTGAGAAATCCGCGATGGGACTGAGCGCGAATAGATTCAGTGATTCCTTATAGTACAGAATCGCTGTCAGTCAAAAGGAGATGCAGTCTTTCGTCAGACCCTCCAATCATCACGCAGAAGCTCGGAGTCCGGGCCAGCCCACTCCCCATTCACTCCCAGAGACGCTGAGCGTCCGTGGGCGGGACATAATCGCAGCGTTTATCCAATGACCATCTAGTTTCGAAGCGCTGAAAAAAAAACGTTCAAAGCAGCCGCATTGAAATCAATGGACGCTGGGCTTCAATAGGGAAATGCACTGACGCTACAGGAATGTATGAGAAGGAAATCAGCCGACCTGCTATATGTAACTGATTCTGAACGAACTCGTCTTTGAGATTAACGTTTTCTAATGCATTTTTAGTCAATACAATGTTAATACAAAAGTACATATTTGACCATTCATTTTTGTGACATTATAAGGGAAGCCGAGCTTGCAGTCTTAAAGAAATCGCCACTCACTGTAAAAGAAAATATTTAGAAAAAAACTTAGCTGGTTGACTTAAAATTTTGAGTTTATTGAAATGTAAAAATTTAGTTAGAATAATTAACTGTTTGAATTGTTTGACAAATAATTATTTTTGAGATTCGACAACCTTTATTAAAATATTATTAAAAGATTTTGTAAGCATATTGGGTAATTGTGTGTGTTTTATTTCTGATGACGCAGTGAAACATGCCAAATAGTGCTATTTTCATGATTTATCAATTTTTTATGTGGTTCAGATATTTTGAGTTTCTACAGAGGTGTAGTGGTAAAAAAAGAGGTGGGTAAACTATAAATTCTGGGTGACTGCATCGTGGTCACGGTAAGGTGGGCCACTGCCTACCGGTGTATGCAGCCCGATCTCACGGCAATTCGTACTAATACGAGGTGGCTAATATGAGCACACAAGAAGATATTCACATTAAACAAGCTGGAATCAAAGAATTTGACTGTTGTCTTAAAAAATTGCTTAAGCCGACTAATCGATTATCAAAATAGTTGTCAATTTCAGTTTTTGCCAATTGCTAATAAGGCAGGTGCAGATTAACGACAGAAGGATGAATTTGGTGCCACATATTTTAATTTAAAGAAAACTCAGTTTCTGTAATCAACAGAAGAAAGACAATATAAGTTGGACTGTAGTTTCCACAAGTGTAGCCTAATGGCTGCCGACATTAACAGACGATTTTGCTAAACTATAAAAACAATAAAACCAAAAATGTTCTATTTGAACACAAAATACACTGCATCATTACAGCTTTATTACAGGGCTTCGACATGCTCTCTATAAACCAGCTGCCTGTGATTAATTAATATCACAACAATGTCCAGAGTGCCTCTTTGTCCACTTGAAAAGTGATCGAAAAGTGTCACAAGCTGATTAAATGTACTACAAATGGATAATTGTCATTTTGAAAATTTCTGGATATCCATTTTCGAATCTTGGTTGCGTATCGTTCATGAATGATTCGTTCATTTTGAACGAATCTTTAATATGACTCGGGACTACCGAGTTGTCTCAGAGAGTGATTCGTTCATTTAGAACGAATCTTTATTATGACTCGGGACTACCGAGTTGTCTCAGAGAGTGATTCGTTCACTTTGTTTTGACTGCACGTGCGCATTACGCAACATATGGGTTCTGATTGTTCTGATTCTGAATCGACAGGTGAGATCCGAGTCTTTTGTTCTTCCTGTCAGTCCCATAGAGACGGGAAGAGAAAAGATTGGTTCATTTTGCTGAACGAGACTCAAAGATCCGAGTCAGTAAAATGATCCGAACTTTCCACTACTCACACTGACAGTTGCAGCACGATATGAAAGACAACCAATGAAAATGAACAATATGAAACTAAAACGACACAAGCTTAATTTAAAATGGCTTAGGAACTGTAGGCTATTTAGAAGTGGATAAACTCTATTTAGAGGTGGATAAACGCACTTTGGAGGTGGGTAAACGCTATTTCTGAATTTTGGGAGGTGCGTAAACGGCGTTTACGTGCGTTTAGCCTCCACTACATCCCTGAGTTTCTATTTATTAAACAAATTTCCTTCATTGTATCAACTCAAATTTTTTATTTCAATAAACTCAATTTCAATAATTTCAATAAAAACTACTTACTTTTTTAAGTTAAACCAACAAAAACCAACAATTTTTTTTTACAGTGCAGCAGCTGTCAAGTAGTCAATAGTCTGGATAGTTTAAAAGATTCCCTGATGCTGGACAGCAGTGGCATAGTCCACTATTTTGATTAAATCATTCAATTATACTCTAATTTCAGAGTTACAATTATAATTTACAATATACAATTATAATTTGTCCACTCTTTACCATCTAGCTTAGGCCATTGGCATTGCAATCGCTTGAATATACAGCTACAAGTTCAAAATCTGGTCCTTTATCACACTTAAACCCTGTAAACTCATGATGTGTCATCACGTCTCACTAACATGTTAGTGTAAAACTGTAAAACATGATAGCCATGTTAAGTTATATGAACTTACTTTTTGTCTTTAACTCCAATTGTCATGATAAGTTTTGGAAATTTAACTCAAGTGTATAAGTTTTCAATAATTAAACTTACAGTAATTAAATTACAACAGTAATTATGTTGACTCCTTGTGAGTTTTGTCTGGTTTGTCAGTGTTCATTTAACTCGTGTCTGTAAGTTAAACATTGGGGGAGGGGTGATACAGAGCAAAGACAGCGAAACACTGAGCAGTTATCGCCATTCGAGTTAGCCCAGCTGCCAGCTGGGGTTCTTACATGAATTCGTGTTGAGAAACAGAAAAATATACTCGGAAGGTGAGTTATTATCATTATCTGTAATTATAAATTGATAATGTTGCGATTTAATTCGTGTAAGTAGCACATTGATCGTGCTCCGCGAATTTAACACCACCTGGGTTTCCCTCACCAGTTCACTGCCAGATGCTAAAATAAATTTAATATATCGCTTTGGTTCACAGCTTATACACAGTATTTTAGTGTTTGATGGTTATTATAAATGTATATAACGTTAACGTTACTGGGGCGAAAAGGCGCTGTTTTCCTTTGAACAAATTTCTAAAGCACACGGTGATGATCTGCAGGGTGTTTGATAATTGTACGTTATTGTAGGACTTAAAAGGATTAACAATCCGAAAATACGGGTTTATTTCTCATCTTTCACTCGCTTAATTTGTTTTAGTTTCGCCGCGTTATTCATTCTCTTGCTCTTCCACAGCCAGTCTGGGTTAAAAGGGGTCGCACACCGGACTGAAGATCAGCCCCGTGTCTCAGACCGGACGCACATTAACGTTATATAGGTTACACACGCGAGCTCAATTTTGAATCGACTTCTAACAGGAGAGCTGCACGATGGGTGTATCTTGTAGCACAGGGTGAAATCAGTAACGTTATGTACATTGACGATATGAGGAAAATATAACATACATTTAATATAAAACTGAAATGGAGCTCTGTGGTGCGGCAGGATTTTGAACAACTTGCTGAGTTGCCGTGGACAGGCGCCGAATGCCGCCGCCGGTGTGAAAACTCATTGAAAATTCGGCATAGCAGACTCGCCAACGTATTTACGGTCAAGTGCTTTGTTGTGAAAAAATTCACAAATCAAGAAGATCAAGATGATACTGGTTTCAGTCTTCTAAGTGACCAACTTTTGGAGATATACGCAATATAAAATGAATAGTCATTGTGGAAAAAAAAGCAGTTTCGGAACCGGAGGACCGCATCACTAGAATTCACAAATCATGAACTATGACAACAACTATTATTTTGCATGTCTACGACTGCGCACGGTGGATTTATGGCCAAACTAAATCTGAATATCGAACCGCAAGCTATCTTTACTGCGGTTTGAAAACAATGTTTTTGAATTTTAAAGACGTGGCGCGGCCGACCCCCTTTAGTCTGGCGCGCACTGCAAAAACGTCTGCTGCTTATTATTGTCATTTATCATAGTGACATTTTTTCGAATCAAGTATTATTGGACTATTTCTATCATTTTATTATTATGGAAGCCCGTTTCCACTAAATAAAAAATAAATAAAAAGGGTAATTGCGACTTTATTTCAGAATTCTGACGTTATTTTTCTCACAATTGCGAGTTATAAAGTCACAATTCTGGGATATAAACTCGCAATTGCTGTGATATAAAGTCAGAATTCTGACTGAGAAAAAAAGTCAGAATTGTGAGATAAAAAGTCGTAATTACTCTATTTATTTTTTTAATTTAATGGCGGAAACGGGCTTCCATATTTTATAGACCAAATCTATTACATGTCTTTTAAATTAGGATTGAAACTGTGCTTTTTGTTTTAGGTTCATGGTGAAACCCTAGATGTCATTATGAAGGGAGTGCATGTTGGACTTCTTATTGGACATGAAGGTGTCCTGCATGATGCTTTTCCTTCTGATGTATTTAATGTGGCTGTGGGGGTAGAGGAGAAGATTGTTCTTCATGACCTCAAAGATGTAAAAAGGATAAAGATGTCGTTCCACACACGTAAGACCTCCGCTCACCTTCGGAACACAGTTTAAGATATTTTATATTTAGTTTGTGAGCTTTCTGTCTCTTCATTGAAAACGTATGCACAGTATACTGTCCCTTTCCAGAAGGACCAGAAAGGTAATAAAAACATCATCAAAGTAGTTCATATGTGACATCAGTGGGTTAGTTAGAGTCTCCTGAAGCATTGAAAATACATTTTGGTCCCAAAGTAACAAAACCTTTGAATTTAATCAGCATTGTCTCCCGTGTTTGTTTTAAATCCGTGTTCGCGATTGCGGAGTGACGCTGCTGATGTGTTATCTGGTGCGCGCAAGCTTCGTTTGTAGTCTGAGGGAGACTGTGGAGTCGCAAACACGGATTGAAAACAAACACGGAAGAGAAGACAATGCTGAATAAAAACGTAGTTTTTGTTATTTTGGGACCAAAATGTATTTTTGATGCTTCAAGAGATTCTAACTAACCCACAGATGTCTCATATGGACTACTTTGATAATGTTTTTATTAGTTTCTGGACATGGACAGTATACTGTGCATACGTTTTCAATGGAGAACGAAGGTCTTAACGGTGTGGAATGACATTAGGGTGAGTCATTAAAGGACAACTCCGGTGAGAAATGAACCTAGGGGTAATTAACAGATGGTTACAGAGTAGATCGTTCTCTGGGATGCGTTTTCATGGAAATCGAATGTAAAGAGTTTTATCTTTAAAAACAGATTAGCTTATAACACTAGTCTATGGGGCACAGAGTAGTGAAATTAAATCGCTAGTTAATAACACTAACAAGGCTAAAAATAGCCTCACACTAACACAGTAGCATAATGAGGGTCCCAACATGCAAACCGAAGCATTGAGAACTTTGTAAGAGTACAAACAGTTTAATAAGAAGACACTTTATAGACATAGTGCATTACGCGTTCACGGACAGGCGCCATCTTGGAATGAGTCTCGACTCATCGAGCCACGAGCACTCTGCTAAGTGATGAACTGTGACTTGGAATCTCATATGGCCTGTTGTTTCCGGAAGAAAACACTGAACACAACAGAGAAAATAAATAAATAAAAATAAAAATGTCCATGTTATTACATTTCACAAACTTAATTCCTATCGACCAGCTCACTTAGAACAGCGCTCGTAGATCGATTCATCAAGACTGTTTTTCGAGATGGTGCCTGTCCGTGAACGCATAAGGCACTATGTTTACAACGTATCTTCTTATTAAACTGTTTGTACTCTTACAAAGTTCTCAATGCTTCGGTTTGCATGTAGGGACCCTCATTATGCTACCGTGTTAGTGTGAGGCTATTTTGAGCCTTGTTAGTGGTATTAACTAGCGATTTAAATTTACCACCCTGTGTCTACCCTGTGCCCCATAGACAAGCATTATAAGCTAATCTGTTTTTAGAGATAAAACTCTTTACATTCGATTTTCAAGAAAACGTATCCCAGAGAACGATCTATTCGGTAACCATCTGTTAATTACCCCTAGGTTCATTTCTCACCGGAGTTGTCCTTTAATGACATAAAGGGTTAGTTCACCCAAAAATGTAAATTAAGTCAATGACCAAAGTATTGCTCAAATCATTCCAAGGTCAAAAATGTAATAAACTTGTTCATACAGTGTGCACTCATATTCTTTAAAAGTAATTGACAAGCAGTTATTTTGTCATTACATGGCCCACCACTCTATATATATTTCCACAATTCATGTCTTTTTTCTACTCCCCTCCCGTACTTTTTCTAAACCTCTTTTATACCATTCATCTTTGTTCTGCATATTGGAGAAACTGATGTTGATGAAATAGAAGCACCTTTGTTCTTAACAGGTTCTAATGAGCAATTTTTTCATGAATTGTATTCTAAAACAATGTTAAAGTTTGTGCAACATTGAACTTGTTTCAATAAAATTGAATTATTTTTGAGCAGACCAGTTATGTTGATTCATTATGAGCTGATGTGAGTTTTCAATCATTTAACAAAGTTGTTTTAACTCAAGGAATCAAGTTGAAACAACTCAACATTTGATTAATGTATCAAAGGAAGTTGTCTTAACTCAGAGAATCAAGTTGAAACAACTATCAACGTTTGATTAACGTATAAAAGTAAGTTGTCTTAACTCAGAGGATCAAGTTGAAACAACAAATTTTCATTAGTTATATAACTTGTTAAACATAACATTTTGAGCTGAAACAAATAATGTCTTTAAGTTCAGTTGACTCACGTTTTTGAGGCAGCAGGTGAACTTTCGTTTCTAAGTTTAACAGACTTGAAATGTTTTACAGTCCTGATATCTAGGGTGTTTACACAAAACTGTTTTCAACTGAAAACTGAAAACTTAATGCGTTTTGGCCACTCATTTACATGATAACAGTGCTTTGGGGGCCTGAAAACGCACGCTTTTGAAAACTTGTTTCAAAGTGCAAGTTTTGAAAATGATACCTTTACCGTCTCCGTGTAAATGACAACAACAAAAAAACGTGAATCTGTGAAAGCGGTGATGTCATGCACATATATTAAATGTTCACACTTGCGTATTACATGCTCATGGGGTGCTTCTTAACTCCAAGTACTGGCCAGGCATGCATAATACAACCATTTTAGTAATTTTAGCAGTTCTACAGGAAAGTCTCGGGATAAATATTTTGACAATAGTGCATTTATTAATAGCTCAGCAAACTGATAATGGGCCCATCCGTAGCGCCTAATCTGAGGGTATCGGATCTGCAATTTCTGCCTGAAGACCAGGGGCACAGCCTACCCCACGGGAGGTATGCACAGGGCCATCCTGGTGGTGGTGGGGAGGATGGGGGTAATCGTCACTTCAGTATCTATGAACTCAAACGTGTAAGTACAGAGCTTTTATACAGTGAGCATGAGAATATCATTGGATTAGAGTGAAGGCAATAAGTGACGTATAATTGATTCTTCCCAGCAGAACGTCTCGGTTACGTATGTAACCCTCGTTCCCTGAGGAGGGAACGGAGACGTAACGTCAGTGACTGACGAATGGGGGTTTCGCTTAGAAGCCTATCATCTCCGAGAAGAAAGCGCCCAATGGCAGTGCCAATGCCATGGGCATGCAAGATTTGCATGCGTAACTCCGCCTACCCACGTGGGTATATAAGGAAGTAGCTGGCATAATCGCATTATGTTTTACCTGCTGAGGAGCCAAGTAACTCCGTTCCAGCGGTACAGCGGATGTGGCAGCGGGACGTTGCGTCTCCGTTCCCTCCTCAGGGAACGAGGGTTACATACGTAACCGAGACGTTCTCTTTCGTTCAGTCACTCCGACGTAACGTCAGTGACTGACGAATGGGGGTCCCAATGGAATCCCGCCACTCGGCTGTCTTCCAGTGCCCTGCGCAAGCGTGAGAGCCCTGATGCAAGTTAGGACGGTCAAAGGCCTCTACTTAACGCAGGAATACCAAGGTACACTGGGAGGCATATTCCAGGAGGAGATATGCGCCAAGATGCCAACCCGTAGGGAGGACTTAAGAATACACGTATGACCCGAGGGGCTGCATACGGAAGATCACTGGGGTACCAGCCGCAGGTGGATTTTTAACCCCAGGGGGTGGCAATGTTGCCAGGGGAATACACCCGCTCAGGGAGGCTTACGGTGGAAATACACATGTGGGGGTCACCGGAGGGGAACCATGCACACGGGGCACCTGGCCGGACACGATTGTCTGGGCTTAGGGCAGACTTACTGGCATCGGCATCATCAGTGCTGGAGGAGCTCAGGGCTCTCGGGGAGCTCACCTGAGAAAAATATCGCACGTATCCAGTCCGTGGAGTGGAATGGCGAGCAAGCAAAGACACCTGAGCCCATCCATTACCGGCCACTTGTAGAGGCGAGTACAAAGTCGGACACAGGCTCCACTCGGAGGTTGTAGAACCTGGCGAATGTGTTTGGTGTCGCCCAGCCTGCAGCTCTGCAGATGTCTGTCAGCAGAGCGCCATGTGCTAAAACCCAAGAGGAGGCCACACTCCGGGTGGAGTGGGCCCTGACCCCAAGGGGACATGGACGTCCCTGCTGCTGGTAAGCCAAAACAATGGTGTCCACTATCCAGTGAGACAGCCTTTGCTTTGAGAGAGCCTTCCCTTTCAGCTTCCCACCATAACAGACAAATAGCTGGTCGGAGGTCCTGAAACACTGCGTCCTGTCTACATAAGCACGAAGGGCGCGTACTGGACAGAGCAGTGCCAAGGCTGGGTCTGCCTCCTCCAAAGGCAGCGCTTGCAGGTTCACCACCTGGTCTCTGAACGGAGTGGTGGGAACCTTGGGCACATATCCAGGCCGGGGTCTCAGGATCACGTGAGAGTCAGCCGGCCCGAATTCCAGGCACGCTTCGTCAACCGAAAATGCCTGCAGGTCCCCTACCCTCTTGATGGAGGCCAATGCGGTCAGGAGCGCTGTCTTCATAGACAAGAACTTAACATCTACCGCGAAGGCTCAAATGGGGCCCTCTGCAGAGCACTTAGAACTACTGAGAGGTCCCAAGAGGGTACGAGAGGAGCACGAGGAAGATGTAGTCTCCTCGCACCCCTCAGGAACCTGATGACCAGGTCGTGCTTACTTACCGTTTTACCGTCCAAGAGGTCATGATAAGCGGTGATAGCGGCCACATAAACCTTCAGGGTGGATGGAGACAGCCTTCGATCCAACCCTTCCTGGAGGAAAGAGAGCACAGACCCGATCGGGCATTTCCAGGGGTCTTCTTGGCGAGAAGAACACCAATTGACGAAGAGGTTCCACTTCAACGCATAGGCCTGTCTAGTGGACTCGGCCCGAGCGGAAGTGATGGTAGCCACCACCATAGGTGGTAGGGTACTCAAACCTGCCGCGTCCCGTCCAGGAGCCACACGTGGAGGTTCCAAAGATCGGGACGCGGGTGCCACAGGGTGCCCCGTCTCTGAGAGAGGAGATCCTGTCTCAGATGAATTGGCCAGGGAGGGGCTGTCGCAAGGAGAACTAGTTCTGGGAACCAGGTCCAGCCGTGCCAGTACAGGGCGACCAACGTGACCTGCTCCTTGTCCTCCCTGACCTTGCACAAAACACGTGCAAGAAGGCTCACTGGGGGAAACGCATACTTGCGTAGGCCCTGCGGCCAGCTGTGCGCCAGTGCATCCGTGCCGAGCGTGCCCTCGGTCAGGGAATAGTACAGGCTGCAATGGGACGAGTTGTGGGAGGCAAACATATCTACCTGTGCATCCCCGAACTGATCCCAGATTAGCTGGACCAACTGGGGATGGAGTCTCCACTCCCCAGGGATTGGCTGAAACTGTGAGAGCTCGTCGGCTGCACGGTTCAGGATCCCCGGGATATGGACAGCACGAAGGGACATCAGGCGCTTCTGACTCCATAGAACGAGATGGCGGGCGAGTTGTGACATGCGGCGGGAGCGTAGACCGCCCTGGTGGTTGATGTACGCTACTATGGCCGTGTTGTCCGATTTGACTAGAACGTGTTGACCCTTCAACAACGCTAGGAAGCGGTGCAGGGCGAACCGTACTGCCAGCAACTCGAGGCAATTGATATGCAGGCGGCTCTGGCTCTCTGACCAAGAGCCGGCGGCTGCATGTCCATTGCACATGGCACCCCAACCCGTGGTGGACGCATCTGTTGACACAACAACATGCCTGGAAACTCGTTCTAAGGGCACACCTGCCCGTAGAAAGCTGAGGTTCGACCACTGGGTGAGTGTCTGTCTGCAGGCCCGAGTCACTGGGACCCGGAGCGTGCCAGACTGCCATGCCCATCTCGGGACTCGATCACGAAGCCAGTGCTGAAGCGGTCTCATATGAAGCAATCCGAGCAGCGTCACCGCGGCTGCAGATGCCATATGCCCCAGGAGCCTCTGAAACAGTTTCAGTGGAACCGCACTCTTGCTTTCTATCTGACGGAGGCAAGTCAGCAGTGACTGCGCGCGCTCGCCAGTAAGCTGCGCACACATGGGGACCGAGTCGATCTCCATTCCAAGAAAAGAGATCCTCTGCACTGAGTTTGCTCTTCTCCCAGTTGACCCGAAGGCCCAAACGAGCTAAGTGGTGGAGAACCAGGTCTCTGTGTTCGCACACCCGGTCCCAAGAGTGGCCCAGTATGAGCCAGTCGTCGAGATAGTTCAGGATGCGAACCCCTTGCTGCCTGAGTGGTGCAAGGGCTGCCTCGACAATCTTCGTGAAGACGCGAGGGGACAGAGCTAGCCCGAATGGTAGTATGGCATACTGATATGCCCGCCCTTCGAACGCAAACCGTAGGAACGGTCTGTGTCGCGGAAGGATGGACACATGGAAGAAACCGGTCGAAACCGAGGCCGCGGGCTCCATCACAACCCTCGCGGGTTCCGGTGCAACAGAGGGGGGTGTGGGCCGAGGCATGAGCGTCGGAGCTGTATTCCACACCATCACCCTCAGGTCACCCTGGCCACCAGTCGAGGAGACGCCCCGCGGACCTGATGATACCGAGGCCGCGGACACGTCAGATCGGGCGATGATGGAGGGGACTCTCACTCCGGCGGCCGCACGGAGATCATTGAGTCTCGACCGCAACACGGAGATGGCCATATTCCCGCAGGGGGAACATGACTCATCCACAAGCGCTGCCTGAGCATGCTGGAAGCCCAAGCATGCCAGACAGTGCGATTGCCCATCAGAAGAGTGTAGAGACCGGCCACACCCAGAAGCACACGGGCGAGACATCCTGAAAAGGACGTGCCACGTGTGAGCTCTTTTTGTGAGAGGATTAACCTCGCAGTCGATGCCGAAGCGCCCAGGGGACCACACACAAACTGGAAACCAATCGTCCGACCAGCAGGCAGAAATGTGACCGCTTGAACGCGCCGAACACCAACACCGACTGGAAGATCCTTCGTCTCGAAGAACTGACTTAACTCAGAAGGCTTGTGGGAATGAAAGATAAGTAACCTTTGGCTCCGAAGCAATAAAACATAATGCGATTATGCCAGCTACTTCCTTATATACCCACGTGGGTAGGCGGAGTTACGCATGCAAATCTCCCATGCCCATGGCATTGGCACTGCCATTGGGGCTTTCTAGTCTCGGAGATGATAGGCTTCTAAGCGAAACCCCCATTCATCAGTCACTGACGTTACGTCGGAGTGACTGAACGAAAGGGAACTTAAGCTAAAGCTTTCATATTCGTGTGAACAGGGATCATTTTGACAATGTTGTCATCAAATTTTAGTCCATCGTTGTCATGTAAACATATCCTTAAACTGAACCAACAAGTGTTGAGTTAAGGAAACATTATGTGTTGAGGAAAAATATGCCTAATGTTGATGTACACTACACATTATTTTTCTGTGCTGCTTTCCTTGTCTTACACATGTTAGAAACGTATTAAAATAATATGACGAAACATAAATGCGGGGAAAAAACTGCCAGTTATAAAAAATTTATAAAAAGACAGCACAATGCCTTTTTCTCTGGTCCAACCCGATCAAAAGTAGCCCAATTGGGAGAGAACCCACCAACTGAGCAGCACCTAAATCTCATTACGGGAAACGTGTGGTGCTCTTTATAAAATCTTCAGCAAGAATTAGTCTTGGCCTGTCCTGAATAAATGCGGTAATGGTTACTCTCCTCACGCTTCATTAAGGACCTGATGCTCTGTTCTTTTTCCACAGTGTGGTTTATTTTTCCGAATGTACTCTAAGGTAAGTTTAATTTGTTATAAATTCTGACTTGGGGCAGCATTGGTTCAGTGGTTCATGTAGGTTGGCTACAAACCAGGGCTGCATTTCCCGAAACCTTCTTAACACTACGTCATTCTTAAGTTATACCTTAAGGTGTACCTTTACGTTAATATGTGTTTCCCGAAATTATCTTGGTTAAGAATACCTTCTTTAAGTCATACTTTCATAAGGTTGGTCTGGACCACTCTTAGCTATACCTTATCACTAGTAACAGTTCATTCCACTAGTGGCCGCCATTGTGCAAAAAGCTTCTTTACGTGTCAGTTTAGAATACAATTCTGAAGTTGTAATATATACCAATTGTTCAATTAGGCTAGTTGAATAGTGTTTTTGTTTTTTATGAAACTATTAAAATTGCCATTACATTAATGGTTGTTAGCATTTTAATTATATTATCTAAAGGTACACCAGCTGGCAAACCATTAGACGGGGAAAAGCTTAGGAGCCTATTTAAAGGGAATGATTGTGGAGGGGAGTTTAGTCAAACTATGACAGTGAGACAGCAAAAAGCTGTGCTAAATCAAAGACGGCGCCATCCCTGGAGCAATTTAGTGTGTGTGCTCTATTCATACGTGAAAACTTTAGTCCTCTGGGTACCATGTCAGAAGCTGCTATTCAAAATAAATTTGCCTGCCACAACAGCAAATTCAGCAGCTTTTAGATCTTGTTGGTCCAACTTTGTCAAGACAAACTGGACAGA
Organism: Pseudorasbora parva; assembly: GCF_024679245.1. NCBI lineage: Eukaryota > Metazoa > Chordata > Actinopteri > Cypriniformes > Gobionidae > Pseudorasbora > Pseudorasbora parva. The sequence continues at coordinate 16,739,187 of NC_090184.1, forward strand.
GCTACCCCCTCAGCCCTGAAATCATGAAATTGTCATTTATATTATTACAATAGATTTTCCATAGTGTCTTGATTTACTCCGTAACTAGGGATGATTGCATCAGCAGCTGCATCACATTATTGTGTAAATAACTAATTTCGGTTATTGGATGGCCTACTCAATAAAAACGCAACATGCAAAACATATTATCAGCTGCTACTATGGCGGAGAAAAAAGAAAGAAACAGGAGAGCCGCCAGCAGCTGTATTTCAGGGCTGAGGGGGTAGCTCCGTCCAGTTTGTCTCAAGATGGTTCAACAAGATCTAAAAGCTGCTGAATTTGCTGTCGTGGCAGGCAAAAATCATTTTGAATAGCAGCTTCTGACATGGTAGCCAGGGAACTAAAGTTTTCACGTATGAATAGCGCACACACACTAAATGGCTCTGCGGACGGCACCGTCTTTGATTCAGCACAACTATTCGCTGTCTCACTGTCATAGTTTGACCAAACTCCTCCACAATCATTCCCTTTAAATAGGCTCCTAAGCCTTTCATGTCTAATGTTTTGCCATCTGATTTACCTTTGGATAATATAATTAGAAAGCTAACAACCATTAATGTAATGACAATTTTTATCCTTGCATTAAAAAGAAAAAAACTAAAAACAAACAAACAAAAAAAACATTCAGCTAGCCTAATTGAACAGAACACGGGGTGTATATTACAACTTCAGAATTATATTCTTATAGACTGACATGTAAAGAAGCTTTTTGCACAGTGGTGGCCACTAGTGGAATGAACTGTCAATAGTGATAAGGTAGCTAAGAGAATGACTTACAGAAGGTATTCTTATAGTTTTTCTCGATTGCTAAAACACTAAAACCCATTGGCTTAACAAAGTTCTCAGTTGCCTGAATTCATTTAGCTTATTGTGCAGTCTGTTGTCATTACCTTGTAACAAGTACAATTCGGTGCTGCTCCTTTAAAGCTAAAGGCACTTCTTTTTTCACTCGCTCGCTGAGTGGGCAGTCCTTCATATGGAGCGCGAGCTGTGAGCTGCATGTATGTTTTCTGATGCTCTTTATCGTTTATTTTCTTCTATTAAATAACGCTGTCGTTTGTGCAAATTAACGTTACCCCATCATGTGTGCATGGGAACGGAGCTAATAATAAACTCCATGTGCCTACACTTTTATTACTAAAATACTGGAAAGTATTTACAAGAATAATCTTTCATCACCGCTCAAAAGAGAAAAAGAAAAAAACAAACAAACACGTGAACATTTGAAATGAATCGTTATTTCTGCTCATTTTTAAAATTACTTTTTTTTAAAACAAGACATTTAAATAATTAATAATATCCTTTTATTAAATATGTTTTTTCAAACATTTTATTCCAAGCATTATATATATATATATATATATATATATATATATATATATATATATATATATATATATATATATATATATATATATATATATATAACCAAAATGCAAAAAAAGAAAAAAATCCAACCTTTCATTTAAGTACATTACATTGGTGGTAAAAAAAAAATCACAGATTTGGAAATTAAAAAAAAAACTTGAAATCATGTGTCCCACAATTATTGGCACCCCTGATGTTAATACTTTGTTCCACCCAATTTTGCCAACAAGAGATCACTTAATCTTCTCCTATAACATTTCACAAGATTGGAGAACACAGAGAGAGGGATCTTTGACTATTCTTCTTTGCACAATCTCTCTAGATCATAGTGTCATGGGTCGTCTCTTATGCACTCTCTTCTTTAGCTCGCCCCACAGGTTTTCGATTGGGTTGAGGTCTGGGGACTGAGATGGCCATGGGAGGGCCTTGAGTTTGTGACTGCGGAACCATTTTTGTGTAGATTTTGCCACATGTTTTGGATCATTATCCTGGTGATGACGACCCATCTTCAGCTTTCTGGCAGAGGCCATCAGGTTTTTATTTAAAATGTCCTGGTAGTTCAAAGCATTCATAATGCCATGCACTCTAACAAGGTTACCAGGGCCTTTGGAAGAGAAACAGGCCCACAGCATCACAGATCCGCCACCATACTTCACGGTGGGCATGAGGTACTTTTCGGCATACAAATCCTTTGTTTTACGCCAGACCCACTTAGTGTCTGTTGCCAAAAAGCTCAATCTTAGTCTCATCTGACCAAAGCACATGATCCCAGTTGAAGTTCCAGTACCGCTTATCAAACTCCAGACGTTTATGCTTGTGAGTGTTAGTGAGAAAATCCTGATTGGCTTCATCACTCGGTCTACTCTCCACCAATCAGCTGGTGTGTGGTGAGCGTTCTGGCGCAATATGGCTGCCGTCGCATCATCCAGGTGGGTGCTGCACATTGGTGGTGGTTGAGGATATTCCCCCCTTCTATGTAAAGCGCTTTGAGTGCCTTGAAAAGCGCTATATAAATCGAACACATTATTATTATTATTATTATTATAAAAGGCTTTTTCCTTACATGCCTCCCAAACAGCTTGTTGGCATGTAGAGACCGTCTGATGGTTGTTTTGGAGACTTTGTGACCCCAAGATTCCACTGTTTGATGCAATTCTGTGACAGTGAGCTTAGGACATTTTTTACTTCACTTACCATCTTCCTCACTATGTGTTGTGGCAAGATAAACTTGGGACCTCTTCCAGCCTTGTTTGTCACTGTTTAGTTGTTTTAAACATCGTAATGATTCCTCTGACTATAGATACGGGGAAGTTAAGGCGAGTGGCTATTTTCTTGTAGCCATTGCCTGACTTATGAAGGTCGACACACATCTGCCTTTCTTGAATGGTGTGTTTTCTTGTCTTTGCCCTGCATGTTGACAAATGGGTAAGAGAATTAGGCCTCTGTGTCACATAATTTTTATACCCCAGGGAAGCAGGAACTCATGAATTACTAATTAAAATTTCCTAGATACCCTAACCAACTTTAGCAACTACAGAAAAATATATTTAGAAAAAAATAAATTACATTTTTCAGAGGAATTGTTAGGGGTGCCAATAATTGTGGGACACATGATTTCAAGTTTTTTTTTTCCCCTAAATGTGTGATTTTTTTTTACCACCAAAGTAATGTGCTTAAATGAAAAGTTGGATTTTTCTCTTTTTTTGCATTTGGGTTCTATGTTGTTTTAAAAAAGGGAGAATTTTTAGAAGTCCACGACCACATATTAAACAGGGGTGCCAATAATTGTGGAGGGCACTGTATATACATTATACAGGTATATATATTATATAGGGACTTCTAAAAATTCTCCCTTTTCCCGTCATCATATATATATATATATATATATATATATATATATATATATATGATGACGAGACAGCTGACAATATTTGATACATGCAGGGACAGACTGAGGAGGGAAAACTAGAACAAAGGAACATGTGACCAAACAGAAACCAGGAAGAACATAAGGAAAACACAGGAGATGAAGACTGGATTAGTGACATAACTCCCCCCTCCCGGTAGGTGCGTCCTCGTGCCTAACGAGTCCACCGGGGAGGGGGGGCGGGCACCCTGAAGTCCTGGAGACTGGGACCTGGCTGGCTGGGGGCCTTCAGGGTAAGGCCAAGGGGGGTTTGGAGCCTGGGGTAGCCATGGCGGGTCTGGAGCCTTGGGAGGCCATGGCAGGTCTGGAGTCGAGGGCAGCCATGGAAGGGTCAGGAGCCTCAGGAGTCATCAGGAGTCTCTGGCTCAGATCTGGAGTCCTGGGCGGAGCTGGAGCCTTGGGCTGAACCCCACTACACAATTTAGGGGGTTGTCTGGTGAGCCCGTGGGCGTCAAGAGGCGGCTTTGGGGTGGCCCAGAGGTGGCGTTTGGTGGTGGCCATTGGGACGGGAGGCACGGGCTTACTGATGGCCCTTCTTGGCCTCCGTGGCTTCCTGCACTATTCACAGCACTATTGATTCTAAAACCTTTATTATTCAGATGTAAATTTATGTAAACAAATTATTCACAAACAGTTATTCAGAGCCCCCAGGAGTAATTGAAAAACAAAAAATTGCACAATTGTACCTTTTAAACAGATAGCGGGGAAAAAAAAATTGTGCCATTTAGGGTAACACTTTATAATAACGTTCAGTTGTAAGTAATTTATAAGTGGTTAGTTAATGATGAACTAATCATTTACAAAACATTCATAAATGATGATCAAGTGATATGCTAACATTTTATGAATGTTTAGTGAATTCCGTTACAAGTAATTTACAAGTGATTAGTTAATAATTAACTAATGATTTATGAAACATGACTACGTGTTCATTAATGTTTAATGAGTGATTTGTTAATTGTTTTACGTATATTTAGTAGATTCAGTTATAAGTAATTTACAATTGATTAGTTAATGATAACTAATTGAACTAATGATTTACAAAACATGACAATGCATTACATAAATGTTACTAAATTGTTACTTTTTTGTATATTTTGTAGATTCATTTATAAATTATTTACAAGTTATTATATATTGATAAACTAATCATTTACAAATCATGATTATACATTCATAAATGATTAAGTATAATATGCTAACAATTTGCTAATCTATGGTAAGTTATAATCTTTAAAAAATAGCATATCATAAAATAATCAAACAGATCCTTAGTAAATGGTTATTAAGTTACTAGTTAATATATTATTAATCACTGAAATGTCAGTGTACCATTATATCAATAAACAATTATTAATCATGAACAAATGATGATCAAACCATGAATATAGAATTTATTGATGCATCATTACATTTTTAAGCTGGTCTGTTAAAACCCACAAAATGCATTTATAAATGTATGCATTTATATTTTAAAGAATGATAAATTACTAGTTGTCAAATTAATAAACATTTTAGAATGACTTAAAGTCAGGGGATTGCAGTGTTAAGTTAAATCCTTTCACTCAATGGTCCAGACTTGTATTCTGTGGGGTCTAGTGATAATGTGAAATGAAAGCTTTAGCATAAGTTCTGCTGGGAAGACTCAATTACTACGTCACTTAATGCCTTCACTCTAATCCAATGATATTCTCATGCTCACGGTATAAATGCTTTGTACTTACACATGTTTGAGTTCGCAGATACTGAAGCGACGATTCGTCTCGCTCGCCTGCCAAATCGTCACGTCCACTGACACGCCCGCATTCGTCAGTCTCCTGTTACCGACGACGAAGTTTGCCGCTTCCTCCGATCCATATGCGCAGCTCGCACATTCAGTGCCGCGGGTTGACCGGAAAAAGGGCCTTCGGAGGACATTATCAAGCCATGAAGGCTTACCGGTATCCCCATCAGCCGAAGTTATCCAGCGTGTACCTACTGCCCCTGGCCTTAATACTCTGACTAATCCAAAAGAACCTGCTTCTCACAGCCCAGTAACCGCTCCTGCACCTGGCAGACGCAACAAGTCGGCAGGAAGAGAAAGTCTACGCAGCACCCTCAAGCTTCTACTTCACTGGATTTATCCGAGCCCGCCGGAGTTTAAACCACACCGCGTGTTATTTCCCCCAACTAGCGGCGGAAATGTATATGACCAACCGGGAATATTTAGTTCTGTTCCTCTCAATTCTGATTCGTTTTAACTCTACGGTGGCCGATTTAATCTAAGATCAACACGGCAATCCCCCTCCTTACATTCGACACGGTGCATCGAGCGTCAAAACGCGAAAGGCGAAGCTTTATTTACGGGTATGTCCCTCCTAGACTAATGTACTCAGATGGAGGGCCAACATGGCGATTACGTAATTATGCATTTACAATGGCATTTTATAAACTTACAAGAATACCTTATTACTTGAAATAAGTAAATATACATAATTGAGCACATATTCTGAAGAACTAAGCTATAGATAAGAATAAATTATTAACGTTACACAGCTTGTAGCTTTAATGCTCAATTCTCCAAGTCATCCAAAGCCTCTTTCAAACAGTCAAGACCCTGGAATCAAAGACGTTGAGTTCGAACATCTTTTAATAACTCCGAGCTTGGTCCCAGCCACTAATGTATTGTAACCCACCAGCTTCCTCCCCCAGCCATCGGATTAAGCATTACATCGGACGTGCCTTCTACTTCAGCCATCTAAACTTTCTTCTACCGGAGGTGTCAACATTTCAGGATGCTCTGTCACACCCGAAACTCCTCCTTTTAACTTTTCTTCAGCTCAGCTCAGTCTCCGGTAGGCATCTTGTCTCTCCAGCTGCAGTGTCCCCTCTTATTAGAGTGAACATTGTCTAAGGTAAGGATATTATCTTGGCTTCACTTCTGCTTCCCTCGTCTGCCGTTGACAGAAAAATGGTAAAACGTGGTGACGTGGCAGTGCTTCTCATAATTCACGATCCCAGATAACCAGAATAGTTCATTCGGCGATTTCGCCATCGCATTCAGCTTTACATAGCCATATTGGGCCAGGTTCCTGATCGGAGGGAACATTTAGATCTGAATTAGCTTTAATGGGTGACTCTAACCGAAGGTACAGGAGAAACTTGTTTTATGAATATCACAAACCTTCTCAGCCAATCTACTTCTCTCGCTCTACAACTCCAGTCTAGTCTGGTCCGTTACCGTCACGGAATTGCTCGTTTGCCATTTCGGTGGTTTAATAATAATAATTAATAATAAAAAAATAAAAAAATAAATAAAAACTGGCACGTTCCATTCGCAGCGCTCATCATCATGACATCAAGCAGGCTAGTCAGATGCAAGGCCGTCCAAGGAGCTGAACACATTAAGCTTGTTTATACTTCGCTGGCTCCGCAGCGTGAGCCTCCGAGACTGCGCGCGCTCCTCCCCAATCGGACGAGACGTTTATACTTGACGCGCTCGCCGTCGTGCTATTCTTAAAACGACAGAGGGTAAATCAGAGTACTCATCTATAAACCATCAGGAAACGTCGAGAAGAGTGGGCTAAGGAACACAGGTGATGACAATTATTTAGTTATACTTGATATTATTACTTGTGACGTGAACAAAATATGTAAGCAACTTAAAAAAATAATAAAAAAAACTGCTTCACTCCGCGGTGACCCCTTTCCACTGAATATAAACCGTGCTTAGGTGCCTAAACAGAGCAGTAAATGCTACACGCAGTCAATTAGCAATGCTTTCCTTGCACTATTTTAACGAATCCGTTCGTCTTTTCTCAAAGAAAATTGACCACATCTGCAGTTTTGCAAGTTCCTCACCTGAATTGGTCTGCTCTCGCTCTACGAGATTTACCCCATAGCCGTCGCTAGCACGATCTGGGGCCATTCATAGTCTCGTAAACGCATCTCGATGTTCTGCGATAACAATGCACGGTTGACATCACTAACAAGGCAGATCATCTTGCCTTTCCAGAAAGCTTTAGTGAGACGGATTATCTGGCAATCTGTCATCGTAATCCTAACATTGAAGCTGGAAATATATTCATGGCCAATGCCATGTTATTGCTGATGCGCTCTATCGATTGATTCCAGTTTTAGACGGAATCTAAAACTAGCTAATCCGTTCCCAACACCCTGTCCTCTCCTAGCAGAGATTAATTAAATTAAACGTTCTGCTTACTTCGGCTAGACATATGTCTTAAGGTGTCGCTCCTACAACTTCAAAGCTTACACGTCCGCATGGTCAGCTTTTTCTATTTTCTGTTTAGCCTTCCAAATTCCAGTATTTTCCATTTTAATTTCGACCGTTGTTCCTTTCTCGTTCCAAAAAAAAAAAAAAAAAAAAAAAAAAAAAAAAAACACTTCCATCCGCCGGCTCCTCGCAGGTATTCAATTCTATGCAAAAATAAATAATCCTAACTTTCCAAGTCTCTTCTCCGAAACTTCATTCGTTTACTCCTTAAGGCCTAGCTAAATCCTCTATTAAACAGATCGATAAATGTCTGCCCATTACTCTGCCGTTGTTGCATAAATTCATCAATTCCGTCCGCAACGGTTTCTTTCCCTTAACATCAATATCTTACTAGTAGCAGTGTTCTAGCTGCTTCTTACGGTTCATGCGTCCAGGTGAATTCTCTTATGATCCTAATATTTTCGATCCTTTTCGCGGCATTTCCTTTCTGATATTGTTTCTCTCCTAATTGCTTCACTCTAATTCTCTAACATTCAAAAAACGACGCTCAAAGCTCCGGCGTCACCTTATCTTTCCCTAAAATCAATAATAATTTTTGCCATTTACATATATGGTTAAAATTCTTAAAAATCCGCCCTAAAACTTCTAACGTTGCCCCTCTCTTCATCTTACCTAACGGTGCACCTCTTTCAAAGGCTGGTCAGAACCTATTTAAACTCTGTCGTTAAAAGCTGCAGTCTATCCCTCTCTCTCTACACCGGCCACTCATTCAGAATTGGGGCAGCTACTACAGCATATGAACGAGGAATCCCCATGTCAGCCATCATGCATCTGGGTAGGTGATCTTCCTCGGCCTTCGAATCATACAGAAGATCAGATTCTAACACCATTCTTCAAGCTCAGCAAGCTCTACAGTACTATAAGGTAAATTGCTATGCAACTACTGGTGGTGGTGTCGTCATTTATTAATCCCGTTTTATTACTCTAGCCAGCACTCCTCAACGACTCTCTAGTCATCTTATGTGTGGATCTGTCTAATGTGGCCTCGTCTCTATGTGGCTGTAGCAGCCGTTGTGCCTTTGTTACATGTTCGATTATAAAAAAATAAATAAAATAAATATATAAATAAATTAAAAATAAATAAAATAATAATAACAACAACAATAATAATAATAATAATAATAATAATAATAATAAATAAAATAAAAATAAATAAATAATAAATAAAATAAAAATTAATAAATAAATTCATATATTTAATGCGATATTCATGTTATATGTGGTCTACTGTGACCGTGTAGCCTTATGTGGCCTTGTCTCGTGGTCTTGTGGCCTTCATCGCATAATGTGGCCTCGTCTCTATGTGGCTGTAGCAGCCGTTGTGCCTTTGTTACATGTTCGATTATAAAAAAATAAATAAAATAAATATATAAATAAATTAAAAATAAATAAAATAATAATAACAACAACAATAATAATAATAATAATAATAATAATAATAATAAATAAAATAAAAATAAATAAATAATAAATAAAATAAAAATTAATAAATAAATTCATATATTTAATGCGATATTCATGTTATATGTGGTCTACTGTGACCGTGTAGCCTTATGTGGCCTTGTCTCGTGGTCTTGTGGCCTTCATCGCATGGTTAAATGTGGCCTAGTGGCTTTTGTCTCGTTGGCCTCATTCAGTGTGGCTTAGTAGCCTTGTGGCCCAGCAAAGAAAAAGGGGCCTAGTCTCTATGTCAGTCTCATGGTACATATTGCCTCGTGCCACGTCAGGCCTTCATGACCATGTTTCGTGTGGCTAACAGCCGTCGTCTGTACGTCTTGTCTAAATGTGGAATCATGGCCAAGGAAACAGTCTATGTTCTGTGTGGTCTACTGTGACCGTGTAGCCTAATGTGGCCTTGTCTCGTGGTCTTGTGGCCTTCATGGCATGGTTAAATGTGGCCTTTTAGCCTTGTCTTAAGTATGTCTGTCTATGTGTGGCATTAGTGGCCTTGTGGCCACGTGGGCCTTGTGTTTATGTGGGGCTTGGCGCCTTGTGGCATATGTTTGCCTTGTCCTTCAAAAAGATGCCTAATCGGCCAGTGGTCCCTCTGGGGCATATGTTCAATGTGGCATAGATGCCGTTGTTTTGCGTGGTCTGTCTATGTGTGGCCCTAGTGGCTTGGTCTCGTCCTTAAAAGATGCCAGTCTCAGACCCGTAGCATTTTGCTTTATTAAGGAAGCGCCTATTTTCATCTAGCCAAGCGGCTTCGTTCATGTACTGTCCAGTCCACCCCACCTCGTCTCTTTGTGGCATTAGCAGCCGTTGTGGCTTAGATGCCTCGTCTCTGTGGTCTGTAGAGGCCGTGTGGCTCATCAGAGCCTCGTCTCTGTGGTCTATAAAGGCCATGTGGTCCAATGAGGCCAGAATTTGTGTTGTACGGCCCTAGGTGGCCTGCTATATGTGGACCTGTTTATTACTTTTGCCAAAGCGGCTGTTCAAATGGTCCAATGTGGCCTTGTCTCTGTGTTTGTCTATGTGGTCCAATGCGGCCTGTTTATTATTTTTGCCAAAGCGGCTGTACAGATGGTCCAATGAGGCCTCATCTCTGTGTTCAAATGGTCCAATGAGGCCTTGTCTCTGTGTTTTCCTAGGAATGAACTGGAAAATGTCTCAAAAAAAAAAAAAATGCAGCTCGTCTGCGTGGTGAAATGAGGCCTGATTATTATTTTGCCAAGGTGGCCGTATGGATGGTCCAATAAGACCTGCATTCCTATGAGTGAACTGGCAAATGTCTTATATTTTAACAAACAAAAAAACAAAAATTCTAAGCCATAGGCATGCTGTATCTTTTCTCCTTTTTACTTCTATTATATAATAACTTCATTCTCTATTTCAGGAATCCCACAGATTTTAGACCGGTGGGTATAATCATTTACCAACTTTTGGGGGTTGGCGGGCCCCGTCCCGGTGGATTTACACTCCACCCATTTTGGGGGTCGGCTGCGACCCTGCCCTCGTCTTCAGGCAGGAATTGCAGATCCGAGACCCTCGGATTATGCTCTTCGGACGGGGCCTACGCCAAAATGACTCTGTACACTATCAGCTTGCTGAGCTGTTAATAAATGCACTATTGTTAATATATATCTCCCCGAGTCTTTCTGGTAGAAATTAAAGCTTTAGCATAAGTTCTGCTGGGAAGACTCAATTACTACGTCACTTAATGCCTTCACTCTAATCCAATGATATTCTCATGCTCACGGTATAAAGGCTCTGTACTTACACATGTTTGAGTTCGCAGATACTGAAGTGACGATTACCCCTATCCTCCCCACCACCACCAGGATGGCCCTGTCCATACCCTGCCGGGGGGTCGGCTACGCCCCTGCCCTCGTCTTCAGGCAGAAATTGCAGATCCGAGACCCTCGAATTATGCTCTTCGGACGGGGCCTACGCCAAAATGACTTTGTACACTATCAGCTTGCTGAGCTGTTAATAAATGCACTATTGTTAATATATTTCTCCCCGAGTCTTTCTGGTAGAACTGCTTTTACAACGCTTTCTGCGTTCCCTAATCTAAAGTGTATGACTATTCATCACTTGCAAATGTTTTACACATCATTTGTAGATATTTCTCACCCATTACAAATGCATTGATTGCTACAACAAATGTAACGTTAAATGTGAAAATGAAATTCTGCCATTCCTCACCTGTTGCAATATAAATGTGTAAATAGGTAATTGATCTAATATCTGTAAGTATTTAACTCCAATTCGTCACATAACCAATCCCATCCCTAAACCTACTGTTTGTGTTTTATATTTAAAAAAACAAACAAAAAAAAAAAAACAGGCAGATACGACTGCAGGAATAATTTATTCAAAATGTACAAATATTCCAAGTGTCCTGAGGCCAAACGATTGGTTTGTGTGAAGTAAATCCCCAGAAGTGATCAGCAGCGTGGAGTCCCGGCCGATGATTAATGATTAACACATTTCAAAATTTGCCCTGGAATAAACGTCAGGTCAGCTTTGACAGCATTGGCTGTCGTGTGTCTCATGACCAATTGCGTGATTACGTCAGCTTTGATTGTAAAATGCCATTGGCTCTCATGTGTCATGTGACCGATTGCATCATGCTAGAGTCAGGAGCATTATTTGAATTATAAATATAAGAAATATGCGTTCATAAAGGGACATTCATTTCAATGATTAAAACATTAAGATAAACTCTGTTCTTCACATAAAGATATCGTATGACTTCAGAAAACTTGGAATGCAACATGAGCTAAAACTTTTATACAAGTAGCCTATTTATATTCATAAAATCATGTCTACCTTTACAAATGCAAATAATTAAATGCGTCTTGATCCGATGCATTGGGATATGCATCAATACATTATATGGGCTACTCATCATTTACTAATGGTTTGATCATCATTTGTTCATGATTAACAATTTATTGAGATAATGGTATTTTGACATTTCGGTGATTAACAATATATTTACTAGCCATTTAACTATTTACTAAGGATATGTTTGATTATTTTATTAAATACAATTTTTTTAAAGATAGGGCTAACTTATGAAAAATGTGTAACTCGTTAGCATATTAATCATTTATGAATGTATAATCATGATTTGTAAATTATTAGTTTATCATCATCTAATAACTTGCAAATAATTTATAACTGAATCTACAAAAAACAAAAATTTACATTTATGAAATGCATTGTCATGTTTTGTAAATCATCAGTTCATCATTAACTAATCAATTGTAAATTACTTATAACTGAATCTACTAAATATATGTAAAATAATTAACAAATCACTCATTAATCATTAATGAACACGTAGTCATGTTTCATAAATCATTAGTTAATTATTTACTAATCACTTGTAAATGACTTATAATGGAATTTACAAAACATTCATAAAATGTTAGCATATCACTTGATCATCATTTATGAATGTTTTGTAAATGATTAGTTCATCATTAACTAACCACTTATAAATGACTTACAACTGAACGTTATTATAAAGTGTTACCAAAGTTCTTTATTTACCCTTACAATATCACTGATTACATTCTGCGCTGTGCTGTGTGTGCCGGAGGAGGGGTGGAGGCTGCAGAGTCCATCTGATCTGAGCAGGGGTGCCGTGCATAGACATCATATAGGTAGACGCCCTATTGGCTGCTGGGCGCCGAGATTTGCGGCGGCCATTTTGAACCGGTCGTACTCCTATGTACATTCAGTTTAATCTGCTACCGTATTGTAGAGAAATGTAGCCGCTCGTTGATCTGCCATGTGGGTCAGAGACTCTCCTAATCTGTTTGCAGTTTGAATATAATGATGCTTTTAAAAATTATTGGCAAAACGTGTCATTAAAAAAGTTCACAATGCTGCTGCAGGTGAAATATAATGTGGACAACACTGAATAAATATATTTTTGTCAGGTTAAATATTGATAGTTGGTAACTCAAACCCCTTTATCTAAACTTCTCTACTTAACCATCGAACTCGCACATCCGTCATGCTTATAGTTTTTTAACGCTTTTTATCCGCGTTTGTAGTTCTAATCGAATCCTCGTCCAACTCGCAATGGGTTGTGGGCAATATCAGCCGTTAGAGTGCACATCGATCCGTACTTCGAATTCGGACCGGAAAGAGTAAACCATCCGGGAATCTTTGGAATACTCTTTTCAACATACTACGATTTGGGACATACTAATTCTATTTTCGAATACTATTTAGGATGGATAGTATGCGAATTGGGATGCAGGGCTAGTTTCGTTGCATAGCAGCAGTTAAGATGCCAGAGCACTGTGCAGCATTGTCCTGTTCTAATCTGCAAACCATCGCAGGTAGGGCTCGGGGGATTACTTTTCACAAGTAAGATTTAACTTTGCCATCATACTGTTGGTTGTATTTTGTCCTTAAATCCAGATAATTGAGAAGGAGCAAGGATCTTTGATAGTACTGTACTGAAATCGTAGCTAGCTAATGTTAGCTAAGCTATGTATCTCCCTCAACTCAAGTGTTTTCCACATAACTTAAGTTACTATTCAGATCAAAAAGATGTTAGAAAGCAGTTGTTAGATGCACGAAACTTACTTTTAGCGTTTGGTAACGTTAAGTGTCTATTAGTACCAACACAATCCAATCTGAAGTGAACATTAGTACATGCATTGCTGACGGGGCATAATAACTGCCGTTGAGTTGCAGAGGAAGGCGAACAGAACAATCCCAATCACAAAGGCTGATGCCGGAACTTTATCAGAATATTATATATTTAGTGTGTGTGTGAGTGTGTGTGTGTGTGTGTGTGTGTGTGTTAGAGAGAGAGAGAGAGAGAGAGAGAGAGAGAGAGAGAGAGAGAGAGAGAGAGAGAGAGAGAGAGAGAGAGAGAGAGAAATCATTATAAATTGTTTCAACTTATTTTAAGTTCTTCTTTTACTTCAACGGCTTCTGCTTCTTTATCATATTTATATTGTGTTTTTTCTATTGAGAACACGTCTCTGTCTAATTCATCTCACGTGTACTTCGACGAATCTGCTCGCCTTAGATCAGGTATTTAGCAGTTAAGGTGTAAAGTATATCATGGTGTGAGAGTCACCAGGTGCCATAGTCAAGAACCTTTAAATCTGTTTAAAACACGGAAAGGGGTCACAAAGTGGTGCAGTCGGCAGGATTTGTTGCACACAAAGACGTCTCTCTTTTTTTTTTTTGTTCTTTTTTTTTTTTGGTCTATGTATATTTTGATTTTCAAGGCATAGTAATCAGCTAAGGGCAAAGCAGCAGTGGGCACAGCGTGGGACCTAAAGGAGCAGTGGGCAGGCCACTGACTACCCCACCATCTCTCTTGTAACGTGGGCATCACTACGCTGCAGCAATGGACAAAGTTGAACAGCTGAGAGAACAGATCCTTCAGCTGCAGGCAGACAATGGCCGCCTGCAGCAGCAGCAATCACCACCACCTCAGCCAGACAATTCCGCTAACCCTGTGTCCCATGAACGGATGATTTATCTTCCTAGGGAACGGAAGTGTCCTGTATTCCGGGGTAGGGTGGGTATTGACATTGTTGAGTGGGTGGAAGAGGTGGAGGTTTGTGCGCGTACTAGACATTTAGATGCGCTTGATAAAGCTTACCTTATGTTTGATCATCTGGATGGGGAGGCTAAAGATGAGATTCGCTAAAGGCAAAGGGCAGATTGGGAAGACCCGGAAAAAATTGCAGTTCTCAAAGAACTTTATGGGTATTCCCAGTCTTATGTTGCCTTACAAGAAAGTTTATTTTCTAGAAAACAATTAGATGGTGAATCTTTACAAGAATATTCGCATGCTCTCTTTTCTCTGATGGATAAAGTTAAACAGGTCTCCCCTGACTCAGTACCCCAGTTTGACATGCTGCTCCGTGACCAGTTTGCAGAGCACGTTATTGACTCGGACCTCCGCAGGGAATTGAAGAGACTTGTCCTTCAGACCCCAGGGATATCCATGCTGGAAGTGCTCGTATCCATGCTCAGTCCCCGAAGGTAGCTGTGAGAGTAGGGGGAGTAGTTGTCAGTTGTCTTTTGGACACAGGGTCTATGGTATCTACCTTGGTGGAGAGTTTCTTTGTGCAACATTTCAAGGATAAACTTCAACAGTGTAACTGGTTGCAGCTTCGGGCTGCAAATGGTCTAGACATGCTGAGCTAACGGTTGAAGTTTTAGGGAAGGTAATCCCCCAAAGAGGTTGGTTAGAGGTTAAAGATCCCCCAAGTCAGCTTGCTCCTTCACTTGTGCCAGGTGTGCTTGGGATGAATGTTATTCGAGAATGTTACGCTGAACTGTTTGGCCAACATGGTTCTTCTTTGTTTGAACTCCCACCGCTTCACTTCCATGGCGGCACGCCTTGCAGCATTGTCATCGGGTCCAGCTTAGCTCTTTTCCACCCAAAATGGGTGTAGCTAAAGTTAGAGGTAGAAGGCCAATTCATATACCAGGAGGCACTGTAAAATTGGTGGCAGCCACTTGCTCTCCTCATTTTGTGGTGCTCCTGCTGTCCTGCTGGAACCGGCTAGTGGCTCTTTACCTAGTGGTCTCCTAGTTTCGCCTGCATATTCTTGTTAAAACATGAGTCAGTGTTCTCAGCTTTTGAGGGTGACCTTGGCTGTACTAATCTTATCTCTCATGATATACCTCTGCTGGACGACCAACCAGCTAGGCAACGTTACAGGCGTCTCCTCCCTTCTGATTATGATGCTGTTAAGGCCCACCTGCGACAGTTACTAGACAGCCAGGTCATACGAGAAAGTAGTAGCCCCTATGCCTCTCCCATTGTGATTGTGCAGAAGAAATGTGGCGGCCTGCGTATGTGTGTTGATTACAGACAGCTCAACAGCAGGACCAGAAAGGATGCCTTCCCTCTCCCCTGCATCGAGGAGTCTTTGGATGCCCTATCAGGGGCTCAATGGTTCTCCAAACTGGACCTGGCTAGCGGGTATAACCAGGTTCCTGTGACCGAACAGGACCGTCCAAAGACTGCCTTTTGCATGCCGTTTGGGTTATTTGAATTTAACCGCATGGCCTTCGGACTGTGTAACGCTCCAAGCACTTTTTCAATGACTGATGGAGAGAATGTTTGGAGCGCAACATTGCCAGTCCCTGTTACTATATCTGGACGATAAAATAGTTTTTTATTCTAGTGTCGAAGATCATATACATCGTCTGGATCTAGTGTTAAGTCGTCTAACGGAAAGAAGGTCTGAAAGCAAAGCTGGAGAAATGCAGTTTTTTCCAGAAGGAAGTCCAGTATCTGGGCCACCTTGTATCCCGCGACGGTGTAGCCACTGACCCAGCCAAGGTGTCCGCATTGGCACAGTGGCCCCGTCCCACCACCGTGTCCGAATTGAGATCTTTCCTTGGTTTCGCGAGTTATTACAGGCGATTCGTGGAGGGCTTTTCTAAGCTGGCAGTTCCTTTAAACCACCTGGGGGCAGAGCTTGGCGGTAATAAGACCCGGAAGGGCCAAGGGCCACGGCTTGATGGAGTGTGGACGGATGCCTGTGAGAACAGCTTCCAGGCCTTGAAGCAGAGCTTGGTGAGTGCCCCCGTTTTGGCGTTCGCTGATTTTAATTTACCATTTATTCTGGAGGTGGATGCCAGCCACATTGGTCTCGGAGCAGTGCTCTCTCAGGAGCAGCAAGGAAAGATCCGGCAAATCGCCTACGCTAGTCGTAGTCTCAGTCCAGCAGAAAAGAACTACAGTTCAATGAAGCTGGAGCTCCTTGGAATGAAGTGGGCCATGACCATCAAGTTCCGGGAGTATCTGTGGGGCCAACAGTGCACTGTTTGGACAGACAATAATCCCCTGAGCCACCTGGGGACTGACAAGCTGGGAGCGACTGAACAGCGGTGGGAGGCAGAGCTTGCTGCTTTCATTTATACCATCCGTTATAGGCCTGGGCGTACCAACAGGAATGCAGATGCCCTCTCCCGACAACCTGCAGGACCTCTGGGACAGACCACAGAGTCCTCCACACTAGGGACAGCTATACCAGTCCTTGTACAACAAACGACCAGATGTCAAGACCCACCACTGGCAATCTCAATCACAGGTCTCGACCTTCCCCTCCCGTACCCTCGAGGAATTAAGAAGGCTACAAGCAGCGGACCCCACTATCGGAACCTTCCTGCCGTTCTGGCTGGCACAGGGACTGCCCGACCCGAAAGTGTGTAGGAAATTGCCGGACTCTACCCGTGTGCTGCTGCAACAATGTGACCATGTTGTGGGAGCCGATGGACTGCTCTACCGCCGAACATTCTGTCCAGATGGGGGCAAAGAGGTGCATCAGCTCTTGTTGCCTGCATGCTTAAAGGAGGAAGTCCTACAGCAGCTCCACAACGACCGTGGCCACCAAGGGGTTGAACGTACCACAGAGCTAATAAGACTGCGGTGCTATTGGCCTGGAATGGGGTAAGATATAAAGCAGTGGTGTTTTACTAAATTCACACAGGCCGTGCCCACCAGGGATCAGAAGGCAACAACTGTGGCCAACGTGCTCATCCGGGAGTGGTTATTTCGTTTTGGGGTCCCAGCTCGCCTGCACTCTGATCAGGAACGCAGCTTCGAAAATGCCATCATCTACCAGTTGTGTGCCCTGTACGGGATCCGGAAAACCCAGACCACCCCTTACCACCCTCAGGGCAACAGCCAGTGTGAGCATTTCAACCACACGATGCACAATCTGCTCCGTACTTTGCCCATAGACTTGAAGCAGCGCTGGCCAGAGTACCTACCCCAATTAGTGTTTAGTTACAACACTGCTGCTCATCAGACAACTGGCGACTCACCATATTACCTGATGTTCGGGCAAGACCCCCAGTTACCGGTGGACTTCCTGCTTGGCAGGGTACAAGAGCCTGGACACGGGCATGTGTGTCAATGGGTTCGAGAGCACCAGCGGCGCCTTAATGTGGCCTTCCAGAATGCCAAGGAACGGATGCAAGCTGCTGCTTCCAAGAGAAAAGAAAGGCATGACCAGAAAAGCCGGAGTGAGCCACTGGCATAAGGACAGCATGTCTACATCAGAGACCATACAACGAGGGGCCGGTCAGAGATCCAAGATGCCTGGGGCACCACAATACATCAGGTCATCCGTGCACCCCCACTTGGTGGGGTAGTATATTCTGTGGCTCCAGCACAGGACTTAAGCAAAGTATGACAAGTGGGACTGCAGGGGGAGGCAAGCCAGTCAGCAGATGGTCACACCCCTGGCCAATGGGTTCTTGTCTGCTCTTGAGAAGAGGTTAAAAGAGGTAGTTCAGGTTGAAGTTTGTCCCTCTGCAGCTACTGTAACCCCCTGAGGTCACCCGGCTAGCCGTGAGTGGCTAAACAACTAATTTGCGTCTGGGCCAGTTTCTATAAAATCGTCTGCCTGTTGGGCTTGGATATATTCTCTGGTGTACGGATACATTTTCAGTCTTGTTGCTGCTCAGGTATGTGGTTCTCCTGTGTCACAAAGGTGTTTGACTGATTGCCAGACATTTCTGGGTAATCGTGCTGTGTATTACCGAAGGTCTTGGGCAATGCACACGCCGGGTAGCTTTACCACAATTAAGTAGTGGCATCAATAAGGTATTGTGCATTTCATTGTTAACCATAATGTGGGTGTTATTGTTGGGATATATGCATTTTAATGAGCATATTTGCACACAGGTCTGGGGCAAAGTACCCACGTGTAACTGTACCGTTATTGATAGATGCTTCCGGGTAATCGTGCTGTGTATTGCTGAAGGTCCTGGACAAAGCACACGCCAGGTAGCTTTACCACAACTAAGCAGAAGTATCAAGAAGGTAAAAAAGTGTTTATTGTGTTACGAGGAGATCCAGTGTGTTAGGACTAAAAGCTTTTGAACACATGTAAAATGAGCCTGATGTGTTGCCCTGACATATTGTATGACTGTTTTATTGCCAACTCTTAATATAAATGTATTTAATGAGTATGCTGTGTGCAATAACTTATGTAGGGTTGTGAAAACTGGCACAAATGGCTGTTTTTCCATTGTGGCAGTTCGTATGTCAACATTGAGGTAAAAGAAAATAATGTTTTATGAAATTGTTGAGATGCAACGTGACTATTGTTGCATGTGTATATCAAGCACTAATTTTAATGATTTTGTGTCTGCAGGCAGATTGCTCCTGCGGTTTTGCCTTGCCTGAATTAAGTTTTATTTCTTTTCTTTATTGTGTTTATTGCTGTAGCCTCTGTCTACTGCTCTGTCTGTCTGATTTGGTATTGGCTGTTCTAGTACTAGATATCTCTATCCACTCTGCTAGTGATAACATCCTTTTCTTTCTTTTTTCTAGAGTACTAGCGTAGCTGCTCACAGGGGAGGTTCCTGGTTCTGTCCCCACACACTGCACCCCGTATTGTAGTGGTAAACTGCCCTTCACAATATTGTTTGAATCGCGTGTGTGTGTGTGTGTGTGTGTGTGTGCATGTGATCGAGGGCCCTAGGTTCCAGAGCACGGTTGGTGGATGTCACGCGTGTTTCGGACGGGTAACCTGCCTTGCCAGTGACTCAGTATTTTGCAGTTCAATTGGTAATCATATTGTCCCTCGTAACAGCTAATACCAGGTCTAGTCTATCATGTCAGTAATGTGACTTTAGTATGATGGTATGGCTCTTTGTAATTATAACATTGCATAATAAAGTTATTGTTTTTTTCTATTGAGAACACGTCTCTGTCTAATTCATCTCACGTGTACTTCGATGAATCTGCTCGCCTTAGATCAGGTATTTAGCAGTTAAGGTGTAAAGTATATCCTGGTGTGAGAGCCACCAGGTGGCGTAGTCAAGAACCTTTAAATCTGTTTAAAACACGGAAAGGGGTCACAGTTACTACGCGATCCATCGAGCTTGCACATGATTCAAAGCACAAATCACACACAGTGTTGCCAGATTGGGTGGGTTCCAGCAGACGAGCAAGCACTTTCAGCCAATCAGCGATCAGCAGGCAGACGCGCTCATTCTTGACAGCCAGGTTTTTAGTGCGATAACTCTTCATAGCTGTATATTCAAGTGATCGCTATGCTAAAGTGGCATATATACAGTAAGCTGTTTCTACAGTAAGAAGTGGTAAGAGTGAACCAACTCTCAAAGGTGGATTACACCTGTGACTCGAAGACTCTATAAATATAGCTAATCATGATTCCTGTCCATCATAATATAACGTTATACACTCAGGACATCTGCAACTAGCAACCCCAACAGCTGCTGAAAGAGGTTTGAATCAATGATGAATCAGTTTTGACTCGACTAAGTGCATGTTCTATGATCTTCACAAGGGTACTGTAGGTCAGAGCAAAGCTAAGCGCATTGTTATTTTTTTGTTGGCGGATTATTGTTCAGTATCAATGAATCACACATTTTGGCAGTGGTGTGTTATTAACGTGTGAAAGGCCTAATTACGTGCTTTTTCTGATCTTTTATATTGCGCACTGTTTGCACTTAAAGTGGCTGATTCAAAAAAAAAAAAATCACATTATAGTGACAGACAGTGAGTTAACAGCGCTTGCAAACTAAACATGCTACACAATCTAAACAAATAATAATAAAAAAGGTTGTCTTACCTTACACTTCTCCTCGAAATAAATAGCTATAAATAGATGCGCGAGTTCACATCAACAAACAGATATCAGCTGCATTTTATTCATCAGCTCATTTCAAGATCAAAGACTGCAATATAAGAAAAAGCGAGCTAAGCACTGGAAAGATCATTTAGTCTCATTAGTTTTTTTGAAGATGATTATGGGTGCGTTTCATTCAGCTCCCTAGTTCAGTAGTCAGGGTACTGAACAGGGATCAGCCCATTGACTTGTGTCCTGATCAGTGCCCTGACTACCGAACTAGGGAGCTGATTCGAGACGCACGCCATGTGTTTTTGAGCATCTAAGACCTTTCATAGTTTCACTATGGCTGTTTGGGTGTTGGCTTGCTTTAGCCTAGGCTACTCATTCATTTTCAAAGGGGATATATGCGGCTAAAACAGGTAGCCATTGCAAGTGCATCCCAAATTTTTCAACATTAACATTTTAATATAACATTATAGTCATTATGGCCTTTAGAAATATGTTTTTTGAGGAGGTGGGGTAGTGCACTATAGGCCCCTGTGGTGTGGCCTAAGCTTTTGTCTTTAATGGCATTTTTTTCCTTACATTACTTTTACATTTATACTGAAACCAGTACTTTTACACTTTTACTTAAGTAAAAAGCTTGAGTTGATACTTCAGCTTCTACAGAAGTATTTTTAAACCCTAGTATCTATACTTCCACTTGAGTAATGAATGCGAGTACTTTTGACACCTCTGTATGTAACTGTTAAGCCCACTATAGCCCTATTCGGATGGTAATTGTTTCTCATGTGGACGTCTGTAAAAATACATTTGCATGCCACCTCAGTGATAAAACTAGTCTATTCGGATTAGTGATCCTCCGCACCTGGGAAATACTACTCACGTGGTAAGTCAAATGATTGTCTGCTGTAAAAATGTCATATGTGACCCTGTCTGTGAAACCCCGGCTAAAGTCGCAAATTTTAATTATGAGATTTTGATCGTCAAAGTGCCATAGCCATTAAAATGACAAAAATAGGTAATTGTGTTTTATTGCTGTAAATGATACATTATACCAAGGGGTTTGGGATACAATACTCTGTTTTTAATTCATAACATTCTAAATACTGAAATTAGTGATTTTATTGACACTACACTTTATACTTTTGCACAAAAAAAAATATCGGATGAGGGCTCCCTCAACGTCGATTTTAATCATCTCAGGGGGTTGTCAGCGCAACAACACCAGCTGATTCGTATGTTATTCAGTTCAGGAACTTCTTTTTTTGCCATTAGGAAGAGAAAGACATTATTATCAAACGGCACGAGCGGCAATCAGGTCATTGCGGCTTAAGCTGGGTTCAGATGTCTGGCGAGATATTTTCGTTTCATCGCCAATATTTTAATATTTTCTTCTTTGTTTTGTAGCTCAACATTGTGCCAATAATAACCATCTTAATTTAAAGTCATATTAGGCCTGCTATGTGTCTATTTAAAACATGTTGTGGATGGTGGTGCATCAGATTAATTAAGTGTTTTCCAACCGGGGTGCGCGGGGTGCCGCGTAAAAGTCAGTTATACATTACAACAACAGCGATAATAAAAGAAAAATGTGAGCAAACGGTCTCTCTTAGTAAACTTTGTTCAATGCATGTCAGTGCTGCCGTATCTTCGAATATGAATACGTGTGTAGAGCCAAAAGATGCGATTGAGAACTCGCGTGCGATTGCGATGTGAGAAGATTTGTCTCTGTGCAGTCATCCGAAAGAGCACACACACACTTCTCACATCGCGCAACTATTGAGTTCTCTTTCAAGTCTTGTGCTTGAACGGACAAACTCACACAAGAAGTAGCCGGTGTCAACATGTCCATCTTGATGAGTATCCAAGCAGACATAGTCTGAATATGCCTTAAGTGAACATACAGTCGAGAAAGCGATACCCCTGGGTCTTAAAGGGGCAGTAGCCTTTACTGCTGTCTGTTTAATGTCAAAGAAGATTAGGAATCACTCACTGCTATTGATTGAATACTTTTGAAAGTTTAATAAGGATTAATATTTAATTTAAACAGTTAAATGTTTAATGTTTAAAAAAAAAATGCAGTAATTTTTCATTTGATTACTTTATTCAATTTATTTACCTAAAAACTAATAGTTTCTAAAAGAAAATTGCAAAAGAGGAGAAAATCATAATTTTATAGATTTTTTTTAACCATATAGTGCCAATATGATCATATTGACCATATAGTGTCATATAGCAATGTTTCCCTAAGTACCCTCTCAAAAATCTTTCTTTATTATTATTTTTCTTTTGCATGATAGAAGCTATTTCATGTTAAAAAACGTATTTAAAAAATTCACGTGTTGAACATAATGCATACATTATGTAGCGACTCAGGCGAATCAAACACACAATCGCCAGTTACATTTGACAAATATGTTTTGAATGCTTTGTGCTTAGTAACAGACCTTCCCCCAACACAACAGAGAAAGATTCTCCGTTACCCTGGAAACCATCTGATAAGACTGTTTTACGGCCCAAAAGAATTTGGCCACATGAAAAGTCCAGAGTTAGAGCTTGTAAAACACACGCTTTTGCCTCAAATTATAGACAACCATCTATAAATGAACATGCACCCCAGGACATTGTATGTAAACACATAACTGTCTTGTAAAATGTTTCTTCTGTATGGTATTTTGCATCTTTTTGTCTTTGTCTTAACAACTTACTAGATCAGGTAACCTCATATATGTCATGTCTCCTATCAAATTAATGCTCACTTCACGACTTACACTTCCATGTATATCACTTATTCAGAAAATGCAGTGTGTGTTTGTTGCATTAATTAGAATATGAATGGTCAGAGACCCACTGATTCGAGCCTTGGAACAAAGAGCCATAAAATCTGCTGAGGAATTTCCTGCCTGGAAATCCCAACAATCTCATTGGTTAAGTCTAACCCTGGAGGGTGGGACTACTTCCAGACCCTTAAAACGGAGGTGCTCGGATGCCCTCCCTCTCTCTTGTCCTACTCTCTCTTCTCTCCCTGGCTGAACCAACACGTCCCTCCAAGCAGGGAGGGCCTCCATATACAGAGCCATGTGCTGTGTGGGACCAGAAACCGAGGCCCACAGGCCCCAGCTCTTCCTCTCTTCCCCTCTTCCTCCTCTTCCCTCCTCGCTTCGCTTTTGCATCGCATCAAATTACTAGCCCCAAGGGCATTCTTCAGAAGGAGAACACGGAGCATCGCTAGAGCATCGCTTCCCCCACCCCCCGACCTCGGAAAGAACCGCCGGACACGCAGGACATTTGAATTTGGAACACACGCACACACGCGAGAAGCCAAAACTAAAGCAAGTATTCTTATTTTCCAAATTCAAACTGCTGTTAAGAGGGTGTGTTATTCTCCCGTTGGGACAAGTTAACTCCGTGAAGGTTGTATTTGATGAACTGAAGGAAAGCTGTTTCCCCCCCCCACTCTCTTTGTCTCTCTCTCTCTCTCTCTCTCTCTCTCTCTCTCTCTCTCTCTCTCTCTCTCTCTCTCTCTCTCTCTTTATCTCTCTAAGTTCAGTCTATTCATTATCTTCGTTTATGTACCATATTCTTTCGTTTTACTATCTATATTTCTACTCTCTTGATGCATATTTAGTGTGTACTTTCTGTGTGAATTGTAGTGTTATTTTAAAGGGGGGGTGAAACACTCAGTTTCAGTCAGTGTCATGTCAATCTTGAGTACCTATAGAGTAGCATTGCATCCTGCATATCTCCGAAAAGTCTTTATTTTTTTTATAATTATATAAGAAAGATGCGCTGTTCCGAGTCTTTCCGAAAAAAGCCGAGCGGGTGGGGGCGTGTCGTGTGAGTGGAGCTAAATAATGACGTGTGCAGCAGCGCGCTGCAGTGAGGAAAGTGATTCGCTCTGTGAGGAAAGTGATTCGCTCTGTGAGGAAAGTGATTCGCTCAGTGAGGAAAGTGATTCACCCGCCGCGTGAGGAAAGTGATTCGCTCTGTGAGGAAAGTGATTCGCCCGCCGCGTGAGGAAAGTGAGTCGCTCTGTGAGGAAAGTGATTCGCTCTGTGAGGAAAGTGATTCGCTCAGTGAGGAAAGTGATTCGCCCTGTGAGGAAAGTGATTCGCTCAGTGAGGAAAGTGATTCGCCCGCCGCGTGAGGAAAGTGAGTCGCTCTGTGAGGAAAGTGATTCGCTCAGTGAGGAAAGTGATTCGCCCGCCGCGTGAGGAAAGTGAGTCGCTCGGTGAGGAAAGTGATTCGCTCAGTGAGGAAAGTGATTCGCCTGCCGCGTGAGGAAAGTGAGTCGCTCTGTGAGGAAAGTGATTCGCTCAGTGAGGAAAGTGATTCGCCCGTCGCGTGAGGAAAGTGCTAATACAGATCGACCGCCGGCCTATCAGTGGGTAAGTCAGTAGCTACTGGTTATATCACCTGTTTAGCATCCTACAAGCCAGCGCTTTGATGGGCGTAGCCTGTTGCTTTCGCTCTCTCCCTCGCGCTTCCGGTAGAATTGTCCGTAAGGCCCATACAAGGAAATTCCGCCCCCACTAACGTCAATGGGAACGCATGATCTCAAAAAACTTGCCGAAACTTATGACTAACCGGAAGTAGTATTTTTGACAAAGAAATACTCCCATCAAACGTCCACCTTAACTTTTGAAACTTTGTTTATGTTTAGTACGGGATTCCAAGTCTTTAACAGTGTAAAAAGATCAGTATGCATGAAACAGCATTTCACCCCCCCTTTAAGTCTGTGTTTATTAAACCTCCAAAAGACATTTTAATGAGTTGAATCTGTTATTCTGCCACATACACGAAGTCAATGAAACTTACGATCTAACGTTACCTAACTGCTTATGCTACTATTTTAGTAAAGTAAACTGTACGACCACTTGAAATATTGATTTTGTCCTGATCAGTAAAGTTAATGTTTCTTATGCGCTCGTAAAGCAGTAATCCCTTATTGATAATTTCAAGCAATTCCGTAAAGGGTTACTTGTGTTTAATTAAACCATTTTCCCTATCGGAAAATTTTAATACGTAATGAACGACTAGCAAATTATATTCATAAATTCATGAATATTGAATATTAAATCCCTTTTGAGTTAATTATTCCCCGAGACATTAAACTCATAGTCATTGTCGTTACAATTAGAAGGATTAGTATGACAAAAATGCGTTAGTAATAGAATTTGAAGTAAATGATAGTTATTAGCATATCAGCAAATAACATACATTACTTAGAAATATTGTGCTCTCTTGCGCTTGAATGTTAAAATGGCCCTCCTATGAGATGTCAATTGCAGCAATGGCCCCCAACCAATTTGAGTTTATTACCCCTGATATACACAATATATATATATATATATATATATATATATATATATATATATATATATATATATATATATATATATATATATATATATATAGGTATACAGAGACTTTAAAACTGTATCTACCCATTCGAAAACTTTTTATACTATTATCTGTATACATTTATGTTAATTTAAACTAAATGTGTGATAATAATTGTTAAACTAAAATTATTCATGTGTGGATAGGGTTCTATCAGTTGCGAACATCCGCTTTGTAATGCTCGCTTATGATGGAATGAACGTCCCCCACATCCCTTTAATGTTTTAAGAACCTTTCACAAAAACGTCCAGGGGAAGTTTGCAGTGGTCGTTCAGGGGCATTTTTTTGTTGTTGTTGTTGTTGTTGTTAGGGATAAATAACATCTAATTCATATAAAATTATAATAATGTTAATTAGTGATCGACCGATATTGATTTTTTATTACCGATACCGATTATTTGCATGTTTATGTGCCGATAACCGATATAGAACCGATATTAACTTATTGTGTTATTTCTGTTTTTTACAAAATTCAGCAACAGCAACTGAACTAAGCTTTTTAAACACTGTAATTTTTGCAGTTTCACTCACTTACATACAGAACAATTTACATCAATAAATAGTCAGAATTGTTTTTGTTTTTTTTAATACAGTGCAAAGTCTTTTTAACATTAATGCTGTTTTACCGTTTTATTTATAAATACAGCCATATTAACAACAGGCAAAATACATTTATAAAGTCTAATGTTTTCAAATGGAGAACATAAATGAGAGTTGAGTCTATCAACTCCCCATAACTGTGAGCATAAATATAAGCATTCATTTTAAACTACAGGTTTAAAAGTGTTTATAGACTAAAAAGTGAATATTCTCTGGATTATGCAAACATTGTAAAAGCTGATGTATTCGCTGGTTTTGTTTATGTCAATCTCATCTAGTACGGTATCAAAATAAATGTTTGTGTCAGTCTCTGAATTATGCTGATGACAGCGCTGTTTTCATCTCTGCGTTTAACACTCGTCTCGCGGAGATAGGCTTAATAATTCATTTTCACGGAGCTGTAATTAATTCAATGTTTATTATAAAACAACGAAATGTTATATAATGTTAAATGTCATATAGCAGACTTTAAAATAATTTAAGGAGTTTTAAACGAGTCGGTCTTGTTTACATGTGACTAGCCTATGCTGGAACAACTCAGTGAGAGTACGGCTGAACGCGACTGAGAATAAACAAAGAGAGAGAAAGAGTTTGGTGCTTTTATTTCTAACATGCTCTCATTCGTGGCGTAATAATTAATTTTCACGGAGCTGTAATTAATTATATGTTTATTATATAAATGTTATATAGCAGACGTTAATATAATTTAAGGAGTTTTAAACGAGTCGGTCTTGTTTACATGGTGATCTAGCCTAGAGCAACAACTCGGTGAGAGAACGGCTGAATGCGACTGAGAATAAACACAAAGGGCCCTATCTTGCACCCAGCGCAATTGACTTTGTACACCGACGCATTTGTCATTCCTATTTTGCGCCCGTGCAAAGCGCGCTTTTCCCTCCACAGAAGCACGTCGCTAAACTAGTGAATGAACTTGCGCTCCTTGGGCGGTTCAGCGCAAAAAAGGAGACGTGTTCCGGCGCAAACAATCCCTGGTGCTATTTTGCTGTTCCATTAAACAGTTGCGCCACTGACCAGAAAAAACCTGGTCTAAAGTCAGTGGCGCGTTGCACGTTGTTCATTATGCTATTTTAAGGGCGCATGCTTGACCATAATGTATAGCGTGCACAACGCGCATACACTTTGCTCATGTAATCTGCACAGATGCAACAGTTATTTTTGCAAATCATAAATTGTTACACTAAAAACAATATTAACACATTGTGGTGTGCCACGAAGATGTGAAAAAATAGGCATAAATCTAGCTTACAAATTATTCAGGCTAATTGTAGTAATTAAGGATCAGACCTGTTTGCCCAATAGTGGCAAGACATATATGTATATAAGGACATCTGACAAATTGGTTTGTCCGTCAAGAACCAGGAAAAAAATCGACTGAAAAACTGAAAAAAACAGTTTAACCGACGCTATTTTGGGTTTCTCTTATCCCCATACCACACAACTTCTCTCTCTTTCACTCCCTTACGAAAGGAAAATATATTTACCAATATATTACTTGAAATATATTTTAATATATTGTAAATATATGGAATAATATATTGATGGTATTATAAAATATATTATATATTCATGTGATATATTGCAAAATATACAAATGATTGCCGCTTTCAATATATTGCAATATATTGAAAAATATAAATATTAATTCCCATATATGTGAATATATTGCCTAATGTATTGCATGAAATTTTCCAATATACTGCAATATATTTTTGTTTCGTAAGGGCTGCTCTTACGAGAACATCAGTCTCCTCGGCTGTGAACCGCTCCTGGTTGGGAGTGCAATAGTCCAGTGCTTATGGGACTGGAATTGTGGAACAGCAAACTGCAACAGGGATGGGAAAAGCTTTCCCTAATACAGTCTAGTCTTATAATAATATTATAAATGATAATAATAATAGCAATAATATATATATATATATATATATATATATATATATATATAATAATAATAACACTAGGCCTACTACTAATATATATATATATATATATATATATATATATATATATATATATATATATATATATATATATATATATATATATATATATATATATTTATTTATTTTTTATTTTTTATTACGTAGTATAGGTATTACTGATATAATGATATCGCTACTACATACAACCAACACCTCAACTCTAATGCAAATGCCTACTGCAAATCCCACAAGAGGCACGAGGTTTCAAACCACTTTTGTCCGAAAGTACTCAGAATGAAGCAATGATGTATTCAACAGAAAACGAGGCCTCGTTTGTCATCGTCATGTGATTTTCTGGGAAACAATACAAGCCTCGAATCGGGGCTTCATCTGGAACGCCCCTTGTTGATCGATACAAGCTCTGGAGCCTCGCTTCAGATGTCCCATCACTAGCGAACATCTCTGAGCGATTCTCTCGTTTTGCCTGCGTATTGAGACCTTGTTGTCATCTTCTCCTGTAATCTTTTTCTGCCTGCCCGTTATTTACTTTCTGTTTGGTTTTGGACCTGTGACTGTTTTTCTGCCTGCCAATTGACCACATTTGCTTCAGTGTTTACTGGTGCCTGCCCATTGCCTGTACCGCTACATTTGAATTAAAGCTCGCATATGGATCCCACTTCGAGTTACAAGTCA
Organism: Pseudorasbora parva; assembly: GCF_024679245.1. NCBI lineage: Eukaryota > Metazoa > Chordata > Actinopteri > Cypriniformes > Gobionidae > Pseudorasbora > Pseudorasbora parva. The sequence continues at coordinate 16,768,494 of NC_090184.1, forward strand.
TTACAATTATATTTTGACATAACTTGCCCCGTAGCTGGATAGCTATGGAATGTAAGATACTACGGCGATGAACACTACTAAAAGTAGAGCCTCTTTTTACAGTACCTATAAGCCAGGATTGGTGCAAGCCACAAACTAAACTGAAACAAACCAGATTCATGGTATAGACCCCAGGACTGGGGAAGTAAATAAAATGCAATTTTTGTGAAAGCTCAGTTAAAATTAAAAACATTTTGAGATTCTGATTCTATTTAGTCAAAATTCATGACCAATTCTAAATGGATGTCAAAAGAGAAAAATGCTCTTAGCATCCATAATGGTGTAGTTACAGCATCTACCAGGAGGTGGAAACTGGATCATGCTAAACCAGCAAAACTTGACTCTTTGGATGCGGTTGCCTGAATTATTCCTTACAAATACTGTTGAAAAAAAAAGCAGTAAAAAGCAATTGTTACAAAACCAAAATAATAATAATAATAATAAAACAAAAATGTGAAACTATAACTGTCCATTACATTACAAATTAAAACTTGGTTAGTGAACTGTGAACCCATGCTTAATGTTTGTAAGAGGATAATAATCTTATATAACAAACAGCAACATTGCATTTGCATTTGACAATAAAAGTTACTGTAAAATAATAAACCGCACATATTACAGAGTAACATTAGTAATGATAGCTAGTAACGATAGATTGACTGAACTGAGAGAGAGAGAGAGAGAGAGAGAGAGAGAGAGAGAGAGAGAGAGAGAGAGAGAGAGAGAGAGAGAAAGAAAAAAAGTTTTCCTCCTAGATACAGCAATGTCACAGTGTGAGTCAAACTTTGAGTGGATGATGCAAAAGCCGTAAAAAGAGGGGGTAGGACTATCTGTCTTTCACCTCAGTTAAATAGATGTATGATGTTTGTTTGACTCTCTATCAAGATGGAGCTGTACATAATCATTCTTGCCCTTACCGTTGTTCTCTCAACTGATGCTAAATGTAAGTATAACGTTTTTTGGGGTTTTTTGGTACTGTTTTTATAAGTGCTTAGACAAAACTAATGGATCATTCAAAACCTGCGTATGCATTTATTAAGGTTTTAAATGTTTCCTTTGACAGCAGATTATTGTCAAATGATCAGAAAATTTGCATTATAAATGTTTTACTCACATTTATAATGCAAATGTTTTATGTTTAAATTTACTCATGTTTTACTCACTTTGGTATTATTTTTCCACAAATAAGAAATTAAAGTAATTTTTAAAACTCTCTGAACAAAACTTTAAATAATATGAATTGAATTATTGTCCTTAAATGTTGTAATTTCAACATTGAATTAACAATTTAGTTAATTCAATAGTGAGGCAAAAAAAAAAAAACAACAACAAAAAACACCATACTGTAGTTTATGCTAGTGTGGCGTAATACGGGAGGAGAGTTTTTTGTGTCTGAGCTAACTCTGTGCATTTTAAAATACAGGAATAAAGTCAATTAAATTGCTGTGATTGAATTTATTGAATTGGTGGACCATATTAGAGAGCACTGTCGTAAAGGCCCCGATAAACTAAGTTGTGTGACATAATTTTGAACAAAATCTGGCCAAATAGTATGGCATCAAAGTACTGCGAGAGCGATTCAAGAGCAGATGGCGGGCTCAGTCGTTTTCTCTAGATGCTGCTCTGGAGAAAACGAAAACGGCAGGAGTTCTGATGCTATCGATCTGATGACTCCCTGATAACTCCCTGATGACAATGATGGTGTTGTAGGTAACAAAAAACAGTCTTTGCATGCAAGCTTAACAAGGTTTATTAGGCAATATTAAAATACAACAGCATCACGGATGTAATTGAAGATGAAAAAGAAAACAAGCAACACAACAGGTCTCAAGGTTCCCTTATTCTGCATACTGGCAATGGCTCTGCTAAGAGGTGCTCAAACTCAATCACACAAATTAACTAACTCTTACTACAAATCCTGAAGCAAATTGAGACTAGATTAAATCATCAGTTATCCCCCACGTTACTAAATTAAACCACACATATGTTTATCAGAAACCATTTTCCATTTGGGCTGAAAAAAAGAAAATGAAAAAGGAGACCAAAGAAAACCAGAACAACCCAATAGGACCACTAACATTCTTAATGAAAGTAATCGGCAATCACGCATTTTACAAAAAAAAAAAAAAAAAAAAAAAAATATGATTGCCATTTAACATTATTGCTGTGTTGATGGAGCGGGTCATTTTCAGCAATTAATATCTTCCACTTAAAAAGTTATACTCTGTTCTTCGCACAAAGATATTATTTCACTCCATAAGACTTTACTATCAGAAGACAAAAGAAGTTCAGAAGTTGTTTGTGAAACATTTTGGCAATAAATACCTGTGACTGTACTTTTATTTACTTGTTATGTTTATTTGCCTGTTTACGTGTAATGTGGCGACGAGGGGCGCCTAATTCTTCAAGCCTCTTATTTTATTTAACAGAATTTATGCATAATTACAAGAAAGTAAACCCAACCCTATAGTTATGTTATTTGTGTAATTACATTACCATTTTTCCTTCCTTTTTTTAAACAGTGACTGCAATTGCTAGCACCACAAATGACAAACACAGTCAGACAGCTTTTTATATAAAACTCTATCAACTATCTGGCCGCCATTTACTTTGATAAACCATACTTAGCTGCTCTGACGATTCTATGCGTGAGCTCTCAACCAATGATGCACTGAAGCTACACAAGGATCGCCCTCCTCATTTCCATGTTGGGAAAAGTAAAAATAAATGAATCAATAAATAAATAAATGTAAAAATAAATGAATGCATAAATAAATATAAAAATTAAAATATAAACAAATATTACAATTTATTAAATAAATACAAGTTAAAAGTTTTTTTTTTTTTATCTATAAAAACAGAAAATAATAAATTAAGGGAAATATAATACAACATTCAATTAAATTAAAAATGAATCATATTTATTTTGTCAAGTAAAATTTGAGATTTTAATGGCACTCATCAGACATTTCAATTCAGAACTGTAGTGATACATATACAAAACTAATGTAATAAAACATTGCCACAATTCACTTTCATCTATTCCAGCAAAAAACAAAAACAAAAAAAACATGCTTTTACCACCACTCACTGGACATTTAACTTTGAAACTTTTTGCGAAACATGCACACAGGTATGTTTTCTAATGAGCCTGGACATTAAATTTACTTAACAAACGAATTAAATAATGAATCACTTGGCCTAGCCTGCTATGGAGGAAGATAATCTCTCACACTCCCATCCACAGCAAAGAAAATATGGATTGGGTCCTGCAGGATGTGGGATCCCAATCCCAATGCAGCTCTTTACTGGGTATATATCAGCAGTACATATGTGCCCTTCCAATTTATGAACAATATAATGCATTGTTTTTCTCAGCTATTCAATGTATGTAACAAAATTGTCAAGCCCAATAATTAAGTTGTATGATGCTCAATCATTTTCAGCTGTTCATGAAGATATCCAAATTGGACTATGCTCTGATATGGAAGAAGAATTAATGATTGGTTTTAATGAAGAGGAGATTGTGCATGCTGACTTTAATCAGAAGAAAGAAATATACACATATCCTAATTTTGGAGATCCTATAACATTTCCTGGAAATTATGAATACAGTGTAAATGAGATGGCAATTTGTAGATATAATTTAGCCCTGTGGACCAAAAAATTCAAGAGTCCACCACCAGAAATGGGTAAGACTTTAAAATGTGCTATGAATAAAAAATAAAAACTTATATTGAGATTGATAGGTGTTGTGTTCATGTTGTTTACTGAAATATTTAGCTTTTATTTTTATTTTATTTTTAATTATTTTTAGTGATAAATGAATCCAAGGGGACCATATATGTCAAGTGTTAACATGATGTTAACACTTAATCGGTCTGGAAAAATAACTGAAATTAGCTATATAACATGCATCTAGTGTCATCAAGTTTTTTCCTCAAACGTTTATATAATTTGAATAGTTAAGATATCTACATGTAAGTGATGTAATGCACTAATGAATGAATAGTTATCTGTTATTCTAGATGCACCACAGACTTCCATCTATCCAAAGGATGTTGTACAGCTGGGTGTTCAGAACACCCTCATCTGTCATGTGACCGGCTTCTATCCTCCGTCTCTCAGCATCTCATGGACTATAAATAATATTAATGTTACAGAGCGCATGAGATTAAGCCAGTACCGACCAAGAAATGATGGTACTTTTAACATCTTTTCCACTCTTATATTTACACCTGTTGAAGGAGACATGTACACCTGTACGGTGAACCACAGAGCCCTCCAGGGTCAACAGCAGACCAAAACATGGGGTGAGTGGTATTTTCAGGGCGACACTGCATTTGAGAACTCTTCCAGTTCTTCATTCTGTTATACATCTGTTTAGCTGTTATCGTTTTTAATGCATCTTCAAATATCCTATTCATGTATTTTCCAGATGTTGATGTTGTCCTCCCAGGGGTTGGTCCAGCTGTGTTCTGTGGAGTAGGTCTGACTGTGGGGCTGCTGGGAGTTGCAATCGGAACCTTCTTCCTTGTTAAAGGAAACAACTGCAACTGACAATGGAGTCATAGAACCAAATGAAAATTGCTCTGCTGTAATTCACTAAAGAGAATAAAGACAACAATAGTTGTATGCCATGTAGAATGACACACAATTGCACAGTGGCATTGTTTTCAAATTGCTCTGCTGTAATTCACTAAAGAGAATTACAGCAGAGCAATTTGAAAACAATGCCACTGTGCAATTGTGTGTCATTCTACATGGCATACAACTATTGTTAATGTAAAAAAAGGAAGAAGATAAAAGCAAATATTTTGAAGGTTTAAAAGACTTTAACCAAAATAAAAAATAATACAAAATAGTGGATATTTAATTTACAGATCACTATGAAATTTGCATAATAAATATTGTACTAAAAACACTCTCATTGTTTCCTTTTCTAGTTGTAGTTTTGTCATACATTCGAAGATTTGGTAGAATATATTATGTAATTTTTGTAAATGCAAAATGATTTTAGTATAAATACGTATCAAATTAAGGAGAATTGGAGCTGTTTGTTCTATCTTCCTGTGTTCTGTTCATAAAAATAATCTATGGTATATCTTATATTATTGTATATGTTTCTATACCATCAGGCTTATTGCATGTTATGCAAAACCTCATTAAACACTTTACATTATTAAGTACTATGATACTTATGTGTTATTGGGGGGTCCCTAAATTGTATATGTGGTAGCATTTTATTTTACAGTCCTGTACATACACGTACTAACCCTAAACCTACAGCTAAACAGAGGTGGGTAGAGTAGCCAAAGTCTGTACTCAAGTAAAAGTACTTACGGAAATATTTATTCAAGTAAAAGTAACAATCGCAATAGTTACTTGAGTAAGAGTAAAAAAATATTCAATGAAAAAACTACTCAAGTACTTAGTTACTAGTTACTTTCGATCTGATTGATAAGAAGCGAAAACCTGAATTTCAGACTAGAGCTTTCACAGACCTCCATATATATATATATATGTGTGTGTGTGTGTGTGTGTGTGTGTGTGTGTGTTTGTGTGTGTGTGTGTGTGTGTGTGTGTGTGTGTGTGTGTGTGCGTGTATATAATGGTTAAACTGTAAATTCATGGTGTGCTGGCCTAACCAGAGCTCTGTTTAAAACATACTTTATTCTTATGTTTTTATAAGTATATGCATTCTTTAGCTAGGAATAAAATACAATCCCGTTTTTATTTGTATGTATAACCTTCAGACTGCTGTCTGTCTGGATGTGTGTATAGATGCAAGACGTCGAAGCTATATCTATTTGTTTCGTTTTTAGCCTGATCTCATAGGAAAAACGTAGCTGTGGCAACGGTTTTGCAAACCACAAAATACACAATCACAACAGTTTCAAAGTGAAATGTCCACTGGGTGGCGCTAAAAGCTTAGTTTTTTTTCCGGAACATGTGTGCGTGAATCTGGCATTTGTTACTTTGGGTTTTTAAGGGGGGGATGAAACACTCAGTTTCAGTCAATCTCATGTCAATCTTGAGTACCTATAGAGTAGTATTGCATCCTTCATATATCCGAAAAGTCTTTAGTTTTATTATATTTATAAAAGAAATATAGGCTGTACCGAGTCTTTCCGGAAAAAAACGAGCACCTGGAGGCGTATCGTGTGGGCGGAGCTAAACAATGACGAGCACACCCAAAGCGTCCTCAAGCGTGGAGAAACCCATGTATGCTATCGACCCATGTATGCTATCGATCGGATTCAGCTAATACGTGATCCAGAATCAGGCTGAAATAAATTGAACAGGAGAAACAGCAACGACAGGACGTCCGTCTCTGTGGTATGGACTGTATTTAGTGGCCTGTCAACATTTGTGTGTCTTTACTCGCAGTTTATGAGGACATGATTCGGTTTATGGACTATTGTATGCGACTAAACCTTAGTAGCAGCAAGCAAAACCGGTTTGCACGTCAGACTAGTGTAACGTTATATAGAACAACAATGGAGTAACGTTAACCTTTAGCGCATTTGAATGACGTAGCACGCGATCGTGTCGTTTACTGATGTTTACTCACGCGACGACCCAACAGCATAGACATTTGAAGCAGTTTTACTCACCGGCTGCTTCCATAGCAGGACCGAACCTTTATTGCTGGGACCGCTCCGTCAAAAACACACTTCTTTGGTAAGATTTGGTGAAGTCCTTTGTCAGCATTGACCGTGGAGATCCGCAATGTTGTGAAGCTTCCCATCATTTCTGCGTTCATATCGGTTCAAGTGCAGCGCTGCCTTCCGGGAATGCTGTGCTGAAGCGTTGATGTCACCCATAGGAATAAAGTGGAGCGGTAGCGCAGCGCGTCATAAGTGTTCACAGACGAGTGGATCTGCACCTGAGCGAGTGTTTATGGGCGTGCATTTCCTCTCTTGCTCTAGTCACGCGCGCGCGCAACCTACCGGGAGAAGAGCCTGTACGGCCCATACAAGGACCTTCCGTTCTGTTCACGTCAAGTCGACCCATACTCGAAAAAAACTCTCCGAAACTTGTGAGAAACCGGAAGGAGTATTTTTGACAAAGAAATACTCCATCAAAAGTCCAACATTAGTTTTTGAAACTTTGTCTGTGTTTAGGATGGGAATCCAAGTCTTTAACAGTGTAAAAAGCTCAGTATGCATGAAACGGCATTTTACCCCCCATTTAACGTACACCCACAGTGAACCCTAAACCTACCCGATATTGTTAACAAAAGCAAATGTGACAAATAAAATTGTATCCATGTAATTTTAGCTTGTGTTTTGAACTCGTCTATGATCTCTTTTATCATGACTTGTTCTTCACAGGGTTCGTTCCCAAGTTTTTCACATTGCAAATACAAATCTCTATCAGCTGAGCTATCGAGCAAACTAGGTAAGAAAAGACGAACATCCAAAATGTATTCGTTTACAAATATGGTTAAACAAAACGATAAAAAATGCAATTTTTCTGCCTCTAGTGTTCATTACAACCCAGTCTCATATAAAAATGTACCCTGACTACGCTGGTCCAAAGTGCAAAACGTAGAGGGGTTACAATAATGGCCTTTGAATTCTATGACTGTTACGTTTTTTTTTTTTTTGCCTATTCTTTTCCTATTGTTTTGCGTCCAAGTCACGTGACTTTCAAGATTCCGACCGTGAGAACAAAAAAACATGGCGGGCATTTCTCTCATTTTTAGTGAAAAAATCAATATTTTGAGTTAGTTTCTGGATAAAAATAAATTTTGATTACATTTCTAGCGAGAAATATATATTTTATTTTCATAATATTCACTCAGTGAATGTACATAATCACTCGCTTGTTCGTTATTGAGAAGATTTTTCAGATCTCGCCAGAATAACGTGAAACTGCAACGTTTTGGTTGCTATGGACGCTGCTATCGCCTAGCAGATTCCACATACTCTTCCTTGCGATTTCGCTTCCTCTGACGGATCAAACCCCTTCCCACTATATGCGTTTTGTCTGAGGTTGATTTGCTGATCAACACATTAATCCGTGGAAGCGGGAGAAACTAAGGTTGACAAATTTTGACATCTACCGGAACCTCCGTGCATTTGTGGTGTGCGATCTCATTGGTGGGTGTTGGGTGTTGAGGTGTTAACGCGTCAATGCCCCACGAAGAAGAAGAAGAAGAAGAAGAAGAAGAAGAAGGGACGAATACGAGGAAAAATAAGCAGGAAAATTTAAACAAGGAGGAAAAGGAAGCGTGGAAAAATAACTTGACCAAGCTGAAAATTAATCACCTTGACCCCGATGATGCCATATTCCTGGTTGATGCATTCCTGGATGAGTGCAAGGTAAATAACATTATCTCAGTTGTGGAAAAAGCATACGAATTACATAATAAATACAAGGTATAAGACCATCATAGGCTCTTAGATATAGCAGGGAAGAAGAAGGTGCAACTCAAGGTGCAAAACTGCAACACTCCAAACAAAGTGCAACTATAACTTACAGTACAAGGTTCAATGTCTTTATTCAAATGCAAGCTATAGTGAGTTCACACGTTATAGCCAGTGAGAGTTTAATTCAATATTCTGTCAAACCGTTTAACTTTCTTTTATATTTTTCAATGTAGAACGGGTTTTCTAGACAGGGCCACAACCGTTAGACTGAATTTTTACAATGTAATATTATAACATTGGTTTTATAATGAGATGTTTATAGGTGGTGATAACCTTGGTGGGTGGTGGTTTATTCTGTGGCTTAATTGTTTATTTAGGTGGATCAGCATGGACAAACGAAAGGAGGGTCAAAACAATCCACAAAGTTGTGTGTTTGGCCTGATGAGGAGAAAAATGGTGAACCTCTGCCAAAAAGATGTAGAGCTGGAGAAAAAAGAAACCGAGATTCAGCTACTGGTTGGTTTTTTTGTCTGTTTTTTCATCGTTAGTTGCATTCATTATTTATTGAGCAAGTTCTAAATTGATATTTATATTTTTGCACTGGAGTTTCTTCAGCAAGTAAAAGCGTGTCCTGTGCTCCGTCTACCAGCACTACTGAAGACACAGTGATCATCGAAAATTTTGTTTTTTTTCCCTTAATACTTGTTTCCTCATTTGTTATGTGGTAATTGCCCAGATTTAACATTGCCTTCTTCCCTTTTCATTTTCAGACTCCCTCATTCAAGATGTCCAAGACCTCTTGGGAAGTGGTGCTGAAGAACCTTTCCCCTCAGACTGGAGGAACAGGCAAACTACCTCTCTGGAAAATTGGACAGTAATGAGGCCCTTCATTGTGAACAATATGTTGTCATCTTAAAAGCCCAAGGGGGTGGGGGGTGGGTGGGGATGGGGGGTTTTGCCATCACTGTGGACACAAGGCTGCAGTAGTGATGTGTAGGGACTGTTTACCACGGTCACTCTACTGCACAGCCTGTGACCTTTCCACACATGAGGCCCTGTTGCTTCATAACAGAGCATCCATGGTGGAGGGGTTCTTCAGACACCTGCCGCCATCCACTTTTGTACAGCAGCACGAGGGAGGGAAATTCTCCTATCATGAAAAAGGTAGTTTTTAAGTCTCAGGTTATATAGGCTGTTTTACATTTTACACAAATCCTGGTTTACTCCAACAAACATGCTGGATGAAGTTGTGTTTGATAGAAACAACACCCTCTCTGTTGAGTTATGGGTTTCATTTACACTAATATGTAAACTAATTCTGCTTTTTAGATTGCATGTTACCAATCGTTCCTCCCTGCTGTGACTGCTCCACTGGGCAAACAAGCTATTCCAAGGGAAAGCCAGTTATTTTAATTGGAATGAATGGTAACATTTCTTTTTAACTATTTCTTCATATTGTGTTTTTTTGTTTCTTGTGAACAAGAGATAATTGTTTTTGTCTGAAATTTCAGGAAGATACAACCTCTTCCTTCCATCAGTAAACTGCTCCTGTGGAAAAACCTTGCCAGTGACCATAAGTGATCTGGTTGAAAGTGGTTACTGGCCAGCCACTGTCAATTTTGAGACCTTGTACTCGGTGGACTTGTTCACCACGTATGAGGATCTAAAAATTACTGCCCCAGGGATGTTGAGACAAGCTTTTGTCAGCATGCTCGAGTGTCGTACAAAACTCTTTGGGCGAGTGAGTGGACTCATCATTTAGTTATCTTGTTTGAATCAACTTTTAAATAATAGGACTTGTTGTTACAATCCCCGAAGTTTCAGCACATATTTCTTGACAGAGCCCTTTCTTCGTCATGACCACAGTCTAAAGCCAACCTTCGAAATAGTTACTTACTGTTTCGTTTTTTCACTTTTGCTCTAAGAGTGGTAAGATTTGTGGGGACACAATGCAGAGGGCCTTCCTCGAATGGGCCTATGCCAAATTTGAGGTTGACAAGCTGTCCCAGGTCCAGCATTTTCAGTGCCCTGCATGCACACCCTCCATGTTGGCAGTTGCAGTGGATGGGAACCGCAAATTATATCGTTTCAAAAGTCAACCAGGGTGTGTAAAATTCATGTACAATGAAATTCTAGTGAGCAACAAATTACTTTTATACAGTAAATATAACCCACATCTATATATTTCTTTCAAGACCTGATGGGTTTTTTGATGGAGTCTTTTTGGCGAATGATGCTGAGGTGTCCTCCTTTGTTGATTACATCCATGGAACAACTGGACATGTAAGCTAAATTTATATTTCTTCATGTATAACACCACAATTTAAAATTTTTATGAATGCTTGCCAGTTTCCCCCCCAAAATTTAAACATGATTTGGTTTTTGCATCAAATGCCATAATACCATAATTTACAGTTTTTTTTTTTTTTATGTAACTGTGTAAATGTCTGTATTTTCCCTCATCTGTTTAAGAATCCAGGGAAAGGGAGATGTGGTGCTGGTCAGTAGTCCGCAGCACGAGAGTCTGCTAACAAGTCTGGAAGCAAACTAGACGAGGAAGGTGTTGAAGTTGCTGTCTGCCGTCATGGGGTTTTGCTGAAGGGACTGAATATGTTCCGTGGAGAAATATTTGCATACCCATTATATCTCCAGAAACGGCTAGCTTCACAGACCGTCCAGTTTTTTTGCTCTGATGTGGTCTGCAAATATTGGCCATATCTGCAGAAAGTTGTGGACCACTGTCCAGAGTTGGAGGACTTGCTGAACATTCGCCCATTTCTCTCCATCATGCATGCAAAAGCACATTCATGGATGTGTGAGGTAATAATGACAATTAGATGTATTACTTACCATTTCCAACACACATTATGATTGTCTGTCCTCTGCCCCTACTTGTTGTTTTCCAAATTATAACATACATTTAAATGTGTTACAGTTAAAATGGGGGGACGCAATCAAGAAGGAGCTGGAACAACAATCGGGGAGGAGGTTGAACAGGTTAACAGCTTCCTCTCTCGAGCAGCCATATGTTCCAAGTACATGTCAAAAGCCGGTAAGCATTTTTCATGTAAAGTTGTGTCCAAATTGAGACCAAGTGGTTTTAACACTAATGCTCGGCCTTTGCATTTTAGAGTTCCATGCATAAGTGCTCCCTCAGAAAACAACTGTCTAGTCAGCACTTTTACACTGATCAGGATTCTCTTAATAATAATTTAACTTCTGACACGTTAATTAATTGTTTGATTATTTCCAGGTTTATGTGACAATATTAGATAAAGATCAATGTAGTATATGACCTGTGGTCCTCACTGTGAACCTAAATTACTGCACATACATTGTGTGTCAAGTTCGCACAGACATGCTAACAATCCAGGCAAGTGGCTGGAACAAGCGAAAGGCAGAAAACCTTGACCGGACACTGGCCAAAAGATACATCAAGGTACAAGTAGGAAAATATGTATAATAACATTTTGTTTTTTAAATTCTCAGCATTTGTTAACAAGGATATTTCTTTTGGACAGACTGTACAAAGGATTGCAGAGGCAACAAAGGACCTGGATAAACTCACAGCTGAGTTATCTCTACAGCAAGACACAGTCCAGCAGTGGGTGTCTGATGTTCAGCAGTGGACCTCAGGTACTTTGAAAAAATTATTTGATGGGATATTTTTAGAACGTCTCAGGTTACGTATGTAACCATGGTTCCCTGAGAGGGAACGAGACGCTGCGTCGAAACGCTAGGGGACGCCTCTGCGTGCCACGTCATGAAGCACTTGTGTAATCAGTCCAATAGCGGGACGATACGTCACGGGCGGGTGACGTCATCGACCAGGAAGCTATAAAGCATGCCCGGACCAAACAGTCACTAGCTTCTGAAAAAGTCGAACAAGTCGATCACAGGCATGCCGGGAGTATGGCATCTCGACGCAGCGTCTCGTTCCCTCTCAGGGAACCATGGTTACATACGTAACCTGAGACGTTCCCTATCTCGAGGGAACTTCGAGCTGCGTCGAAACGCTAGGGGACCTCAATACCCACGCCGCCAGAGTCCCAAATGTCTGTTTGTGTGATTTAACCCAGAAACACCCGGGACCCCGGAGTAGAGGCTACGTCAAGATTGTAAAACCTCACAAATGTATGTGGAGAGGACCACCCAGCCGCATCACAAACCTCTGACAGCGAAACTCCCGAAATAAGAGCCATAGAGGCAGCCATACTCCTAGTGGAGTGGGCGCGGACCCTCATAGGTGAAGGATGTCCGACCGACTCATAAGCGAGCGAAATAGCCTCGACTATCCACTTGCTAAGCGTCTGCTTTGAAGCCGGTTTTCCCTTATTGGAGGACCCAAAACATACAAACAACTGTTCTGACTTTCGCCACAGGGCAGCTCTGTGGACATATGCATCTAGGGACCTGACCGGACATAGCAGATTTAGCTTCTCTTGGTCTTGACTAGTGAACGGAGGCGGACAGAAAGCCTGCAGCATTACTGGTCCCGGCACGTTGGTCGGGACCTTGGGAACATATCCTTCCCTCGGGAAGAGAAATGCTTTCACCATTCCTGGTGCAAATTCAAGGCAAGAAGGTGCTACTGATAGAGCCTGTAGGTCTCCTTCTCTTTTCAGTGATGAAATCGCTAGGAGAAACACTGTTTTTAGTGTGAGGAACTTTTCTGACACTTCCTCTAACGGCTCGAAGGGAGCCGACATAAGGCCTTCCAGCACTATGGCCAGGTCCCAAGTCGGCACCCTGGAGTGTGCCGCAGGTCTGAGCCTCAAGGTACCACGGAGGAAACGCGTGACCCACGGGTGTCTCCCTAATGATGCGTTATCTAATGGATTATGATACGCAGATATCGCCGACACATACACTTTCAGAGTCGACGGGGATAACCCTGCGGAGAATTTTTCTTGCAAGAACTCGAGAACTGAACCGACCGGGCAGTTAACAGGGTCCAAAGTCTGGTGCGTACACCAGGCGACAAAAACTCTCCATTTGAGTGCGTAAAGTCTCCTTGTGGATGGTGCTCTGGAGTGCAACATGGTCTCTATCACCTCAGTCGATAGACCCGTGTTTATGAACTGGGCCCCCTCAGGGGCCAAGCCCACAGTTTCCACAGTTCCGGGCGCGGGTGCAGTACTGACCCCCCGGCCTGTGAAAGAAGATCCCTCCTGACTGGGATTTCCCAGGGAGGACCCTCTAGGAGAGACATGATGTCTGAGAGCCATACTCGGCCCGGCCAGAACGGGGCTACCAATAAGAGCTGAAGCCCGTCCCGGCGGACTCTCTCCAGCACTCCTGGGAGCAACGCCAGAGGGGGAAAGGCGTACAGACGCAGCCTCGGCCACGTCTGTACCATTGCCTCCAGCCCCAGTGGGGCTGGATGTGTGAGGGAAAAGAATGCTGGACAATGTGTCGTCTCTCGAGACGCAAACAGATCCACCTGGGCTCGCCTAAAAGCGGATCCACAGCTCCTCCACCACCTCGGGGTGGAGCCTCCATTCCCCCGGCACCACTTCCTGCCTCGACAGGGAGTCTGCCGCTACATTCAGGACCCCCGGGATGTACATCGCCCTGAGCGAGAGTATCTTGCCTTGGGCCCATATCAGAATGTGATGCGTGAGCTTCCACAACCGACGCGATCTCAATCCCCCCTGGTGTTTTATATACGAGACCACCGAAGTGTTGTCTGACCGAACTAACACATGGCGGCCCCGTAGGTCTGGGAGGAAGTGTTTGAGTGCTTGAAACACAGCCATCAGCTCCAGCTGGTTTATGTGCCAGGAGAGCTGATGGCCCCTCCACAGACCTTGGGCCGAGCGGCCACTCATGACCGCTCCCCAGCCAGTTAGGGAGGCATCCGTCGTTAGCATTACGCGACGACAAGGAGCCCCCAGAACTGGACCTTGGGAAAGGAACCAAGGATCTTTCCACTTCACCAAGGCACGTAGGCAGCGCCGCGTGACCTTGATTAGGCGAAAAGGGTTTCCCCTCGGGGAGAACCCCTTGGTCCTGAGCCACCACTGCAAGGGTCTCATGTACAGCAGGCCAAAAGGTATCACATTGGACGCTGCTGCCATCAAACCCAACACTCTTTGAAAGTGTTTGACAGTGAGTGACTGGCCTAGCTTTATCTGGTTGACGGTATTCAGGATCGTTTTTACCCTGGGCGGAGATAGCCGAGCCGACATCGTTCTCGTGTCCCAAACTACCCCCAGAAAAGTAATGCTCTGCTGTGGCGCCAACATACTTTTCTTTTCGTTCAACCTTAGCCCCAACACCTTCATGTGGGCGAGAACAGCATCTCGATGCTGAACCGCCAGTTGTTTCGACTGTGCTAACACTAGCCAATCGTCGATGTAATTTAGCACGCGGATGCCCTGGAGTCGCAGCGGAGCCAGAGCTGCATCCACGCACTTCGTGAAAGTGCGGGGCGATAAAGCTAGACCGAATGGCAGCACTCGATATTGGTACGCTTTTCCCCCAAAAGCGAACCTGAGGAACTGTCTGTGCTGCGGAAGGATGGAGATGTGGAAGTACGCATCTTTTAAATCTATCGTGACACACCAGTCCTCGGACCTGATGTGACACACGATCTGTTTTATCGTGAGCATTTTGAATTTTAATCTTTTTACTGCTCTGTTTAGATGACGCAGATCTAAGATAGGCCTTAACCCCCCATCCTTCTTCGGAACTATGAAGTACCGGCTGTAAAACCCCGACTCTCTGCAGTGGGGAGGGACCCGTTCTATAGCCTCTTTTCGCAGAAGAGTCTGTTCCTCTTGTTCCATTACCAGAGCCTGCTCGGGGCTTACTACCGTGGCAGTAACCCCGTTGAACACGGGTGGATGTAACCCGAATTGAATTCTGTACCCTTTTTCTATTGTACGCAGGACCCATTCTGAGACATTCGGCAGAAGTTTCCACGCTGCCAGAAAATCTACTAAGGGAACTTACTAATCTACTACTCTCGAGGCTGGTCTCTGGATTTTCCTGTGTGGTCAGCCCAGTGTCCTGTAACGGATAACCGGCAGGTAGCAACCGAACTGACCGCCCAGGGGCCCTCCCGAGAGGGCGCGAACATCCCCAAGCCGCTACGTTTCCGGGCAGACATGGAGATATGCGTTCGCCGGGGACCGCCGCGCCCTGAAGCACCAATGGTGGCAGGGTTGGCAGACCGGCCCCCCGATGGCACCGGGAAAGAGCGGGCGCCTCGGCGAGCCGCACTTTCCCGGAGGGGAGTGCCATCAGAAGCCCTGCGCTCTTGGCATCAGGACTTCTTAGCCGAGGCCTTCCTAGCGATAAGGACGGTCCTCAGATCCGTCCTACCGCGGGAAGGTCCCGGCTGAGCACGTCGCCCAGACCCCCGTTCTCTCTGCGGGGGGGCCCGAGCGGCCACGCTCTGCTTTTGCTGCGCTCGATGCGCTACGGAGGAGGACGTACTCGGCTGGGGCTGCCCCCGCCCGGCAGCCCCTGGGGGATATGATTTGCGGGGGAGAAACTTTGAAAACGCCGCCGCCTGCTTCCTGGCCTCCTGGTAACGGTCGACGACCGTTGTTACAGCGTCACCAAAGAGGCCAGTAGGCGAGACGGGCGAATCCATAAGAAATTTTTTATCTCTCTCTTTTATATCTGACAGATTTAACCACAGATGTCTCTCCGTGGCCATCTGGCCGTCTCCCTGGTGGCACGAAGAGACAGATCTGCCGCCCGTCTAATTTCGGCGATCGTTTCTCTCCCCACTTCCTCTGTTTCTTCATCAATATCCCCCAACAGATCAGCTTGATATGCTTGCAGGACGGCCACCGTATGTAAACGGGCGGCCGCCTGCCCTGCTGCCGAGTACGCCCTGCCCACCAGCGCTGATGTTGTTCTTACGGGCTTGGTGGGCAGCTGCGGGGCTTGCAGCGACAATGCTGACTCGGGGGAGAGATAGCTCGCGAGCGTCTCTTCCACCCGCGGCATCGCCGCATAACCATGAGCCTTCAACCCGTTTATATTTGAATATTGAGATGTGGACGGGTTAAAGACTCTGGCAGATGCTGGTTTAGCCCAGGACCTCGACACCTCGGTGTGGAGGTCCGGGAAAAATGGCAAGCCCCGCCTAGGAGGTTGAGTATATGAGGGCAGAAATCTTTCATTTAGCCTGCTTGTGTGTTTTTGTGACTCATAACACTCGGCCGGCCAGTCTAAACTTAATCTGGCAACGGCGCGAGTGACAACCTCCATTAGCTCCTCCTGTGCGTGTGTGTGTAATGGTGGAAGTAGTTCGTCAGTTTCATTTACGCTTACAACATCCAGTTCCTCGGAACTGGAGTGCTGCAGCTGATCTTGTGCCTCAGCGCGAGCGGAAGAAACCGCAGAGCGTGCTTCCAACTCGCGAACTGAGGCTTGAGATCCAGCGGGTAAGGGCAGAGATAGGGGATCACCCGTCTCTAACCCCGCCACCAGATCTAACTGCGATCCCCAAGACGGGAGCCTTCGCTGCGCCTCGGCAACAGCGGGACCCGAGCCCTGAGGACCGCGAGCCAAAGCACTCTCCTCGAAGAGTGCCCGGCGTGATCTTAATGTACGCATTGGGAGACTCTCGCAATGCTCGCAGCCAACCCCCTCGAGAGCTGACTGGGCATGCTCGAGCCCCAAACACATAACGCACAGGTCGTGTGTATCTCCACCCGTGATGTAACGAGGGCAGGGAGGAACACAACGCCTGAACTGACTAGACATTCTCTTTTCTCTTTTGACACACACACAATAAATGGACATACAATATCACACAGAGCGCTTGTGAAGACACAGAAGCTAGTGACTGTTTGGTCCGGGCATGCTTTATAGCTTCCTGGTCGATGACATCACCCGCCCGTGACGTATCGTCCCGCTATTGGACTGATTACACAAGTGCTTCATGACGTGGCACGCAGAGGCGTCCCCTAGCGTTTCGACGCAGCTCGAAGTTCCCTCGAGATAGGGAATCATAGACTCTGCTCTTTTACAGGGCATCTGAAAAGAGGCTGATTGTAAACTGAAATTGGCATTAATCAATTTGTTTGTTGTCGTCCAAAGGAGCAATAATTCAAAATGACCTGCAGAGGACCACCGAGGGGCTATATTTGGGCATCAAACAGTGAAAATTTCAGCTGTATCGTCAGTCTGGTGAGAGCAGAAAAGTACACTAGTAATGCAGATTTGTGAAAAATGAATTCACTACTGATTTATACATAGTAAAAATAGCAAAGCCTTTTATTAAAAAAAAAAAAAAAACATCTTTTGAAATAGGTTTACAAGTCAGGGCAGCATACTGAAAAACTATCAAAATAAATCATAATAAGGTTGAGTGCAATATCCAAATATTTCCAATATTTCTGCACAGTGCAGAGATATCCTGACCCACCAATTTTGTACTCTATTTAAAAAAAAAAAAAAGTAGATTCTGAAAAAAATGGAAGTTTTTTCACAATTTTTCAAATGATTATGAAACTTTTTTTATGCAAAAATGATCACACAACATCTGTCACAATAATCATAAAACATACACACATATTGTGAAGTCTTATTTTGTATGGTGCTTTTGTGTAGTGATCATGTGACTGGACACTCATTTTGTGTTTCTCATTGTAGGTGGGAACAAGCGAAGGCATCAACTGAGAAGAAAGATTGCTGTTGAGAGGAAAGCCTTGGAAGTTACCATCAATGACCACAATGCTACTGTGGGGGAAGTTGAAAAACTGCCTCCTCCCAATGAACTCCTGGCTGTGGACAACTACTCCTGGACATGGGAATGTAAGTACTTCCCCTGAAATGCACTGAATACAAATTGTTTGATGCACACATCTTGATGTAAATATGGAATCCGATGGGGAAAAAAATGTTAAGACACTGGGCAATATGCAAAGAAAAAACAATGCAGTAATTTGTAAATGGATGTGATCAGACCCCTTCGCGAAGTGCTAATGTTCTATCTCCTCCTGTCAGGGTTTATATCTTTGTTGTAGTAGTACAGCATGAAAAATATCTTCTGTCCCAATATTTTTATAAGAGGTTGTAAGATAACACTTTGATGTAATGTATTGCAGGTCATGGTGATATGGAGCGGAATTTTTTTTTTGTTGACAAGGTAATGCTACTGGCAAGACTGAAAGAAGAAGAATTCATTGTGGTTCGCAAAGTCAAGCAGCACATGGAGTACATCAGGAGTGTTGCTGGACTGATCAAAGAGTTTACCTTTCAGCTCACTGAAGACACCACTCTGAAATGTAAGTACAACACATAGGAAGTCTCTTTCTTCTATTTGCTTCTCTGGTAACCATTGGCTCATTTCTTTATATTTTAATGTCACATGCTCAGGCAGTACAGAGGGCTTAATGGAGAAAGGACGTGAGGGACTACTCTGTGTGCTGAAGAGAAGATTCCATGAAGTTGAAGCACAACTGGCTAAAGCACGCACAACATACAAAAGTATTCTTGGACTGCAAACATTGCTCTTAGATGACTATTCTGAAGAGGAAGACTCAGGGGATACTTCCTCAACTGATGAGGAACTGGAAGAGTAGTTATTAGGGAGATGATGTGTTTACATTGTGTTGAACCCAAACGTCAGTGCTGTAATAACTTGTATGTGAAACCTTACTCTCTCCAACAGTGTGCTATTCCAGCTTATGTTTCCACGTTAGTATATCAATACTCACTCACTCACACACTCACTCGCTCACACACACACATACATACACTCACTCTCACTCTCTCGTTCACACACACACACACACACACACACACACACACACACACACACACACACACACACACACACACACACACACACACCTTTCTAAATATACAGTCTTGTTCAAAATAATAGCAGTACAATGTGACTAACCAGAATAATCAAGGTTTTTAGTATATTTTTTATTGCTCCGTGGCAAACAAGTTACCAGTAGGTTCAGTAGATTGTCAGAAAACAAACAAGACCCAGCATTCATGATATGCACGCTCTTAAGGCTGTGCAATTGGGCAATTAGTTGAAAGGGGTGTGTTCAAAAAAATAGCAGTGTCTACCTTTGACTGTACAAACTCAAAACTATTTTGTACAAACATTTTTTTTCTGGGATTTAGCAATCCTGTGAATCACTAAACTAATATTTAGTTGTATGACCACAGTTTTTTAAAACTGCTTGACATCTGTGTGGCATGGAGTCAACCAACTTGTGGCACCTCTCAGCTGTTATTCCACTCCATGATTCTTTAACAACATTCCACAATTCATTCACATTTCTTGGTTTTGCTTCAGAAACAGCATTTTTGATATCACCCCACAAGTTCTCAATTGGATTAAGGTCTGGAGATTGGGCTGGCCACTCCATAACATTAATTTTGTTGGTTTGGAACCAAGACTTTGCCCGTTTACTAGTGTGTTTTGGGTCATTGTCTTGTTGAAACAACCGTTTCAAGGGCATGTCCTCTTCAGCATAGGGCAACATGACCTCTTCAAGTATTTTAACATATGCAAACTGATCCATGATCCCTGGTATGCGATAAATAGGCCCAACACCATAGTAGGAGAAACATGCCCATATCATGATGCTTGCACCTCCATGCTTCACTGTCTTCACTGTGTACTGTGGCTTGAATTCAGAGTTTGGGGGTCGTCTCACAAACTGCCTGTGGCCCTTGGACCCAAAAAGAACAATTTTACTCTCATCAGTCTACAAAATGTTCCTCCATTTCTCTTTAGGCCAGTTGATGTGTTCTTTGGCAAATTGTAACCTCTTCTGCACATGCCTTTTTTTTAACAGAGGGACTTTGCGGGGGATTCTTGAAAATAGATTAGCTTCACACAGACGTCTTCTAACTGTCACAGTACTTACAGGTAACTCCAGACTGTCTTTGATCATCCTGGAGGTGATCATTGGCTGAGCCTTTGCCATTCTGGTTATTCTTCTATCCATTTTGATGGTTGTCTTCCGTTTTCTTCCACGTCTCTCTGGTTTTGCTCTCCATTTAAGGCATTGGAGATCATTTTAGCTGAACAGCCTATCATTTTTTGCACCTCTTTATAGGATTTCCCCTCTCTAATCAACTTTTTAATCAAAGTACGCTGTTCTTCTGAACAATGTCTTGAATGACCCATTTTCCTCAGCTTTCAAATGCATGTTCAACAAGTGTTGGCTTCATCCTTATAGGGGCCACCTGATTCACACCTGTTTCTTCACAAAATTGATGACCTCAGTGATTGAATGCCACACTGCTATTTTTTTGAACACACCCCTTTCAACTAATTCAACTAATTGCCCAATTGCACAGCCTTAAGAGCGTGCATATCATGAATGCTGGGTCACATTTGTTTTCTGAGAATCTACTGAACCTACTGGTAACTTGTTTGCCACGTAGCAAAAAAAAAAAAATATACGAAAAACCTTGATTATTCTGGTTAGTCAGTGCTATTATTTTGAACAAGACTGTATATAGTCTTTATTTTGTACAGGGCATAGTCTCTTAGATCTAGAAAGCCTACTTTATTAATTTCACCCAGTAAAGTGAACTGTTGTTTCAACTATAGTCATGTCTATTTTGTTTGATTCACAAATAGTTTTCATTTTAGTCAGTTTACTGTTTTATCCCATTGTGTGAGTTGTTCCTTTCAAGTAAGTCTGTAGTATTAGGCCTATATTCTAAGGCAGGGGTCATCAACTACACTTGTCCGAGGGCCAAACAATTTCTCAACAGACACTGTTGTAAAATTAAAATGAATATTGTATCCTATAAGTAATATATTATTAGTCATATATTATTATATATTATAGTATTATATATTATTTAGCCTTTGCCAGTGTTAACTTACTCATATTACCTGTACGATAGCAAGCCACTAGGGCGAAAAACGATATTTTAGGCTTCTTATTCATGAGGCTGTCAACTGCTCACATGGGGATGTGACTGCCGCTGGATGAGGCAGCCAATCACAGCGAACTGATTGACATCCAGGCTAGGACTGCAGGCGCTCAAGGCAGACATAACAGCTGTCAAGCGGAAATGTCAATTCCTTCGCAAACTGTGTGATTGTTAAACTTAAAAAAAAAAACAAAGGTCTAAAACAAAACAAAAATTTTGTTTTGTGTCTTAATCATGTGACTCTCGAGGTTCTTGTCGGGAAAACGTCTCGGGTTACTATTGTAACCCTTGTTCCCTGAGAGGGAACGAGACACTGCGTCGTCGAGTGACGACACTCAGGGAACGCCCCCAGCGTGACGGCTCTGAAGTATGAATGAAATCAGCCACCAATCCGATTGGTGCAACGTCGTGACGTAACGGGCGATGGCGTACGCGGAAGCTATAAGAAGGCGCCGCCCCAAACAACAGACAGCCTTTGCGATGAAGCGAGCGCTCTACGTGTAGGTGTGGCGACGAGACGCAGTGTCTCGTTCCCTCTCAGGGAACAAGGGTTACAATAGTAACCCGAGACGTTCCCTATATCGAGGGAACTCAACACTGCGTCGTCGAGTGACGACACTCTGGGAACGTCAATACCCACTATGCCACACCGAGACACGCCCATCCTGGTGTGAAGCTGGAACCCAGGCACACTCAGGACGCAAGCACTCTAGCACCCGGCGTAGCCGGGAGGTCCAGCTTATAAAATCTTATAAAGGTGTGTGGATTAGCCCAACCCGCCGCCTCACAAATCTCAATAAGTGAGGCTCCCGAAAGGAGGGCCACCGAGGAGGCCAAGCCCCTCGTAGAGTGAGCCCTCACGGCCATGGGTGAAGGCATATTGCGCACCCGATAAGCCGTGGCTATCGCCTGCACGATCCAGTTACTAATAGTCTGTCTCGCCGCAGGCAACCCTTTCTTAGGGGGGCCAAAGCACACCAGAAGCTGGTCCGATTTCCTCCATTGAGCTGACCTGTCTAGATAGATCCTCAATGCCCTAACCGGGCAGAGCAGGTGCAGCCTAGCTTCCTCTGCCGTCGCGTGAGGCGGAGGATGAAAAGCCTGAAGAAATACTGACCCCATCCCTGAAGATGGGACCTTGGGCACGTAGCCCGGTCTGGGATGCAAGATAGCTTTCACCCCGCCCGGGGCAAACTCCAAGCAAGTAGGCGTGACCGCCAATGCCTGGAGGTCCCCCACTCTCCTCAGAGAAGTGATGGCGAGGAGAAATGCTACCTTCAGGGTCAGATTTCTCGCCTCAGCCGACTCCAATGGTTCGAAGGGGGCCTCAGCCAACCCTTCCAAAACCACTGCCAGGTCCCAAGCCGGGACTCTGGGATGAGCCGCAGGCCTCAATCTCCTAGCCCCACGGAGAAAACGTACAACCAAGTGGTGTCTACCCAAAGGGCCCCCTTCCAAAGGCGAGTGGAAAGCCCCTATGGCTGCCACGTACACCTTCAGAGTGGATGGGGTCAAACCGGCGGAGAAACGGTCTTGGAGGAACTCCAGCACTGAAGCGACTGCGCAGTCAACTGGGTCCACCCCCCTTTCTCTACACCAGCTAGTGAAGACATTCCACTTTAGGCTATACAGTTTCCTCGTAGAGGGAGCCCTAGAGCTGAGAATGGTCTCAACGACCTCTTGTGGCAGACCCTCCTCTAGGTACCGTGCCCCCTCAGGGGCCAGACCCAGAGGTTCCACAACTCCGGCCTGGGGTGGAAAATCACACCCCCTGCCTGAGACAGCAAATCCCTCCTCAGAGGAACCTGCCATGGGGTTCCGTCTAGAAGTGCCACAATGTCGGAGAACCAAGCTCGGGACGGCCACCGGGGTGCCACTAATAGGAGGCTGATGCCCTCCCGGCGGACTCGCTCTAGAACTCCCGGGAGCAGAATGATCGGGGGAAATGCGTACAGACGCTGCCTCGGCCACGTCTGTGTCATGGCATCCAGCCCCAACGGGGCCGGAGGCCTGAGGCTGAACCACAGTGGGCAGTGGGTCGTTTCTACAGAAGCAAACAGATCCACTTCCACTGGGCCGAACCTCTCGCACATGGCCTCCACCACCTCTGGGTGGAGCCGCCACTCCCCGGGCCTCAGCCCCTGCCTCGACAGGACATCCGCTCCCTGGTTCTGGTCCCCTGGGACATACATCGCTCTGAGAGACGACAGTTTCCCCTGGGACAACAGGAGGATCTGAAGCGCCAACCTGCATAGTGGGCGTGACCTCAGACCCCCCTGGTGATTGAGATACGATACCACCGACGTATTGTCGGATCGTATCAGGACATGGTGGCCGTGAAGGTCTGGGAGAAAGCTCCTCAAAGCTTTGTAAACCGCCAACATTTCCAAGCAATTTATGTGCCAGGAGGAATGTTGGGGTCCCCACGAACCCCTCATGAACCGGCCTTCCATGACCGCGCCCCAGCCCGTGAGGGAGGCGTCTGTTGAAAGGATCTTCCTGCAACATAACGCTCCTAACACAGGCCCTTGGGACAGGAACCTCGGATCCTTCCATATAACAAGGGAACGAAGGCATCTGCGCGTTACCCTGATCATACGGAAAGGTTTTCCCCTCGAGGAAAACCCCTTGGTTCCTAGCCACCACTGGAGGGGCCTCATGTATAGCAGACCCAACGGAATTACGTTGGATGCTGCTGCCATGAGTCCCAGCAGTCTCTGAAACTGCTTCACAGTGCGGCTGTGGCCTAGCTTCACCCCTGAGACCTCCGCCAGTATAGAACCCACCCGTGCGGGAGACATGCTCGCTCGCATCGAGGTTGAGTCCCATACCACCCCGAGGAACGTGGTCCTCTGGGCGGGTATTAACACGCTCTTGGCCGTGTTCAGTCTCAGCCCCAAGCACCTGAGATGGGCTAAAACAACATCTCGATGCCGAATCGCCATCTCGCGCGACTTTACCATAATGAGCCAGTCGTCGATGTAATTCAGCACACGGATGCCCTGCAGCCTCATAGGGGCCAGAGCTGCATCCATGCACTTCATGAAGGTGCGAGGGGAAAGAGCTAGACCGAAAGGAAACACCCGATATTGGTACGCTTCGCCCTCGAAAGCGAACCTCAGGAACTTCCTGTGGGCAGGAAGGATGGAGACATGAAAATATGCGTCCTTTAGATCTATCGTGACGAACCAGTCCTCGAACTGGATCAGATTCACGATCATTTGAATTGTGAGCATCTTGAACCTGAATCTCCTCAGAGACCGATTCAAGTACCTCAGATCTAATATTGGACGTAAGCCTCCACCCTTTTTGGGAACAATGAAGTAACGGCTGTAAAAGCCCGACTCCCTGTCTGGCGGAGGGATTTTTTCTATCGCCCCCTTGACCAGCAGAGACTGCACTTCTTGTTCCATAACCTGCCTCTGGGCCGGGGGGACCACAGTCCAGACCACCCCGCTGAACTTCGGTGGTGGAACTCTGAACTGCAATCTGTACCCCCTTCCCACTGTACTCAGGACCCAAGCAGAAATATTCGGGAGGCACATCCATGCGCCGATATATTCTACTAGGGGAACCAGCCTCTCGAGGCTGGTCTCTGGTACCCACCGAACCCCCTGCCCGACCCCCTGAAGCGGCCACCCGGCAGAGCTTAGTCGGGGAGGATTTTTGGTGTGCGCCGCAGGTCGATTTCGAGGCGGCTGGGACGGCGTACGTACGCGGGAAAACGATGAGGCCCGAAGCGTTGTTAACGGCGGGAACACAGCATCGATTTCCCCAGAGCTGCGGGCTCGGAACGACCTCGGTCGTCCGCCCCCGGGAGGGCCAGCTCTGAGCGATCCCGCCGCAGCTAGGACCGCTTGCCAGAAGCCTTCTTTGCCTGAAGGACTTCCCTCAAGTCGCCCTTCGGCTTAGAAGACTTCTGGCGAGAACGTCGCCTCCTTTGCCAGGCTCCCTCGGGAGGGGCGCGGGAAGCGACGCTCTCCTTTTGCGCCTGTCTGTGGGCGCTGGTGGAGGGCCGGGACTGGCCACCAGAGACCTCCCTGCTGGCTACAGGAGGCCCCTGGCGGCGAGGGAGATACTGCCGGAAAGCCGCCGACTGCTTCCTCACCTCCTGGAATCTCTCAACAACGCTATTGACTGTGTCGCCGAAGAGACCCACAGGAGCTATCGGGGAATCCAGAAGGAAGGATTTCTCCTTCTCCTTCATCCCCGACAGGTTTAGCCAGAGGTGCCTCTCCACGCACACCATGCCAGCCATAGAGCGGCCGATAGCACGGGCCGTCTCTTTGGTGACGCGGAGAGACAAGTCGGTAGCTTTCCGCAGCTCGGTAATATCGTCCGGAGACGGACCTTCTCCCTCATCGAGCTCTTTGAGGAGCTCAGCTTGGTATGCCTGCAGTACCGCCATGGTGTGCAGGCAACTACCAGCTCTTCCGGCCGCTCGATACGCCCTGCCCACCAGGGACGACGTGTCCCTGCATGGCTTGGTGGGCAGGACAGGGGCTTTCAGGGACGCTGCTGCCTCGGGAGACAGATAGCTCGCTAACGCCTCCTTCCACCTCTTCCTGTGGCCAGTCGATACTGAGTTTGGCCACAGCATGTGTCAGCACGTCCACGAGCTCTTCTTGAGCGGGAGAGTGAAGAGGTGAATTCACCTGCACTCCGCCCGCCTCCAGGCTGAACTGATCTGATCCCTCAGAATCAGACAGCATCAGCACTGGGTTATCAACCTCGTGGGAAGAAGCCGCAGCGCGGGCTTCCTCACGAGGCGGAAGAGCGTCTGAATCATCGGACGAGGATTGGGAAGATGCCTCAGCATGCCCGCCTCCCGTCGCGAGATCCAGTTGTGAGCCCCAGGATCTACGCTGCCCCGCTGCCTCAACAGACGCGGGACCAGACCCACGGGGCTCGCGAGCCTGACCGCCTTCAGTGAAGACGGCCAGCCGTGAGCGCAGCACCCGGAGCGGCAGCCTCTCACACTCGCTGCAGGCGGCACCCTCAAGCGCCGCCTGAGCGTGCTGCGCTCCGAGACACTGCACACACAGCTGGTGTGTGTCCGAGCCCGTAATGAAGCGCGGGCACGGATGAACACACCTTCTAAAATGCTCGCTTGCCATGCTTTGTTCGAAAGGGACTGATATTCAGACAGACAACAGTAAATAGACAAACAATATTCACACAGAGCGCCTCGCTGAAGAGCAAAGACTGTCTGTTGTTTGGGGCGGCGCCTTCTTATAGCTTCCGCGTACGCCGTCGCCGGTTACGTCACGACGTTGCACCAATCGGATTGGTGGCTGATTTCATTCATACTTCAGAGCAGTCACGCTGGGGGCGTTCCCAGAGTGTCGTCACTCGACGACGCAGTGTTGAGTTCCCTCGATATAGGGAACTTAATATCAAAACATGCACTGGGTGATTATCATCAACAAAAAATGTAGGCTAACACACAAACAGCTTAGTAATGAATGCTATCATACATATTTACCCATTAATGAATTTACCTTTAACAGGTTCAATTAGTTCATTTTTTTTTTTTATGAAATTACTCTTCTGTATCTTTAAATTTACCTTTCAAATGTATTATTAAATCAGAGCATCAAACATGTACAGTATATTGTTTCTAAAGGTGACTTCAGTCCATTACGTAGATATCTGTTCACAATCAGAGTCCCTGTGATTTAATGCAGCAATACGCATAAAACGAAATAGACCGATCTTGCCTGGGTGCCGGTTGCAGTGAGGGCGTTTGAACTGAAGGTGGCAGTCTTGTACACAGAATGCCAGATGGCAGTCCTTCTAACGTCAAGTTGAGTTTCACTCCACATTGAGCGACAAGTTTTTCACTGTAGCAGCCCTTCAACTTGGAATAAACAGGCTTAGGAGTGTTTCCATACGGGTGTACTTTAATTCAGACGAGTGTGCATAGCACCAACACCGTGAAAACTTAAAAAGAAAATAACAAAGGCAATTTAGCCAGATACAAAATAATCTCTTAACAAATGCACTTTAGCAGGCTAGCATCACATAGATAACAGCATAGCAGGCAACAGCCATAATGAGAAATGAATTTATATTAAATAGTACATTACATTGAACCACATACCTCGCTCCACATATCAAAGGGGTGCTAAGAGAGTGGTGATCCAGGGAAAGCTGCCGCCATTTACTTAACTTCATAAGTTATTCTCAAATTATTACTGCCAAAACAAATCAAGCACAGAGTGGGATAACACTTCAAAGAACACTTTAGTTGAAGGTTACCGTAATATTTTCCAGTCTCTGACTCTAAAACATGCATCGATTTGTAACGTGCCTTCTCCTGTTTTCTCATTGAATGAGTGTGAGCGTGGAGAGATTAGTCCCCGTGCAGATAGTATGATGTCAAAATAAAAGTCACATGAAATAAAGGTATAAAACAAGATAATAATCAATAAACACTGCTAGTGGTCATCTACAACCACTGCAAATCTAGCATTGCCAATTACCTGACACCTTTACAAACCCAAGGCAACTTCAGGATAACTGCCAGTGAAAATATAAGACACAGGAAATGTTTCTGTTTAAGAAAGTCGGCTATAACCACAAATTTCAAGACTTGACCAGTATTCTTCTGAACTCTGAAGCAATACAACATGACTTTGAACGATAGACAGACTGGACTTTGGACTTTAAGCTTTTAAAAAAATCATATTGATTCAGAAGACTCACAAGTTGTGCTAAAAAGACATTTATGGTCATAATTACGTTTGCAAAAATAGCAGTTCATTCAAAAATTAAAACTGAAGAACAAACTTATTTTAATAACTGATCATAAAGCTATCATTTGCATTTTGCACAGTAACGTTACAAAATCCCATTGATTTGTTTAATGTTAATTCTAACTTACTTACTCATAGTATTGTAGCCATGTTGCTGCCATTGTACCTTCCTCTTTGCTCTGAAAAGATTTAAAAGCATAGCAACAATGTGTTAGTGTGAGTTTCAAATGAGAAAACGTCATGAGGAACAAATAACAGTTTAAAATGTTATCTAACGTTAGCAAAACAGGATCTAAAATGCTCCACGAGTCACTTTGTTCACCCCGGAGCTTCAGCTGCTCTAGTCAAATTAACTAGCATCACATATGATAGAGGAAACTCGAATTCGATTAACAATACATTTAAAACAGTTGTAATATAAGGAATACGTGAGTTTGCATTAACGTTACCTTTTGCTTTAACGTACGTTGTGGCGCGAGAGAAGTGGAAAGATTACCAGCTGTCTCAAAAGCCAGCGTTTATATGTCCGACTGTGAGAAAGCACACATATATTTTTTAATTCCCCACTGACAAACTGCGGTGTAAAACAACATATTTAACTCCAAACGTTTACATTACCGTTGATAACAATGATGCAATAGCACGTTTGCTCCTAATGTTAGATTGTTTGTTGGCTAACTTTAAACACAACATTACTGAGCTGGTTAATCTTCAGATAAACATAAAAGAGGTACGAGAATAACACGGAACACGTTCAAACATGCCCGAAATATGAATAAATAAGTTTAAAACGCTTACCTGTTGTTTTTCTTGACCGTAGCGCGAGCTGACCTTCTGTGATAGCCTAGAAATCTAGACGCACCCTAGCGGCAGCAAATTTATTTTGCCCGCAAGTGTGGTCTAGCAACTCTCAATTCCTATCTGAGCTGTATTCCTCAGAATCTGGACGGCCCAATCACATCGTGTAAGCTATAGAGTCAGCGGGCGGGGCCATAATGACAACGGCCGAGTTGCGTTTGTGTGCTTCTAGTAACACAGTCTTCTAGTCAACACAGAAACTGGCGAACGGCGGCGGTCTTTCGAATCAGCTCTGCCCGCGCCTCCGGAAGACTTGGAGTTAAGCTTTCCTCTGAGAAAAGAACAAAGAGCGGCACTGAAGTCATTCTTAAAAAGGGAAGATGTGTTCGGAGTTTAGCCGACCGGATACGGCGAATGTTTAATCAGTCAGAGAGCTCCCCTTCACCGTCGTTGCTCCGGTTGGTGTAGCACTATCCTATCGCGTGCAGAGGGAGTTTGAAAGACAACTGTTTATCCCGCCCCTCAGATTGAGACCTGTCTATGGTGAGTTTCCAGACCAAACATCTTGATGTGGGTCTGGCTTGTCAGGCTACTTCTGTGACTGAAGGAGGGAAAATTGTGCGGTTTTTGTTGCCTCGGAAACTCACTGGGGTGATACTTTGATATGACTAAATAATGTAATGACTTTAAAAGAGCTTAATGTAAGACTGTAGGCTTATTTTTTTATTTGATCAGCTTTTAGTTATTTAATTAGCCATAGATGTAAAATACTAGATTAAATAAATATCTGTAACTTAAACCGTTAAGAGTTCAAAAGTTTTAGTAACTTATTTAGATTGAGGTTTGCTTACAATAATACATTTTTGAGTTAACATCACACATATTTGTTAAGTTGAATTAACTTTTTTGGTAACTGTGGCAAGGGGGGCGTGGTTCAGCGAGGTCTGCAGCGGGAGAGAGAGCCACGGGACGAGCGGTAAGTGAGTGGGTTGGACGCAGATTAATAACACCTGTCTCTTGTTCCAGTAATGAGCGTGGAGAGGGGATAAAACGCCAGCGGAACCAGAGAACAGGGAGAGAGAGAGTCGGACTGTTGATGCGACACACAAGAGACTGAATCTGACCCGGAAGCCGGAAGTGCTGTGAACCGGAAGTGATTATTGTTCATGAGTTTGACTGAAGGCACACGCCTGAGTGTGTTATTTACTTTACTATAATAAAGAGAGCATCAACAGTCCAGCCGACCCCCGTGTCCTCTTCCTTCCTTCTATACGAACTTTGCTACACTGGTGCCGAAACCCGGGAAGGAAGTAGGACCGAGCCGCCGCCATGCAGACGCCCTCCGCCACGCCATTTGCGGACATTATCAACTCCCTCGCGGTCCTCCACCAAGACCAACATCAGGCGATGCTGGACCTTCGGGCGGACCAGGAGCGCCGCTTCGCGTTGATAGTCCAAGGCCAGCAAGAGGACCGCGAGCGGTTCCGGAGCTGGATGGATCGGGAGGTTCGCGCAGAGGCCGCCGGGCTGGCCAGCGCACCGGTTCACGTGCCCCTCCATAAAATGGGGCCGGAAGACGACACGGAGGCCTTCATAGATCTATTTCAGAAGGCCGCGGAGGCCTGCGGGTGGCCCTGGGCACAGTGGCCGGTGCGCCTCATACCGCTACTATCAGGAGAAGCCCAGGCGGTCGCGCAACAACTACCGGTCGCGAACCTCCTGAAGTATGACAATCTAAAGAGGGCCATCCTTCAGCGGGTCGGCCGGACCCCGGAACAACACAGGCAGCGGTTCCGTTCCATGGAGTGGGGTGAGGCCGGCCGACCCTTCGCAATGGCCCAACAGCTCCGGGATGCGTGCCGCAGATGGCTCTTGGCCGGCGGAAGCGACGTGGACCATATTGTCGATCTGGTGGTGCTGGAGCAGTTTATCGCTCGGCTCCCAAGGAAGACCGCCGAGTGGGTCCAGTGCCACCGGCCCACATCGCTGGAGACGGCCATCAACTTGGCGGAGGACCACCTGGTGGCGTGCCCGGGGGTCGGCGAGCTCCCGTTAACCTCTCCCTCTCTCTCTCCCCCCTCTCTCTCTCTCTCTCTCGCCCTGTCCCTCTCCCCAGGTCCCGCCCTCCAGGCCCTCCTCGCGTCCCCCCCAGAGGCCGGGGTGGGATGGGCGTAGGACCGTCCGGGAGTTCGCGGGCTCCGCCCAGGGGGGCAGGGCCGCTGGGGGCTGGTAGTGACAATGGCTCTGGTTCCGCCCCCTCCCCGCGCTCATTCTCCAACCCACTCCCCGCCGCAGGGGCGGCGGGTAGGCCTGGGCTGGCTTGCGGGCGGTGCGGTGATCCGGGACATCGGAACAATGATCCGGATCCCGAACGTCCAGCGGACCACCCCCGATCAAGCAGGAGAGTACCAAATTATCAAGGGGGGTACATATCAGGCCTTGGTGGATTCAGGATGTAACCAAACCTCGATCCATCAAAGCCTGATGCAGCCTGGGGCATTGGATACAAGCCGCATGGTTAAGGTGCGGTGTGTGCACGGGGATGTGGTGGAATATCCCGTTGTCCCGGTCACGATACAGTTTCGGGGGAAAAAGCATAGTATAGAGGTTGCGGTTAGTCCACACCTCCGGCATCCGCTAATTCTGGGGACGAATTGGCCTGCCTTTCCGGCTTTATTGGGGTCGTTATGCGCGGATGCCGCTTGGGAGAAAAAGGCGAGGAGGGGGGTGGCGCGAGTGCAGCTTGGGGAGACTGAGACGGGACCCTTGGGGACAGCTTCAGAGGAACCGAGCGGGATCGAGAGACTGATTCTCTCGGACCGCGATGACTTTCCTCTGGAGCAGTCACAAGATGAGACCCTCAAAAATGCCTTCCAGCAGGTCCGATCGATTGACGGTCAGTCTCTCCAACCTGCCTTGGCTGTCTCGTATCCGTATTTTGCCATAATAAAGGATTGGTTGTATCGAGTGACCCAAGACACTCAGACAAAGGTAGATACAACCCAGTTGTTAGTACCAAAGAGCCGCCGGGAAATGCTTTTGTCTTGTCCTGAATGTCAGTTGGTGAATCCACTGGCCGCCCCAAAAGCGCCATTGCGCCCCCTTCCATTAATGCAGGTCCCCTTCGAGAGAATTGCGATGGACCTCATCGGGCCATTAGAGCGATCCGCACGCGGGCATCGTTTTGCGTTAGTTATCGTGGACTACGCAACACGATATCCGGAAGCAGTGGTTCTCCGCAACATCTCCGCGAAGAGTGTTGCGGACGCACTGTTTCGTTTAATCTCCCGAGTGGGGATTCCGAAGGAAATCCTCACCGATCAAGGCACGGCGTTTATGTCACGTACGTTAAGCGAACTCTACGGGTTATTGGGCATTAAATCTATTCGAACAAGCGTCTATCACCCACAAACAGACGGCTTGGTCGAACGATTTAATCGCACTCTTAAATCCATGATCCGTAAATTCGTACAGGAAGACGCCAAAAATTGGGATCGGTGGTTAGAACCCCTCTTATTTGCCGTGCGGGAGGTTCCGCAAGCCTCCACAGGGTTTTCCCCCTTCGAGCTTCTCTACGGACGGCAGCCCCGGGGGGTGCTGGACGTCCTACGAGAAACTTGGGAGGAGGGACCTTCTTTGGCCAAAAACGAAATTCAGTACGTGCTGGACTTGCGAACAAAACTCCACACCTTGGGGCGGCTATCGAGGGAGAATTTGTTGCAAGCCCAGGACCGCCAAAGCCGGTCATATAACAGGGGTACGAAGCTACGCAAATTCACACCGGGAGAGAAAGTGCTCATTCTACTCCCTACGTCGAGCTCGAAATTAATGTCAAAGTGGCAGGGGCCGTTTGAGGTCGCACGACAGGTAGGAGAGCTCGATTATGAAGTGATACGATCCGATAGGAACGGGGCACGTCAAATATACCACCTCAACCTGCTCAAGAAATGGAATGAGGTGGAATCAGTGTTGTTGGCAACGGTGATCGGGGGAGAGGATGATCTCGGGCCAGAGATGAGCATTAAAGCACAATCGGTCGCGCTGGCCCCTGGTGGAGATCACCTCTCACCGTTCCAACTCACTGATTTATCAAAATTGCAGGCGGAGTTCGCGGACGTGTTCTCGCCCCTACCGGGACGTACCGACTTGATTCAGCACCATATCGAGACCGAGCCGGGCGTGGTAGTTCGCAGCCGGCCGTATCGTTTGCCTGAACACAAAAAAAAGGTAGTTCAGGAAGAATTAGGGGCAATGCTCGACATGGGAGTAATCGAGGAGTCCAACAGTGACTGGGCGAGCCCGCTAGTTTTGGTCCCCAAAACCGACGGCTCGGTCAGGTTCTGTGTGGACTACCGCAAGGTGAACGCTGTGTCGAAATTCGACGCGTATCCAATGCCGCGGGTTGAAGAGTTGCTTGATCGGTTGGGCACGGCTCGATTTTATTCGACACTGGACTTAAAGGGCTATTGGCAGATCCCCTTGTCTCCATTGTCCAAAGATCCCAAAAATTGGGATCGGTGGTTAGAACCCCTCTTATTTGCCGTGCGGGAGGTTCCGCAAGCCTCCACGGGGTTTTCCCCCTTCGAGCTTCTCTACGGACGGCAGCCCCGGGGGGTGCTGGACGTCCTACGAGAAACTTGGGAGGAGGGAACTTCTTTGGCCAAAAACGAAATTCAGTACGTGCTGGACTTGCGAACAAAACTCCACACCTTGGGGCGGCTATCGAGGGAGAATTTGTTGCAAGCCCAGGACCGCCAAAGCCGGTCATATAACAGGGGTACGAAGCTACGCAAATTCACACCGGGAGAGAAAGTGCTCATTCTACTCCCTACGTCGAGCTCGAAATTAATGTCAAAGTGGCAGGGGCCGTTTGAGGTCGCACGACAGGTAGGAGAGCTCGATTATGAAGTGATACGATCCGATAGGAACGGGGCACGTCAAATATACCACCTCAACCTGCTCAAGAAATGGAATGAGGTGGAATCAGTGTTGTTGGCAACGGTGATCGGGGGAGAGGATGATCTCGGGCCAGAGATGAGCATTAAAGCACAATCGGTCGCGCTGGCCCCTGGTGGAGATCACCTCTCACCGTTCCAACTCACTGATTTATCAAAATTGCAGGCGGAGTTCGCGGACGTGTTCTCGCCCCTACCGGGATGTACCGACTTGATTCAGCACCATATCGAGACCGAGCCGGGCGTGGTAGTTCGCAGCCGGCCGTATCGTTTGCCTGAACACAAAAAAAAGGTAGTTCAGGAAGAATTAGGGGCAATGCTCGACATGGGAGTAATCGAGGAGTCCAACAGTGACTGGGCGAGCCCGATAGTTTTGGTCCCCAAAACCGACGGCTCGGTCAGGTTCTGTGTGGACTACCGCAAGGTGAACGCTGTGTCGAAATTCGACGCGTATCCAATGCCGCGGGTTGAAGAGTTGCTTGATCGGTTGGGCACGGCTCGATTTTATTCGACACTGGACTTAAAGGGCTATTGGCAGATCCCCTTGTCTCCATTGTCCAAAGAAAAGACAGCTTTCACCACGCCGTTTGGATTACACCAATTTGTCACGCTTCCTTTCGGCTTGTTCGGGGCGCCCGCGACCTTCCATCGACTCATGGATAGGATTTTGCGTCCCCATGCCGCATATGCTGCTGCGTATTTGGATGACATAGTGATTTATAGTCACGATTGGCAAGCGGCATATGCAGCATGTGAGGGCGGTCCTGAGGTCGCTGAGGGGAGCGGGACTCACGGCCAACCCAAAGAAGTGTGCGATTGGGCGGGTGGAAGTAAGGTATCTGGGCTTCCACTTGGGTCATGGACAGGTGCGTCCCCAAATTGATAAGACTGCCGCAATTGCAACCTGTCCGAGGCCCAAGACCAAAAAGGAGGTAAGACAGTTCTTAGGGCTGGCGGGATATTACAGACGGTTTATACCAAATTATTCGGACCTCACCAGCCCTTTGACTGATCTTACTAGAAAGGGGCTACCAGATACGGTCCAGTGGACGGAGCCGTGTCAACAGGCTTTTACCCGAGTTAAGGCTGCTCTATGTGGCGGGCCGCTTTTACACTCCCCTGACTTTTCTCTCCCTTTCTTGTTGCAGACTGACGCGTCGGACAGGGGGCTGGGCGCAGTCCTGGCCCAGGAGGTGGAGGGGGGAGAGCGGCCGGTGCTGTACATTAGCCGTAAGCTCTCCAAGAGGGAAGCTAAGTACAGCACCATAGAGAAGGAGTGTCTGGCTATCAGGTGGGCCGTTCTCACCGTTGTAGTGTCTCTAACTCAGTCACAGTAATGAAGTTGTTGGTGTTGGGAATGGCCTCACAGGGCAGCGAAGCATTCTGGGAATTGTAGTCTTTCATCCCCATGGGACAAAAATACATTTTCTGTCTTTTCTCAGTCTAGAAGACACCAAATTCAAAAATAATTTCACATTTCTACTGCATTGATGACCCAGTTTAAATACAGATTCATCTTCCCAGCGCTGAAGTACCCCTTTAAGTAAAGACAACTCAATTTTATCAATTTACAAACTATAATTTTAAGTTTATCCTATTAGACTTTTCATGTTTTCAACTTGTATTCTTAATTTAAGACAACTCAATTTTATCAATTTACAAACTATAATTTTAAGTTTATCCAACATAAAATTAAGTAATATTTACAAATTTGTCCTTGTAAGCCACACTAAGTTACTATATATATATATATATATATATATATATATATATATATATATATATATATATATACATATATATATATATATATATATATATATATATATATATATATAATAGAAAATATATAAAAAAATAGAAAATTATATATATATATATATATATATATATATATATATATAATTTTCTATTTTTTAAAAAAGTACCATGAAACATAAACAAGGATCTCAATACAAAACATTTATTCAATTTAAAATTGCAATACAAC
The DNA here is from genome assembly GCF_024679245.1 of Pseudorasbora parva. Taxonomy (NCBI): domain Eukaryota; kingdom Metazoa; phylum Chordata; class Actinopteri; order Cypriniformes; family Gobionidae; genus Pseudorasbora; species Pseudorasbora parva. The sequence goes on from NC_090184.1 coordinate 16,804,297, forward strand.
AGTGTATAAAAAACTTTATGTAATACAAGAGGGTAGCTAAAGCATTTCATATTCATATAAGTTTTTTCAATGACAATTGGCATTTGACACACTGAGAACAGTAATTCAGTCATCTAATTAAAACAGTGCTTTGAAAAATGCTAAAACATCAAATTCAAATACATCAGAAACATTACATCAGCAGATACAAATTAATCAGTAATAAAAGTGAACACCAATTTAAAGGGCTAGTTCACCCAAAAATGAAAATTCTGTCATTAATGAGGCCATCCTTAAAAACATTCTTGTTTGCCGCCGACTCAAAAAAAAATGTATTTTTCTTTTAGTCCGACCGACTTGCCGGTTGTAAATTTGCATTAAGACCGACCGATTTCTTTTTTTACTCTTTGTAACAATGTTCGTAAAGAAGGAAGGAAGAGGACACGGGGGTCGGTTGGACTGTTGACGCTATCTCTTTATTATCAAGCTCAAAACACATCAGCACCCTCAATGGTGCGCTTTTCTCTCAACACAACGATCACTTCCGGGTCGGCACTTCCGGCTTCCGGTAAACTCAGTCTCTGGGGTTCGCGTCAACAGTCCGGCTCTCTCTCTCCCTGTCCTCTGGTTCCGCTGGCGTTTTATCCCCTCGCCGCGCTCATTACTGGAACAAGAGACAGGTGTTATTAATCTGCGTCCAACCCACTCACTTACCGCTCGTCCCGCGGCTCTCTCTCCCGCTGCAGACCTCGCTGAACCACGCCCCCCTTGCCACACTCTTCAAACAACTAATACAAAAGTAACAAAATAATATGAAATATATTTTAGTAAGTATTATAAATATATAAATTGCCTGGGTCTACATACAAACGAAGGCTACGTTCTTTATTTTATAGAAAAACGGATGGTTAACGGATGTCACACTATGGCCTGTGCGTTCGTTTTGGCTCATTCTCTCATTCACTGTAACGTAAGACTATTAAAGCCCTGTCGGAGATTTCGCCGCATTTTGTGACAGGAGTCAGGACCATGGACACGTTACACACACCAGGCAAGTGCACTGCAGAGGGGAGGGCTTTGGGGGTTTGAGCCCCTGCCCTTTTTGAAAATTAATCAAAAGTGCCCCTCTCAACATTCATCATTACTATATTGTGGCCAATAAAACAGAATTGAAATATAATTAATATAACAACGTGTACAAAACAGTAACAAATGGCGGAAAAGCCGTTTATCTTGTCTCTGTCAGTCTGAAATATTGTTGTCATAACGCGTTGCTATGGGTAGCGTGTGTTTTGCTCGACTACGCGCAGCGCGTGGTGGGAGCGGCGGCACTGGTTGTAACTTGAAAAATAATGCTTTATGTATGATTCTGTCGATGGATACACATGCTGGTTCCTCAGTGATAGGCTACACTACAACAGCGATAATAAAAGAAAAACGACGGCAAAACGGTCTATCTTTGTAAACTGTGTTCAATGCATGCGAGTGCTGCCGTATGACCAGTCATTTCGCCATCATCACTCAGTATATTCGCCACAAGACACGAATGAGAACTCTCTGCAGTGTGAGAAGCTGTCTCTTTAAGTCTTGCGCTTGAACATACAAACTCACACAAAAAGTATATCAACATGTCGATCTTGATGAGTATCCAAGCAGACATAGTCTGATGCCTTAAGAGAGCTGTATTCAGTCGACAAAGACGAGCATATCCCTCTATTAGGTCTTAAAGGGGCAGTAGCCTTCTGCTGTCTGTCAAACAAAAGATAAGGACATCACTTACTACTCTTGATTGAATAGCTTTTGTAATTTTAAAAAGGATTGATCTTTAATTTAAACAGTTACATGTGCAGTTATTTTACATTTGATTAATTTATTCAATTTCTTTACCTAAAAACTAATGTTAGACCTACCTGAAAAAATCTGAAAAGCATTATTTTATTAGTATCTTTGCTCAATAGTATTTGTGCTGATGCTTGTATTTAAGTTTTTTGTTCTTATTTTCTTTATTTTTATTTGACAGTAGTTCTTTCTTTCCCTGAGCATGGCAAATAACAATAATTAATTACATTTTTATAGCGCTTTTCTAGACACCCAAAGCGCTTTACATATAGAAGGGTGGAATCTCCTCAGCCACCACCATCAAATACCAAACCGTACTGAAACCGTGAACCTGAAACCGTGATACAAACCGAGCCGTGAGCAATTACACCCCTAGTGTAACATATGTATGGGGGTGCCATGGGGTGCCATGACTGAAAAAAGGTTGGTAAAAACTGATTTAGTGAAGGGCTGTGGCTCGACGGCAGGAAAAACAATACAAACAATCATGATTTTTAAACCTTTTTCATCATTAATGTTAATCAAAGCTTTTATTCTAAATTTAGGAGGAGGAAAGAGGGGCAGTGTCTCTTCAAAAAAACTGAGACAATACATAATATTACAAAAATAAAATAACGTCTGAAAAATGGTCTACCATTGTCTGTGATGTTTGTTTACTGTAATTACCAGTAAAGAGTAGGTTAAAAATCTTTTTAATATTCAAATACACTAGTCTATATCACCAGATGCGTTGGTTTAGCAACAAGTGCAAGCCACTTCAGAGACACAGATAGTTGCGTGTTCTGAGTTAACACAATCGAGCGTAAAAATTTGAATACATATACATATTATATACAATACATATCACTGGAAAATACTAAAACGGGAAGACAGCGAGAAAAGAGCTAAAATACCGGAGAAACCCGGAAAAAAAGGGAGGGTTGACAGCTATGGGTCAATGACAGCTAGCGGTGGTTGGAACCTTTTCTTAATGAATGCACCTGAAATTTATGCAATAAACATGGTTTTTGACAAATATTTCAATTTGTTTGTGGTCTATATAGCCTGCAATTAGCCTATGCGCCCGAAGGCACGGCTTGAAGACCCAGTCAGTTTAAATTCATACCTACATAATTACCATCACCAAAAATATACTTTTTTTTTTTACATTCAAATTTGAAAAAAAAAAAAAGAAGACCTATCTATCGACCCTTTTTTTAAAAAATTTTTACTGTTACTGCAAACCAAAATATTTTTAAGGATGGCCTGACTCATGTCATTCCAGGTAGGAAATAAGGTAGGTAGGAAAGGTAGGAAATGCGTTGTTAAAATCATCCATGTGACTCCAGTGGTTCAACCTTATGTAATTAAGCGATGAGAATATGCTTTGTGGGCAAAAACAAACATCGCTTCATTACAATAAGGTTGAACCACTGGAGTCAAATGGATGGTTTTAACAACGCATTTCCTACCTTTAAGGCCTTGAAAGTGTTTGGTACCATAGTGAATGAACTGGGCTTAGTGGGCTAAGCTAAATGCAGTCAGATCGTCACAGCGTGTCAGAGATTAAGTGCACACACTCAGATGAGAGAGGTATGTATCAACTCGTTTTAGTTAAGGGAATAACATAGTTTAATATGAAAAAGTGCTGAAGTAACCCTTTAATTAAATAGCTGTCTATGGAGGGGTCAGAGAGCTCTCAGATTTCATCAGAAATATCTTAATTTGTGCTCTGAAGATGAATGAAGGTCTGATGGGTTTGGAACGACATGAGGGAAAGGAAATAATGACAGAATAAAATTTTTTGGGTGAACTAACCCTTTAAAATGATAGTTCACCTGAAAATGCAAATTTGATGTTTGTCTGCTGACCCCCAGTGCATCTAAGATGTAGGTGTGTTTTCTTCAGTAGAACACAAATGAAGATTTTTAACTCCAACCGTTGCTCGTATAATGGATGTCAATGGGGTGTATTTCTATGACAGTAAAAAACACAGACATATGAATCCATATTAAACCCTGTGGCTCGTTGAGACACATTGATGTCTTAAGAGACATCAGAAAGAAACAATCACTTTCTGCCAGAAAACAACAGTTTTTGTGTTATTTGTTTGCCTTATATCAGATGAGTCTCATTTAGTATTCCCAAAGCCATTACTTCCTCCGAGTAAGGTCAAAGTCTCGGCGCGATCATAGATATATTTACATAGATGCCTCATTCAACCGATCCGCGCAGGCACAAACGGGCACTAACGAGGAATCTAAAATATATATTTGCGCCTGGACTTTGAACTTACTCGGCAGAAGTATTGGTGTTGGGAATACTAGATGAAAAAGGATATAAATACCTTTGGGTTTCTCGCAGAAACCAATCATTTTGTGTCTTAAAACATCAATTTGTCTCCACGAGCCACAGCGTTTAATATGGATTTGTATGTCTGTGTGTGTTTTACTCTCATAGAAATACACCCCGTTGACAAGCATTATTCAAACAACGGTTGGAGTTAAAAATCTTCGTTTGTGTTCTACTGAAGCAACAAACACACCTACATCTACAACACACCCTGGGGTCAGCAGATAAACACAGTAGCAGTATTAACATTAAGTGACATGCATCTGATGCACAGAAGTCAATGTAACGTCACTATGCGTATTGGCACATCCGGTCTTCATTGGCATAAGCCAGTGGATAGTGTCACTTACATTATCGTGACACACTGACACAGAGTCGCGGAACATATCGCCGTGTGTCGTGACACCTTCAGTAGTGACTGACAGATTATTCCAGCTCCTATACTGATGTAATTGTGACACAAAATCCTAAATAAATAGCCTAATTGTGTAATATTTTAAATATCAATAACACATTACAGTCAGTTTACAGTAACGGATGTTACTTTTAATGTGTCATTCTTGGTGACCCATGATAGATTTATTTTCGTGTCTTTCCTAGAATGGACAGACCTGATGTGCCAATAACGCATAGTGACGTGCCATTGGCTTCTGTGCGTCCGATGCGTGTCACTTAATGTTAATACCGTCTCCTGATAAACATCACATTCTCATTTTAGGGTGAACTGTCCCTTTAATGCTACATTGTTAGTAAGAAACAATTTTAAACAATTAATTTACTTCTCAAGTTGTGAACCTTTGAAGTGAGATTTCCGATGTCCAGCTCCAAAAATACTTTCTGAACCATTTCAAAGGTGTATTTCAGTTCCATGGGGTATCTAAGATTCATACCATATACAAGACACATAAGGAAGGCACTTGCTTGGGTACATTGGAGACATCAGTAAGAGCTTCTACTCCTTCAATGGCAATCCCCAATGTGGGACTGGGGTCATTGACACCCTTGCTGATCATGACGACCTTCAGCACTTGTGATGTCTTCTTTGATCTGGATGGCATCTTCTTCATCCAGTTCCTGTGAAGTAAACACAGTGTAAACAAACAAAAACTTATTTTTGCTTCAGAAGATCACTGTATGAACAAACAGCTGAAATTTGATTGTAAAGGCTTCCACTTCCATACTGAAAAAAGTCACGTACATCTTGGATGGCTTAAAGTAAGTAAATCGAGAGAAATTGTTCTTCTATGTAAACTCATCTTACTTTAAGATCACAAATGTCAATTTAAGGGTTAGTTCACCCAAAAATGAAAATTAGCCCATGATTTACTTACCCAGCCATCCTAACGCCGGCTTCACACTGCACGCGTAAGCAGGGCGTAGGCAGCGCTGAAGCAGCGTGTGTAAAGCAGTAGCAGCGTGCGCACTTTTTCCTTTCACACAGGCAGCGTTTGTCGCGCGCAGTTGTCACGCGCAGTTGTGTAGAGAGTACTCTATAATGGATAAGTTTGCATTTCTCTTTAATGTATTTGAAATGGAAATAAAGCAAAGATTTATCATGAAGCTAATTTTATTTTAAAAAATCGTTTCACTTGTTTCTGATGTTTTTTTATTTCGTTTAGTGCGAGTTTTTGATAGAAGAAAGGCCATCGCACTATATGTCCATGAAAAGCACACTGCTAAAAAGAGAAACTTCAGGAAATTGTCTTGAAATATTGGATAGGCATCACATTTACACACATTACCCATCATAAACCTCTGAAAGATATTCATAAATTACTGTAATAACTAAGAGGAAACTTCTTAATTATATATTGTAGGCTAAATGAGCAAATTATCTAAAAACGTTTTTTTTTTTTTAAATGACAAAATAACGCACATCATAGTCTGTCTACATGTCTATACTGTTTTTGTGCTATATTAATGTGTGTATATTCTATTTAGCTATCCATATTTAGTTTTTCGTTTGTGAGACAACGAAAGATTGTAAAAAAAACACTTTAAAATGACTTACCATCAGCACCATGAGCCGCTCACCAACTTCCTACCATGCTTTTTCCTTCACTTGCAAGTCTTTATAAAGCAAATTGTGTGGATCATAGAGAACTGTGTGCTTCTCAACCTCCACGAGAAGAGTGTCATGTCTTTCCAGGTGCACTCTGAAGAACACTGCCTGTGACACCACGTGCTTTTGTTTATCGTTTCTGTTTTTATACCAGCATATAGTTATAATATATACATAATTGAATTCATGTTTAATTTAAGCTAAACTGGCATACATTATTTAAAAAGTAGTTTAGTAATTCAGGCAAAAACTTATGGCAGTGACTTCGGTTTTTGTGTAGAACTTTTTTTCCCCACAGTGCCGGATGTCATATGGTGACTGAGAAACACACTGAACACTTCTCTAAATTATTTCATGGTTAAATGTGTTATATTTCATGTTAACCAGGTTAATTTTATCAGAACAATGTACTGTGGCTTTAATTCATCGTGAGCAGCGTGTCAAAAATAGAGCTGGCACCGAAATGATCGCGGCACTGACGCTTCTGCTCTGCTCCTGCTACGCCGCTGCGCTGCCTCTGCTGCCGGTGTGAATGCACTCATCTGTTAACATGAGCGCCGAAAAAAATATGCGCTGCTTACGCCCTGCTTACGCGTGCAGTGTGAAGCCGGCGTTAGTGTGCAAGCTATAAACCTGTTAACATGGGAGCTGAAATAAAAACGGACACGCCACGCAGCCGAGACGCTCACGCCACACTTGCAGTGTGCCGCCGGCCTATAAAGTATGAAGATGTATCGTACAGCTCCCGATATCCATATATGATTTTGTCCTCATTGTTGTCACTACTAGAGCAAGCACACATGTATGTACGCGCTGTGCATGAGAGGGGGTTGTGATCAGCACGCACTTGATTGACACTGCTGAGACACTCCTCCTGGCTCTGATTGGTTGTTTCTTACCGGGAGCGGTGTAATTTCTGCAAATGGCAATAGGACCACTGGGAGGAGCCAGAGGAGTTTTACATTGTAAGATTTTTTCACAGATTATCTGTCTCATATTCTACTGTCAGGAAATAATGACAGGTTTAACAAATATGTAAAAAAAAAAAAATTACTAAAGTTTCCTACTGCAGCTTTAAAGGAAACAGAATCAGACAATATATATCAGCCTTCCGAGCTTTTATTAAGAATTAAGTTCCCGTACGAAATGAACGGACCAGTTATCTGCGCAATATGACTGAAGTTTATAGTTGTGCATGAGTAACACACATATCACCTTATAGGGGGAGACCGAGTATGGTTGTAACACTTTTTTCTTCAGCACCTAAAATCTGACCTAGAACAGTCACACCTAAAAAGACTAATGAAAAGAGGAGAAAACATAATTCTGCACCAACATAAGCTAGAAAGTTTTTTACAGTTTTTCTCAATTGCTAAAACACTAAAACCCATCGGCTGAACAAATTTCTCAGTTGCCTGAACTCATTTAGCTAATTGTGCTGTCTGTTTTCAATACCTTAAACCATTTCACATGGTAAAACACAAATTGCAAATCTCACTTAGACTTTTCAGCAAAACTCTAAACACATTCTCATTGTCAAGACACATTCTACACCCTAATGTACATGTCATCCATACGGGTTAACACAGGTGGTAACAATCAAATACGAATGGAGAACACAATGTCATTGATTGAACACAACCACTCAAAACTGATTTAACCTTTTTCAAAGGATGAGACACAACCAAAATAAGTACAGTGCATTGTAGGCTGTATACTGTACATTGAACAAATCGTATTGCCCTGAACATGTTGCTTTCCATTTGTTGACAGTACTGACTGCTCAATAGATTTTGACTGGTTGCGGGTTCATATCAACAAAGAACAAGAATTACAGTATCACAGAAACAAAGGACAAGTTTGTGAAATGCAGAGTACAGTACTTTACAGTTTTTCTCAATTGTTAAATCACTAAAACCCATCGGCTGAACAAATTTCTCAGTTGCCTGAACTCTTTTAGCTAATTGTGCTGTCTGTTGTCAATACCTTAAACCATTTCACATGGTAAAACACAATTTGCAGATCTCACTTAGACTTTTCAGCAAAACTCTAAACACATTCTCATTGTCAAGACACATTTAGCTCTCTAATGCACATGTCATCCATACGGGTTAACACAAGTGGCAACAATCAAATACAAATGGAGAACACAATGTCATTGATTGAACACAACCACTCAAAACTGATTTAACCTGTTTCAAATGATGAGACACAACCAATATAAGTACAGTGCATTGTAGGCTGTATACTGTACAATTACAGTTTTTCTCAATTGCTAAAACACTAAAACCCATCGGCTGAACAAATTTCTCAGTTGCCTGAACTCATTTAGCTAATTGTGCAGTCTGTTGTCAATACCTTAAACCATTTCACATCATAAAACACAATTTGCAGATCTCACTTAGACTTTTCAGCAAATCTCTAAACACATTCTCATTGTCAAGACACATACTGCTCTCTAATGCACATGCCATTCATACGGGTTAACACAAGTGGCAACAATCAAATACAAATAGAGAACACAATGTCATTTAATGAACACAACCACTCAAAACTGATTTAACCTGTTTCAAATGATGAGACAACCAATATAAGTACAGTGCATTGTAGGCTGTATACTGTACAATGAACAAATCATATTGCCCTGAACATGTTGCTTTCCATTTGTTTACAGTAGGCTACTGACTGCTCAATAGATTTTGACTGGTTGCAGGTTCATATCAACAAAGAACGAGCTTGTGAGATGCAGAGTACAGTACTGTAAAAATCAGCCTAATCTAATGAAAATGCATATCTATAGCACAAATTGTATTTATCTTGCGATTTAAATGCCAAAATGAGTTTTTATGAGCATATGTTACGCAGTTTTCGTGTGCATATGATATGTACTTTATATTGTGTTATGTGCACGTACTTCAAACAACTCAACCTACCCAATGGGGTGACAATGCAAATCATATGCACATAAAAAATAATTGTGCCGTATAAATCGCACAATAAATACAATTTGTGATGTATATGCATTTCATGAGAATGAGTTGGTAAAAATAGGGCTACAAGCAAGAGGAAGAACAAAAAATTGCAAAGCAAAGCAGAGTAGCAATAATTTCTGACCAATTTTGAGCTACTATGATGAAACATGTTTTCATTCATCACAATACAATGACAGAAAAATATGAAATTTGTTTTAAGATTAAAAAATTTACTTCTGCCTGAGAACTGTTTTGAACAATGTGTTTTCTATGTTTTGCTGTATTGTTTACTGATTGCTTGATAGTGTTTATCATTTTGATCACTTTGTTTATGATTTGAGAGCAGTGTTTGATTTTGAACACAGGTAAAACTGTTTTGAGGTGAAAGTTTCATTTTGCAAGAGAAGTCAGAGGTTTTGTGAATAGAGCTTGAAGAGGAGGTTTTGTGTTTAATGGTTTCAGAAAATGGAACAAGGTTTCAGTAATAGTGTTTAAGCAATTGAGAAAAACTGTAACAAATCTTATTGCCCTGAACATGATGCTTTCCATTTGTTGACAGTACTGACTGCTCAATAGATTTTGACTGGTTGCAGGTTCATATCAACAAAGAGCAAGTATTACAGTATCACAGAAACAAAGGACAAGTTTGTGAGATGCAGAGTACAGTACTGTAAAAATCAGCCTGATCTAATAAAAATGCATATCTATAGCACAAATTGTATTTATCGTGCGATTTATATGCCAAAATGATTTTTGATGTGCATATGTTACACAGTTTTCGTGTGCATATGATACGTGTGCACGTACTCCAAACAACTCAACCTACCCAATGGGGTGACAATGCAAATCATATTCACATAAAAACTAATTGTGCTGTATAAATCGCACAATAAATACAATTTGTGATGAATATGCATTTCATGAGAATGAGTTGGTAAAAATAGGGCTACAAGCAAGAGGAAGAACAAAAGATTGCAAAGCAAAGCAGAGTAACAATAATTTCTGACCAATTTTGAGCTACTATGATGAAACATGTTTTCATTCATCACAATACAATGACAGAAAAATATGAAATTTATTTTGAGATGAAAAATTTACTTCTGCCTGAGAACTGTTTTGAACAATGTGTTTTCTATTTTTTGCTGTATTGTTTACTGATTGCTTGATAGTGTTTATCATTTTGATCGCTTTGTTTATGATTTGAGAGCAGTGTTTGATTGTGAACACAGGTAAAACTGTTTTGAGGCGAAAGTTTCATTTTGCAAGAGAAGTCAGAGGTTTTGTGAATAGTGCTTGAAGAGGAGGTTTTGTGTTTAATGGTTTCAGAAAATGGAGCAAGGTTTCAGAAATAGTGTTTTAGCAATTGAGAAAAACTGTAATAATCAGCCTAATCTAATGAAAATGCATATCTGTAGCACAAATTGTATTTATCGTGCGATTTATATGCCAAAAGGAGTTTTAATGTGCATATGTTACGCAGTTTTCGTGTGCATATGATACGTGTGCACGTACTCCAAACAACTAAACCTACCTAATGGAGTGACAATACAAATCATATGCACATAAAAACTAATTGTGCTGTATAAATCGCACAATAAATACAATTTGTTAATGTATATGCATTTTATGAGAATGAGTTGGTAAAAATAGGGCTACAAGCAAGAGGAAGAACAAAAAATTGCAAAGCAAAGCAGAGTAGCAATAATTTCTGACCAATTTTGAGCTACTATGATGGAACATGTTTTCATTCATCGCAAGACAATGACAAAAATATGACATTTGTTTTGAGATTAAAAATTTACTTCTGCCTGAGAACTGTTTTGAACAATGTGTTTTCTATTTTTTGCTGTATTGTTTACTGATTGCTTGATAGTGTTTATCATTTTGATCACTTTGTTTATGATTTGAGAGCAGTGTTTGATTTTGAACACAGGTAAAACTGTTTTGAGGTGAAAGTTTCATTTTGCAAGAGGAGTCAGAGGTTTTGTGAATAGTGCTTGAAGAGGAGGTTTTGTGTAGAAAATGGAGCAAGGTTTCAGAAATAGTGTTTTAGCAATTGAGGAAAAACTGTAAAATAGTCCTATATGCATGTAGCCTGGATGCCAGCCGAACCGAAACAACAAAATGTTTGGGTCGGGCAGTTCGGTCTGGCCTCGCTCCATAGAGGAGTAATTATCCCCGAACAGAAACTGTTCAGACCAATGAAATCATCAGGTCGATGACGATGACGGACAGATGATAAACAGGAACGTAATCATGCACGTCATCAAAGGGGCTTGGATTATATTTGTTCGAATCCTAAACGGAGAGCTTGTTTGTATATGCATTCACCTTCACAATTTCTCTCAAAAATTATGATCATGTTGGGTAAGTACTCTGTGTATCATTAAATTATTTTTATTTTTTTTACAACACTGGCAAAGATCGTGTATTCCAGCCTGATTTCAGCGCACGTGCAGACAGGGTTGCCAAGTTTTTACACCAAAACCCGCCAACTACTAGCCCTAAACAATAGCTTCTCGTGGGGTTCTCCGGGGAAAAAAAGGTGTTTGGGGGGTAAAATGTGTGTTACTTTGTCAAGGTTGCTGCTAATTCGCAATCATGGGTCTATATATCACATAATAGTTGCTTCAACCCGCGGACATAGAAAACAAGCCACGGGGGAAAAAAACGTGAACTTGGCCACACAGTGCAGTTGAACTCTGTTGACATTTGACAATGCATGGCTTCGTTGATCTGATTGGTTGTAGATCTGTCCAGTTGAGGTCTTTCCTGGTTCGGTTGAAACACGCCTCATAATCACAGCCCAATGGAGCAGTTTCAGACTCATATTCTGACTAGAATTGAGTATGACCACGTCAGGCTAACATGCATGACCACCTTTACTGGAATTCAACACATTCTTTTGTATTTATTGTGGTAAATTTTAGACTAAAACCTAAACTAAAAATAGTTTAAAACAGAACTAGGTAACTTTTCAGCCTTCATAATATACTTTTTAAGACTCTTGTGATGATAAATCGGCTTAAAATAGGTTGAATGACACGTCTGCCATAGCCTGATGGGGTCTGTATCGTTTTTAATCATACTTTTAAACTTCGGGTTTCGGGTAGTAACCCGAGAACAAAAAGAACTAAAAAATTTGACTGCTTTACGGCATATACGTCACTTCCACCAACACCCACACTTCCTTAAATTCGGACGTGCGAGCCCAACTTTGTTCGTTGGATAATATAGTCATGTCCGATGAGAAAAGGTTTTGTTGGAGGAAAGCAATAAGAGGAAACGAAAAAGTGATGGGATTAAAGGCAGGACGAGGATGTCACATGCCTGTCCTGTCTTGTGTGCACATGTGGGTTTTGTCAGTATGGCCTTTGTGCTTCTGTCATTAGCTGTGTCCCAAAGTGAAGGGTGCGCACTTCCAAGGCCATGCACTTCGAAGGCCAGACCAGGCCACGCCTTCAAAGTGCACGAAGTGCAAGAAGGGCGAACCGAGGGACAGGGTTGCCAGGTCTGAATAATAAAACCCCTCCATTTGTTATTCAAAAGTATCGGAATCACAGCCAGAATGGGCCAAAATATCCCAAAATGCGGGGCGCGGGCAGTAGAAATATTGCTTAAGTAAAGACAACTTAACCTGTGGACTATACAAACACCCCAAAGCAACAGTAGCCTAAATGCAACCCCATTCCAGACTTGGCAACAATGAACCAAAGCGTCGTTAATGGACTAGCAGGTTCTGACAACGGACGTTCGTGATTTTAAAAAGACAAATGGAGCATATACTACTACATATATATATATATATATATATATATATATATATATATATATATATATATATATATATATATATATATATATATATGTCACGGATCAGGAAGTGGAGGACCCAGATGCAGAGTGAACAAAAGGACAGTTTATTAAAAAGACAGATCAACAAGACACAAGAGGGTAGTGGATGAGTGACAGTCCAAACACCAGGGCAGGGGACAGACACCACGACGACAGGCAGGGGAGGATGACCACTGAGACCAGTCCAGGCAGCCAATGAACTTAACGGCAGCTCGTGAGGCAACACCAGGCAGGGCGATGGTGAACCAATCCAGGCAGGAACCAAGGGCTTGAGGGTCTCACAGAATCAGCTCCCTTCTTGGCTGAGAGGCAGTGGAGACAGCGGCCAGGGAAAAACTTAGGACAGAAAACACAGGACACACACACACAAGACACTAGACAAGACAACAAGAAACAACAGACAAACTAAGAACTATGACTAAATTAAACAAAAACTAAAATAATAACTGGAGCTAGAAAACAAGGAAAAATAAAACAAAACTAATCTCTATAAAAAGACTTAACTGAGAAATAAAAGTGGAAAACAGGAAAAATAAAAATGTAAGCTATCGAAACCAAGAAAACTAAACAATAAGGCTAAAGAGAAATGCCAAAATAAAACCTGGAGAAAATGAGCAAAATAAAGACAGAAACTACACTAGACTCAAAAACTCAGGAACAAAGAAAAAACTGAAAATAAATGCAAAGCTAGAAAAACAGGAGACACTAAAACTAGAAAAGGCTAGACTAAGCTAGACAAGGAGCTAGAGACATGTACGCACAAGCAAACGCTCACAAACATACACAACGAACCAGCAAAGACATGAGGGAAGGTAGCACAATATAAAGGGACCAGAGCACATGAGGAACAGGTGAGCACAATTAGTGAAACGAGGACTAGACCAGACTAAACAAGGGGGCGTGGTAACGGCAAACAAGGAGGTAGGACAAGAGGAACACATGACAAACACAGAGAGAGACAGATCCAAGTACTAAGACACAAAACAAACATAGAAACATTAAACAAAGACAAAACCGACAGAGCTGCCAGGGCAGAACCCTGACAGTACCCTCCCCCCAATGGACGCCCCCTGGCGTCCAAACTAGGCAAGGGAAACAAAGGCGGTAACACTTGGGAGGGTGGGCGGGGAACAAAACTAGGAGTACCAGGGCAGACAGGAAACATGGGAGGCAGAACTGGGGAGGAAATTAATCTAGGGGAGTGGTTAGGGGCTGACCAGGGGGGTGCCGACCTAGGGAACCCACAAGGACCAGGAAACAGGGAGGGTGGGATGGGAGGGGTATTAGGCACGCGACCAACAAAGGCATGGGGCCTCTTCAACTGTGGGGACCTCTGACTGGACATGACTTCAGGGACAGATACTGGACTTGACTCTGGGGCTGACTCGGGAGCGCCCTCCTGGGCTTGACTGGCGGGCTCAGGGACTGACTCGGGAGCGCCCTCCTGGGCTTGACTGGCGGGCTCAGGGACTGACTCGGGGACACCTTCCTTGGCTTGACTGGTGGGCTCTGGACGGCCTCCTCTGAAGCGGGCTCTGGGACGGCCCCCTCTGAAGCGGGCTCTGGGACGGCCAGCCTTGAAGTGTGCCCTGGGACAGAAGGTGAAGCCCTCACTGGGTTAGGAACAGGAGATGGAGCCACTGGACTGCGCTCTGGGGCTGGAGCCGACACTGGACTGCGCTCTGGGGCTGGAGCCGACACTGGACTGCGCTCTGGGGCTGGAGCCGACACTGGACTGCGCTCTGGGGCTGGAGCCGACACTGGACTGCGCTCTGGGGCTGGAGCCGACACTGGACTGCGCTCTGGGGCTGGAGCCGACACTGGACTGCGCTCTGGGGCTGGAGCCGACACTGGACTGCGCTCTGGGGCTGGAGCCGACACTGGACTGCGCTCTGGGGCTGGAGCCGACACTGGACTGCGCTCTGGGGCTGGAGCCGACACTGGACTGCGCTCTGGGGCTGGAGCCGACACTGGACTGCGCTCTGGGGCTGGAGCCGACACTGGACTGCGCTCTGGGGCTGGAGCCGACACTGGACTGCGCTCTGGGGCTGGAGCCGACACTGGACTGCGCTCTGGGGCTGGAGCCGACACTGGACTGCGCTCTGGGGCTGGAGCCGACACTGGACTGCGCTCTGGGGCTGGAGCCGACACTGGACTGCGCTCTGGGGCTGGAGCCGACACTGGACTGCGCTCTGGGGCTGGAGCCGACACTGGACTGCGCTCAGGGGCTGGAGCCGACACTGGACTGCGCTCAGGGGCTGGAGCCGACACTGGACTGCGCTCAGGGGCTGGAGCCGACACTGGACTGCGCTCAGGGGCTGGAGCCGCTTGATTCCGGCCCTCCTGGACCAACAGATGAGGGGCATCTAGAATGGCAGCTGACTTGCAGGCATGGGCTCTCCTCTTCTTCCGCTTTCGAGGGCATGACAATTTGTAGTCGACTGGCTCTGGCCTGACAGGTGCGGGCTCGACTGGCTCTGGCCTGACAGGTGCGGGCTCGACTGGCTCTGGCCTGACAGGTGCGGGCTCGACTGGCTCTGGCCTGACAGGTGCGGGCTCGACTGGCTCTGGCCTGACAGGTGCGGGCTCGACTGGCTCTGGCCTGACAGGTGCGGGCTCGACTGGCTCTGGCCTGACAGGTGCGGGCTCGACTGGCTCTGGCCTGACAGGTGCGGGCTCGACTGGCTCTGGCCTGACAGGTGCGGGCTCGACTGGCTCTGGCCTGACAGGTGCGGGCTCGACTGGCTCTGGCCTGACAGGTGCGGGCTCGACTGGCTCTGGCCTGACAGGTGCGGGCTCGACTGGCTCTGGCCTGACAGGTGCGGGCTCGACTGGCTCTGGCCTGACAGGTGCGGGCTCGACTGGCTCTGGCCTGACAGGTGCGGGCTCGACTGGCTCTGGCCTGACAGGTGCGGGCTCGACTGGCTCTGGCCTGACAGGTGCGGGCTCGACTGGCTCTGGCCTGACAGGTGCGGGCTCGACTGGCTCTGGCCTGACAGGTGCGGGCTCGACTGGCTCTGGCCTGACAGGTGCGGGCTCGACTGGCTCTGGACTGACAGGTGCGGGCTCGACTGGCTCTGGACTGACAGGTGCGGGCTCGACTGGCTCTGGACTGACAGGTGCGGGCTCGACTGGCTCTGGACTGACAGGTGCGGGCTCGACTGGCTCTGGACTGACAGGTGCGGGCTCGACTGGCTCTGGACTGACAGGTGCGGGCTCGACTGGCTCTGGACTGACGGGAGTGGACCATGAAATAGTAGGAGCTGGCTTAGGAACAACTGAGATTGACTCGGAGACAGATACAGCAGACCGACTCGCTCTCCTCCGCCTCTTCTTTGAAGATGGTAAAGAGCCTAGAACTGGACTTGATGAGGTTGAGAGTGTTAATTTGTCATTACAAAAGAATTCAGGACGTGTCAGTGCTGCCCACTGCCCGCGAAGATGTATATAGTTGGTGAATTCCCAATACCCCAAGTATCTCAGCCCCTCCATCTCCGACTGTGGCAAGGGGTCGTCCAGGCAGAGGTTAAAGATGTCTTTGAGGGCTGCATCCTGATATTCTAGACCCCTAGCCATAGTCCAGAACTTCTGGGCAAAGGCCCTCTCATCTAGACCCCCCTGGCGAAGTGCTGCTAGACCTTGCTGACGGGACAGTCGCTCTTGAGCCTTGGTAGGGGGACGGATCTTGAAGCTCATTCTGCTGGGTCCTATCGTGGCTGGTTCGTTCTGTCACGGATCAGGAAGTGGAGGACCCAGATGCAAAGTGAACAAAAGGACAGTTTATTAAAAAGACAGATCAACAAGACACAAGAGGGTAGTGGATGAGTGACAGTCCAAACACCAGGGCAGGGGACAGACACCACGACGACAGGCAGGGGAGGATGACCACTGAGACCAGTCCAGGCAGCCAATGAACTTAACGGCAGCTCGTGAGGCAACACCAGGCAGGGCGATGGTGAACCAATCCAGGCAGGAACCAAGGGCTTGAGGGTCTCACAGAATCAGCTCCCTTCTTGGCTGAGAGGCAGTGGAGACAGCGGCCAGGGAAAAACTTAGGACAGAAAACACAGGACACACACACACAAGACACTAGACAAGACAACAAGAAACAACAGACAAACTAAGAACTATGACTAAATTAAACAAAAACTAAAATAATAACTGGAGCTAGAAAACAAGGAAAAATAAAACAAAACTAATCTCTATAAAAAGACTTAACTGAGAAATAAAAGTGGAAAACAGGAAAAATAAAAATGTAAGCTATCGAAACCAAGAAAACTAAACAATAAGGCTAAAAAGAAATGCCAAAATAAAACCTGGAGAAAATGAGCAAAATAAAGACAGAAACTAGTGATGGGACATCTGAAGCGAGGCTCCGGAGCTTGTGTCGAGCAAAAAGGGGCGTTCCAGATGAAGCCCCGATTCGAGGCTTGTATCGTTTCCGTGAAAATCACGTGACGATGACAAACGAGGCCTCGTTTTCTGTTGATTACGTCATTGCTTCATTCTGAGGATCGCTTTCGGATAAAAGTGGTTCGAAACCTCGCGGCTCTTGTGGGGTTTGCAGTAGGCATTTGCATTGGTGTTGAGGTGTTGGTTGTATGTAGTAACGATATCATTATATATCATAGCTTGTATTATATATTATATTACATTATACTTAGTTTAGTAGATTATTAGAGTAAATTATACACAGTTCAGTAGATTATTAGAGTAAATTATCTAGTTGTAATACCTATACTACGTAATTTTATATATATATATATATATATATATATATATATATATATATATAGCCTATATTAGTAGTAGGCCTAGTGTTATTATTATATATTATTGCTATTATTATTATTAATAATATTATTATAAGACTAGACTGTATTAGGGAAAGCTTTTCCCATCCCTGTTGCAGTTTGCTGTTCCACAATTCCAGTCCCATAAGCGCTGCACTCACAATAATTTATTTACAATCATTCTGGGCATTCACTCATCACTAACCCAAAGAACTACTGAATAGTTGAACACAGAGTTGTGTGTTTTTGTGAGTTGTGTGTACATAGGTTAATACAAGCAGAGTAAAATACTTTATTAATACACAGGCAATAGAAAAAGGGTGTGCCCACACTATGACAGTTTAGTTGCTCAGGATGAATAGGTTTGTGTGCGATGCATTGCTTTGGACAACAGGTGTCACTAGGGAGCACACTGTTTCATGAGGCTTCAGGTAAATGAACCTTTTGGTGAACCAATGGGCTGGAAAGCCTCAGTGGTTCAGGAAGCCTCATTTGGCCATCACTAACAGAAACTACACTAGACACAAAAACTCAGGAACAAAGAAAAAACTGAAAATAAATGCAAAGCTAGAAAAACAGGAGACACTAAAACTAGAAAAGGCTAGACTAAGCTAGACAAGGAGCTAGAGACATGTACGCACAAGCAAACGCTCACAAACATACACAACGAACCAGCAAAGACATGAGGGAAGGTAGCACAATATAAAGGGACCAGAGCACATGAGGAACAGGTGAGCACAATTAGTGAAACGAGGACTAGACCAGACTAAACAAGGGGGCGTGGTAACGGCAAACAAGGAGGTAGGACAAGAGGAACACATGACAAACACAGAGAGAGACAGATCCAAGTACTAAGACACAAAACAAACATTAAAACAAAAACATTAAACAAAGACAAAACCGACAGAGCTGCCAGGGCAGAACCCTGACAATATATATATATATATATATATATATATATATATATATATATATATATATATATATATATATATATATATATATATTTGAGCTTTCTATTGGGTTTTGACATGCTTCAAAGCCTGCGACGATGGGCTGGACCATAAGCATGTAAATATGTAGCCGGTTAAATATTGTCAAATTGCAAATATTAGTTAACAGTTTATTTCTTATGTTAAATGTAACTGTTACAATATATTTTAAACCTTTAGCCTATATACGTCCAAGTTTTTTTTTTTTAAGTAGGCCTACTTATTTTTATTCACTCATCATCTCAGATGCATTTTTTATGGCATGCCATGCAGCCGTCGACCGATTCGGCCCCGCAAAGCTGCGGACAGTGGAAATATGCACTCATCCCAGAAGATGTTGTCCCGCAGGCCTTACCAGAGTCTCTATTGTGGATTATTCCCCATCCCGGTCCAGCTCCAGCTTCTCCCGCTCAGCGCAATGAAAGTGTAGAAAAGTGTTTTCTTCTGGTTTGGCTGATAATAAAAATTTGTTGTTTCTAATGTTAAACTTAAGTTATTTTATTGGTCTATAAATAGGCTATAGCCTAGTTGTAAAAAGCCAACGTATATATATATATATATAAACTTTATTTTAGCATCTAAGTCAGCAGTTTTCGTTTGTTTGTATTTTTTCTTATAATTCTGAGTGACAGATGTCACATTTGATTTAGCCTATTTTTCTGTGATATTTGTTTTAGTTACGGTTTTGACATAGGCTACATCCTAGGCTGTAAGAAAAATAAATGATTGCACGGACAATTCCTATCCAGTGTCTCTCTTTCTGTAAGGGAAATTTAAAAGATAGATTCTGGAAACAAAATCTAAATTTAGCTGGATCAGTCGGGTCGGGAATAAAATAATTTATAGCGGGTGAGTTTTTTTTAATTTTGCGCGAGCGGAATGGTGCGGTGCGGAATAGCGGGAGCAGGACGAAAATACAGCGCCGCGCAGATTATATTTTGAAGGCTATTTAAAGAAAGTGTATGGGAAAAAAAGAAACAGCGAAAAGGGTGATAATGGACTGATTCCTCTTCTTGAGATAATGGTTGAGAAATAAATAGCATTTAAAAATTGGGGAAATTAAAGTTCATCTTGCTCAGGGCAGGGAACTGGGAACTGTGTGAATGCTCTAACGTTGAACGTTTTATTTACTTCTAGCGCTTGCGCTGTTGTGTTCAATAGTACCCAGGCTACACTTGAGTTACCGACTGCTACCGTCTTTAACTGGAATCTGATCGAGTGCCGCGGGAATGCGGACCAGTCAAATCCTGAAGTCACCAGTGTGCTATGAATTCTGGGATAGGGAAGGCTGCGAAGTTATGGGAAGGTCCCATCTGCTGTACCCTTCCTTTGCCTGAGAACTGAAGGGCGCATTTTGAAGTCGCTCATGAATTGCGGCAGCCTTCGTCGCACCGCTGTGACGCAATCGCACTTCAAATGTGGCCTTCAGAGGTGCAGCTCTCCCTTTGGGACACAGCTATAGTCTGATCCCTCCCCCTTGTTATCTGATTAGTGTTTCATTTCTCCCACCTGTTCCCTCTTAATTTCTACCCTTTATAAGCTCCTTGTGTTTGTCAGTATTTGTGGAATCCGTTATGTCTACGTATCCTGTTTCCATGTGTTGGTGTGTTTTGAGTTTATGTTTTTGGAACTAGTTGTTTTGCCCCCTCGTGGGTTTTGTTTTGTGTTGTTTAATTTATGTTTAATAAATTCACATTTCTCTGCAATTGAGTTCTCACTTTAGTTTCTTTAGTGTTACGTGACAAAAGGATTCCACCATTATGAGAACTCAGCAGAGAACGGACTCGCCGCAACCACCAACCACTACTGTCTCCTGTCCCCAATGGGACCGTATAGTCAAGGTGAGATCCCTGGCTGCTATGAGGCAACGGGGAACTGACTTAAGGGAGTTTGCGCAGGAGTTCAGGAGGGCGGCGGAAGGACTCGGTTACAACCACAATGCTTTGAAGGACCTTTTCAATTATGCCTTGGATGAACCATTCGAGTGGATCGTCATTAGAGCACTGGATGGTTTAACGTTTGATGCAGCAGTGGATTATTTCACTGGCCAGAGGAAGAGGGTTCTTCCCCTGAGTCCGGTGGTCCCAGTTCCGGTGGACCCTGTTCCGGTGGTCTTGAAATGGAGGAGGAGAAGGAAGGCTCCCTCCGTGCCTGTTCCGATGGTTCCGGTGGATATTGTTCCTGTGCTGGTGGTCCCACTGCCGGCGGACCGTATGCTGGTGGTCCCAGTGCCGGCGGATTGTGTTCCGGTGGTCCCAATGCTGGCAGATCGTGTTTCGGTCGTCCCAGTGCCGGCGGATCGTATTCCGGTGGTCCCAATGCTGGCAGATCGTATTCCGGTGGTCCCAATGCTGGCAGATCGTATTCCGGTGGTCCCAGTGCCGGCGGATCGTGTTCCGGTGGTCCCAATGCTTGCAGATTGTATTCCGGTGGTCCCAGTGCTGGCAGACTGTATTCCGGTGGTCCCAGTGCCGGTGGATCGTGTTCCGGTGGTCCCAGTGCCGGCAGATCGTATTCTGGTGGTCCCAATGCTGGCAGATCGTATTCCGGTGGTCCCAGTGACGGCGGATCATGTTCCGGTGGTCCCAATGCCGGCGGATCATTTTCCGGTGGTCCCAGTGCCGTTGGATCATGTTCTGGTGGTCCCTGAGACGGTGGATCGTGTTCCGGTGGTCCCTGTGCCGGTGGATCGTGTACCAGTGGTCCGTGTGCCGGTGGTCCCTGTGCCGGTGGATCGTGTTCCGGTGGTCCCAGTTCTGGTTGTCCCTATGCCGGTGGACTCTGTTCCAGTGGACGCCGCTGGGAAAGAGATGCCTCCCAGGCATCCTGCTCTCCCTGCGCCGCTGAGGCGTCCTGCTCTGACCGCGCCTCCCTGGGCGCCTGAACTTTGTGGGCCACCATGGCCTCCTGAAAGTTTTGTTTTCCCCATTCCCTCCTTGTTGACCCTTCCCTTGTTTGTTCCTTCCTTCCCTGTTCCTCCCGTCCCGCCCTGGTCTGCCCCGCCCGTCCCGCCCTGGTCTGTCCCTCCCGTCCCTCCCTGGTCTGTCCCGCCCGTCCCTAGTGGAGCGTCTGGTAGCCGCTCCTTAAGGAGGGGGTAATGTCACATGCCTGTCCTGTCTTGTGTGCACATGTGGGTTTTGTCAGTATGGCCTTTGTGCTTCTGTCATTGTATGATCCCTCCCCCTTGTTATCTGATTAGTGTTTCATTTCTCCCACCTGTTCCCTCTTAATTTCTACCCTTTATAAGCTCCTTGTGTTTGTCAGTATTTGTGGAATCCTTGTTATGTCTACGTATCCTGTTTCCCTGTGTTGGTGTGTTTTGAGTTTATGTTTTTGGAACTAGTTGTTTTGCCCCCTCGTGGGTTTTGTTTTGTTGTTTAATTTATGTTTAATAAATTCACATTTCTCTGCAATTGAGTTCTCACTTTAGTTTCTTTAGTGTTACGTGACAGAGGATCAACATTGGACCAGCACTTGGTCGTCGGCGTGAGCTGAAGGAGGCGTGCCCAACCGATGCTGTCATGCTTGTTATGATGATTACCTACCACTCAAACATTGAATTGAAGTATCATATAGATTCTGTAAAACGGTAACCAATAGACTACTATAATGACGCTGGCTTGTGAACGTGAGCATCGCGATTATTTGGCGTTTGAAAAAAATAAAACCCATGAAATTATATTAATATGACATGCTAAAACATATGCCACTGACTATACCTGGGATGAAGACATTTCACACGTGCCGCCAGAAGAACACCAGCATGTGAACTCCTCCTGCAGTGTTCAGGGGAACTGTTGTTAAATATTTTTACAACCCGCCCCGCACCCGCGACCATTAAATAGACATACGGGGTCCGCGGGTTATGAGACGACCCGCGCATTACTAGTTCAGGGCTATCAGGGCTGTCATGTCAACAAATGCACGCGCGATGGCATCCCCTGTTGTAGGATGACAGATCTTACGACAGTAGTTGAGGACATTATTTTTTCCAAACTGTAGGGGGACCCCGAGAGCAAAAGTTGCCAAGTGCTGCTTTAACTACTTAAACTAAAATTATAAAAGAGAATCTGTTAAGGGGATAGATTTTTCACTAAAAATTTATGTTACGACTGTGTAGTAGCTATAGGGGAGTGCAGGGCAAAAATGCTTTTTGACTCTCAGTTTGTGTAAATCCACAGTATTTATTTTTTCCCACATTAATTGCACACATATCTAGTATAATTATGTGGTTTTGTTTCATTAATACAGTGTATACTTTTTTCTTGATTTACCCCAAAAGAATGGAAGTGAAACGTGACAACATGCCCCATAGGTGGGGTACATTGTAACATGAGAGGGGGCACATAACATCACCATATGACAGCTTAAAATGTTAACTGATATAATCAAACAAATATCCAAGACAAACTAAAATATTTTGTTAATAAAAAAAATTATTAACTTTTTACAAAAAATAAATGTTTTTTTTTTTTTACATTCAAAATAAACTAATTTTTGAGTTTGACAACAAACACACTGCAAAACACAGCAATCCAACATAGTTAAAAACATAATAATTAATCATTTCTGAACATTGATTCTCATTATTATACTTCATTATTTACCTTTTTCTCATGGTTTCTTTAAATAATTTATAAAAGTATGGAATATAATATCATAGTTCTAATGCCCCACCTGTGCAACTGGGATTTAAACTGTGGCTCGTGTCTTCTGCTGTTAGATCAGCATTAAACAACGATTTCAACTGTTAAATAACAAATATATACGATTAAAATAATATCAGATTTGTTTCATTTTAAATAAACACAAAAAAAGATATGAAAAAAAAACTTAAGAAATTTACTTTTGCTATGGTTAAATATATGTTCAGTAATATTTTCCAAAGATTTGTTTAATTTTGCCACATTTTTTCTTTAAATAATGTTGATATGGAAACTAGTAAATACACAAAGTTTCGTCATCCTGGCATGTGTGGAAAGTGTTAAACCATGCGTGTTACAACTAACCCTGTGTTAGGTTGTGCCCCGCGCACACCTAATTTCTAAACGTGTATGTTGCTATTTTTCATTACTAATGCTATAGATATAAAAAAAGAAAGAAAAGGTTAACATTGGCCTCAACATTGTACCGAGGAGTCACCAATTGTCTTATCTCCTTATTGTAACAAATGCTGTAGTCAAACATTTACTAGAACTTACATTAGAATCACCGTGAATATATATATATATGATGAGAGCTCGGGAGACTTGTCACAATATATATATATATATATATATATATATATATATATATATATATATATATATATATATATATATATATTGTGACAAGTCTCCCGAGCTCTCATCAGCGTCGCCCTGGCAATTGATGGAAAACACCTGAACACGATCAGCACGGGCCGGATCGTCACAGCTGCAGGCCATCAGGCCCGGGCATAAAAGCCTTCACTCTGGGACACCAGTTTGAGCACGATCTCCATGCAGCACTACGCTAATCCTTGTCTCTCTCTCTCTCACCCAGACTGCAGCCTGTGACGCTCCGGCCACCTCGCCGCACCTACGTCACCGCTAGCACCAGGGCACCAGGAAGAAGGACACCTACAGCGCACCTGCACCTAAATCACCACGTTTGCCACTGTTCATACAAATAAATCCACCCTCTGGGGGCTTTGCACCAATTTCATTGTTGCGTGATCCTTCACCCTGCCACACTGGTGGAGAATGCGGGCAAGAGCGTGAAGGATCACCAACCACCCCCTGAACACTGACATTGTTTTTTTTCTCACCCAAGCAGTCAACCGGATCGGAGAAAAAGGCGGCGCTCCTCCTCCATCATGGACGACCTTATCAAGTGCCTTACAGAAGTGAGTTTGCGACAGCAACAAATCACCGAACACCTGATGACCCGTCAGGAAAAGGTTGAAGAGGAAGTCGCTGCTCTCCGCCGCACCCCTGCCCAGCACGTTCCGCTGCCTGATCCGCGCGTCCGCGCAACCCAGCTGCTGCCGAAGTTAACCAGCCATGATGACATCGAGTTGTTCCTTCAGCTATTCGAGACCACGGCGGTTCGGGAGAACTGGGACCGGAGCGAATGGGCGCGGTTGCTGGGACCCCTGCTGACCGGTGAGGCACAACAAGCCTACTTTTCACTGCCCACTGAGAGGGCTGACAACTATGATGCATTAAAGAGGGAAATCCTCGGACGCCTCGGGCTGTCGTCCATTTCAGCAGCCCAATTGTTTCACGAATGGGAGTACAAGCCTCGTCGCCCAGCCCGCGCCCAGGCCGCTGAACTCTCCAGACTGTCCCGACACTGGCTGCTCAAGGGAACAACCACCGCGGGTCAGGTAGCGGAGCGCGTCACGATCGACCGTCTGCTCCGGGCTCTCCCGCCGCCCACTAGGAGGGCGGTGGGAATGATGAACCCAACCTCCATCAGCGAGCTCGTCGAAGCCATCGAGTTGGCGGAGGCGGCGATGCACCGCGACCCTGGGGAGCGAGCACCGTCTTTCCCCCGGAGGGTGGTCCAGGAGCGACGCGCGCCGGAAGGTACCCAACGCGCAGTACACAGGCCTGCGGCTCCCGGCCCAATCGACGAGCCGATGCCCACGGAGGAACCGGTCCCACCGGTACGTGCATGGTTGGCTGGCTGTGTCGTCCATCAAGAGCCGCCCCGCGGAGCCCCGCGATCGGAGGTGAAACTCAATGGGCGGCCAGTTCTGGCCCTTCTCGACTCGGGGAGCTCGGTCAGTCTCGTCCAGGCCGCCATCCTACCGCCCCAGAAGAATTCCAAAGCCCAGCTTCCTATCACCTGGGTACACGGCGACACTCGTCGTGTCCCGGCCCGCCGAGTGACGATCTCCGCTGGCCCGGGCACCTGGCCGCTGGAAGTGGGAATTGTGAAGGACCTTCCCGTGGCCGTACTCCTGGGACGGGACTGGCCGGGCTTCGAGGAACTGCTTCGGACCTCCGCCCAGCCAGCCAGCCAGGCCGGGAGCCGCCCCCGAGAGCGGCACGGTCGGAGAAGGAGGACGGCCCAGGCCGCTCTGTTGGCATCGGACAGCGGGAGAGATGGTGAGTCCCCCTCCCAAACTCCTAACGTCTTCTTTGATGTGTTCCAACAGGTCCAGGGAGGGGGCTCCTTCGCGAAGGCCCAGCTGGAAGATAACTGCCTCAAGAACTGCTGGACTCAGGTCCGGGCAGTCGATGGCCAGGACCATCATCCAGCGCCCCATCCTCTCCCGCATTTCATCGTTCGGAACGGCCTGTTGTACTGTGTCGCCCAGCGGAGGGGGGAGGTCAAAGAGCTCCTCGTGGTGCCGAGGACCAAGACAGAGATGGTCATGGAACTCGCCCACGGCCATCCGATGGCCGGCCACCTGGGAGTCGCCAACACCATCCAGCGGATCCGGGACCGGTTCCACTGGCCAGGCTTGGATGGGGAAGTGAAGCGTTTCTGTCAGGCCTGTCCGACCTGCCAACGGACCGCACCACGAGCTCCTCCCCCCAGCCCACTCATTCCGCTTCCCATCATCGGGGTACCTTTCGAGCTAATCGGAATGGACCTGGTGGGGCCGTTGCCTAAGTCTGCCCGGGGACACGAGCACATCCTGCTGATCGTCGACTACGCCACCCGGTATCCAGAGGCAGTTCCCCTGAGGAAGGCCACGGCCAAAAACATCGCCCAAGAGCTGTTCCTCCTCTGCACCCGAGTCGGCATCCCAGCGGAGATACTGACGGACCAAGGGACCCCCTTCATGTCCCGGCTGATGGCGGACCTCTGCCGGCTGCTGCAGGTAAAACAACTCCGCACCACGGTGTACCACCCCCAGACAGACGGCCTCTTCGAGCGCTTTAATCAAACCTTGAAGCAGATGCTCCGGCGTGTGGCAGCGGAAGACAAGAGAGACTGGGACCTGATGCTCCCATACGTCCTGTTTGGCATCAGGGAAGTGCCTCAAGCGTCCACGGGATTCACCCCATTCGAGTTGCTCTTTGGCCGTCAGCCGAGGGGTCTTCTGGACGTGGCCCGTGAGGCCTGGGAACAGCAGCAGCCGGCACCTCTCCGCTCCGCCATTGAACACGTGAGGGAGATGCGTGAGCGGATCGAGAAGGTCATGCCATTAGTCCGGGAACACCTCACCAAGGCGCAGCAGTCCCAACAACAACGGTATGACCGGGCGGCCCAGCCACGAGAGTTTCAACCAGGGGATCGAGTCCTGGTGCTGGTCCCCACCTCCACGTGCAAGTTCCTCGCGACCTGGCAAGGTCCGTTCACCGTCGTGGAACGAGTGGGGCCCGTCAATTATCGGCTGCGCCAGCCGGGTCGCCGGCGAGAAGAGCAGCTATACCACGTTAACCTGCTGAAGAGGTGGGTGGGGACCCGAGAACAGCTCGCCGCATTGGCTTCCGTCGATCCCCTGGTTGTAGACGTCGGGGACCACCTGGCGGCCGCCCAGAAGACGGAGTTGAACCATCTGGTCCGTCAGTTCTCTGATGTGTTCTCCACCCGTCCCGGGCAGACCAACGTCATCCAGCACGACATCCGAACGCCACCAGGGGTCATCGTGAGGCAGCGGCCCTATCGGGTCCCAGAGGCTCGGAGACAGGCCATCGAGGATGAAATTTGTGAGATGCTCAAGTTAGGGGTAATCGAACCATCCCGCAGCGCCTGGTCCAGCCCAATCGTCATGGTACCGAAGCCGGATGGCACCCTCCCGTTCTGTAACGACTTCCACCGGCTCAACGAGGTCTCGGAGTTCGATGGCTACCCGATGCCCCGTGTCGACGAGCTACTGGAACGTCTGGGGAGGGCCCGGTACATCACGACACTCGACCTCACTAAAGGATACTGGCAAGTCCCCCTCACGAACTCTGCTAAGGAGAAGACGGCGTTCTCCACTCCAAGTGGGCACTGGCAATACCGGACCTTCCCCTTCGGCCTCCACAGGGCACCGGCGACGTTTCAGAGGATGATGGACATCCTCCTACGTCCTCACCAAACCTACGCCGCAGCATACCTCGACGACGTGGTCATCCACTCCGAGACCTGGCAGGACCACCTGGAGCGGCTCCGGAGGGTGCTCCTGGAACTCCGGCGGGCTGGGCTGACCGCCAACCCCCGGAAATGTAATCTGGCCCTCGCCGAGGCTCAGTACCTGGGTTTCCGGGTGGGTAGAGGACTGATCCAGCCGCAACAGAGAAAGGTCGACGCCATCTTGACAGCGCCCCGCCCGGAGACCAAGACCCAGGTACGAGCCTTTTTGGGGTTGGCGGGCTACTATCGCTGTTTTATCCCTAACTTCTCCTCCTTAGCATCTCCCCTGACAGACCTGACCAGGAAGGGGCAGCCGGAGAAGGTGAAGTGGGATGACACGCTGGAGAAGACCTTCCGGGACATCAAGACCTCGCTGACCACGGAACCGGTCTTGAGAGCGCCCGACTTCAACTGCCCCTTCCTGCTGCAGACGGACGCCTCCGACACGGGCCTCGGAGCGGTCCTCTCCCAAGTCCAGGAGGGTGAGGAGCACCCCGTCACCTACATCAGCCGTAAGCTGACCCCAGCCGAAACCAGGTATGCGGCGGTGGAGAAGGAAGCCCTGGCCATTAAGTGGGCAGTCCTGGAGCTCCGCTACTACCTGCTGGGACGCCGCTTCACTCTGATGACGGATCACGCCCCGCTTCAGTGGATGGCCCGCGCTAAGGACACCAACGCCAGAGTGACGCGGTGGTTCCTAGCGCTCCAGGACTTCCACTTCACAGTGGAGCATCGGGCCGGGACGGCCAACTCCAACGCTGACGGACTCTCCAGGCTGTGGTCAGCTTACGCAGGTCTGTCAGGGCGCACTCCCCGCCCACCCCTATGTTCCCCAGTATATGCCACTAACTGTCATTACAGGACCAGCGCGACGCTTAGGGGGGGGGAGTGTAACAAGTCTCCCGAGCTCTCATCAGCGTCGCCCTGGCAATTGATGGAAAACACCTGCACACGATCAGCACGGGCCGGATCGTCACAGCTGCAGGCCATCAGGCCCGGGCATAAAAGCCTTCACTCTGGGACACCAGTTTGAGCACGATCTCCATGCAGCACTACGCTAATCCTTGTCTCTCTCTCTCACCCAGACTGC
The DNA here is from genome assembly GCF_024679245.1 of Pseudorasbora parva. Lineage (NCBI taxonomy): Eukaryota > Metazoa > Chordata > Actinopteri > Cypriniformes > Gobionidae > Pseudorasbora > Pseudorasbora parva. The sequence continues at coordinate 16,833,249 of NC_090184.1, forward strand.
AGCCTGTGACGCTCCGGCCACCTCGCCGCACCTACGTCACCGCTAGCAACAGGGCACCATGAAGAAGGACACCTACAGCGCACCTGCACCTAAATCACCACGTTTGCCACTGTTCATACAAATAAATCCACCCTCTGGGGGCTTTGCACCAATTTCATTGTTGCGTGATCCTTCACCCTGCCACAATATATATATATATATATATATATATATATATATATATATATATATATATATATATATATATATATATATATATATATATATTAGTAAAGTTAGTTTGACCTATCATAGCACTTTAATTTAGAAAATTCTGTTAAAGTGGTAAGCTTTTAGGTGCTTATAGTTTTTCTCAATTGCTAAAACACTATTTCTGAAACCTTTGTAACAACAATGACTATGAGTTTAATATCTCGGGGAATAATTAACTCAAAAGGGATTTAATATTCAATATTCATGAATTTATGAATATAATTTGCCAGTTGTTCATTACGTATTAAGATTTTCCGATAGGGAAAAATGTTTAATTAAATACAAGTAACCCTTTTACGGACTTGCTTGAAATTATCCTACTAAGTTTGTCCACCAAATTAGTTATAGACTTTTCAAATCAATTCTCAATAAGGGATTACTGCTTTACGAGCGCATAAGAAACATTAACTTTACTGATCAGGAAAAGTTCAATATTTCAAATGGTCATACAGTTTACTTTACTAACATAGTAGCATAAGCAGTTAGGTAACGTTAGATCGCAAGTATCATTGACTTTGTGTATGTGGGAGAACAACAGACTCAACTCATAAAATGTCTTTTGGAGGTTTAATAAACACAGACTAAAAATAGCACTACGATTCACATCGAAAGTACACACTAAATATGCATCAAGAAAGTAGACATATAGATATTAACGAAAGAATACATAAAAGAGAATAATGAATAGACTGAAATTAGAGGGAGATAAAAGAGTGAGAGAGAAAGAGAGAGAGATGGTACAAAGCATTAGAGGTAAGAAGCAGCTTTCCTTCAGTTCATCAAATACGACCTTCACGGAGTTAACTTGTCCCAACGGGAAAATAACACACCCTCTTTACAGCAGTTTGAATTTATAAGAATAAGAATACTTGCATTCTTTTTGGTTTCGTTTTGGCTTCTCGCTTATGTGCGTGTATTTCTGCGTATCCGGTGGTTCTCTCCGAGGTCGGGAGGGGAGCAGCTTTTCTCTAGCGGCGCTTCGTGTCCTCCTCCTGAAGAAGGCCCGTGGGCTAGTAAGTTGATGGAACTAGGAGCAAAGGGGTTGTTGACGACCGGATTGTCGGAAGAGCGGAGATTCCCAGAAAAGGAGTTTTTTTTTGAAGAGGAGTTTTTCAGAAGAGAAGAGATTCAGAAGAGCTGGGGCCTGCTTGGAGGGCCTGCATTGGTGGCATGGCTTAAGTGCCAGCCACCGTGGGTGTTGGCTCCCACAGGGAAAGAGTTGGAGAAGTAAGAGCAAGAGATTTTCAGAGAAGAGAGAGAAGATTGTCTCCACTGGTCTTTTAATGTCTGGAAGTAGTCCCACCCTCCAGGGTTAGACTTAACCAATGAGATTGTTGGGATTTCCAGGCGGGAAATTCCTCAGCAGATTTTATGGCTCTTTGTTTCAAAGCTCGACTCAGTGGGTCTCTGAGTCTTCATACTATAATTAATGCAACAAACACACACTGCATTTTCTGAATAAGTGATATACATGGAAGTGTAAGTCGTGAAGTGAGCATTAATTTGATAGGAGACATGACATATATGAGGTTATCTGAACTAGTACTTTGTTAAGACAAAGACAAAAAGATGCAAAATACCATACAGAATAAACATTTTACAAGACAGTTATGTGTTTACATATAATGTCCTGGGGTGCATGTTCATTTATAGATGGTTTGTCTATAATTTGAGGCAAAAGCTCTGTGTCTTAAACTCTTTGTGTCTGAAACTTTATGTGGCCAAATTCTTTTGGGCCATAAAACATCTTATCATATGGTTTCCAGGGTAACGAAGAATCTTTCTCTGTTGTGTTGGGGGAAGGTCTGTTACTCAGCACAAAGCTTTCAAAACATATTTGTTAAATGTAACTGGCGATTGTGTGTTTGATTCGCCTGAGTCGCTACATAATCCCCCCTTTCGCTAGTTGTTGTCCCTCCTATGGACAACAACGAGCGATATCAAAGGTTCAGGAAGATCAGACACACCATAGCAATGTTAGGCTCCAGTTGTTTGTGTCTCCTGAAGTGATGGTCGTTCCACGGCAGATAAGGCAGACAGTAGCCACGTTCAGGTCTATGTGCTTGTGCAGCAGGTGCCGAGGCAGCAGGTGCCCTGACGGTGCGTCACCTGTCATCCAGAAGTCCGTTTGTGTGGTGCAGGTGTGCTGTGGGCTTTCTGCAGCCCTGGGTGGAACCATGTTCCTCGCAATGGCCAGTCAGTCCTTTAGGTCTCCTGCCTAGGAAGATGGACTGTGCATCTTGACACTTTTATGTCCTATGCTGACTAGGAACTTTTCCAGAGGGTGCCTCGCATTGTGGCCAGGCTGGGTGCCTTCTGGTGATCCACTTTGGTTTCTCTGTTTCAAAGTTCAAAGTCATTGGGGTTTTGAGAATCCCTTCAGAGGCGGCCTTGTGTTCGTTAAAGGCCTTCTTTCTCAAATCACATGCATGACATAGTGTGGGGCTTGGCAGTATTGCCTACAAGGTGACTAACTGGTGTTGGAGGAGAAGGTTCTTGAAGCTGGTGTAAGGTTAGGCAGAGGGCTTGGGCTCCTCCCCCCCCTTTGCGTTTGTGTGCAGGGCTGGAGGAGCTTGTGCTGCTGATGTGAAGTTCAGAAGATTACGTCTTTCTTTTGAGGATTCCTTTGCAGTTGGTGATCAGCAGTCCAGGTTGCTCTCTCAGTACGATGCCCGAGGCTGGACCCGGTGTGATGATGTCTGGTGGTGGCTGGCCTCTGATTGTCTGGAGGCACAGGAGCATGATCACGGCCGCGTTTCTTAGGCATTTCCAGATCTGTTGCATGGCCTCAGTAGTGAAGTGGATGCCTCTGTCTGAGTTGATTCTCAGTGGCAATCTTGACAGGAAAAAGATGTGATTCGTCAGGTGGTATGCCATGGTCTGGGCGGTGTTGTTGGGTGCTAGTTGACACTCCACCCACTTGGTAAACTGGCACACCACTGTGAGAAAGTACTTTTTGCCTTTTGTGGACCTGGGCAGGGGTTCTACCCGGTCGATTTGTAGGTTTGACCATGGGAAGGTGGTCCCTCTGTGTTGCAGTGGGGCTCTGTGGTTCGGGTTTGCTGGTTGGAACTGGCAGCGAACTAGCCATTCTCTAACATACTCTGCCGCATCTTGATGCATCCCAGGCCCATATGCCACCTGTTTCAGTGTGTCATACGTGGCTCTGGTGCCGTGGTGTCCAGCACATGGTGTGTTGTGGGCGTACATTAGCATCACCCCCCTTTGCGACCGTGGCATTACAAGCCGTGGCGCTGTGTTCCCATCGGGTGCAAACCAGAGAATGGTGTCCAGAATACGCATCATGTGTCTGGAGTTATGTAGATGTCTGTGGCTAGAGTCATCAATGAGCTCAGAGTCAGTGATAGGGTGGTTGGAGGGGTCTGAGAGGTGGTCAAGAATTGTCTTTATTGCAGTGTCAGAGGCTTGCATATCCGCAATATCGTTGTGTGAAAACTGCGGCGTTAGCGATAGCAGCTGCAAGGGAGGCATTGTAGCCGGTGTCGATCGCTTGCTGTGGGTTAGCACTGCAACAATGGGGCTGGATGTGGGGTTTGGGGGTGCCCACATGTCGCCGTGTGGTGTGTTTCTACTGATTGCATTGCACAGTGGTAGACTTTTGGTTGAGTTGTCTGCCCACAGTGCAGGGATACTGTTCGTTGTGATAATGTCATTCAGCTGTAGGTCATTCATGACCTGGGGGCAGAAGGCATCAGAGTCTTTGGATAGCTGAAATGTGCAAAGTAGCGAACTTGAACTTGGCTTTGGGGCTGAGGCTGTGTTGTCACAGTGTGCTGCAGGGGGTCCCGTGGCCTTTGTGACCTGGCAGTCTGGCTCTGTGGGAGTTCCCGTGACCTCTGTGACTTGACAGTCTTGCTCAGACGATGTGTGTGTCTGAAGGGGCAGAGGGTCACGCACTTGAGCCCAGACTTTCAGCTGTTTGAAGTCCAGTACGGGTTCGAAGCGGTCCAGCAGGTCTTTTCCGATGAGAAACAGATAAGTGTTCATAGGGGAGATATAGACTGGGTGTATCAGCCTCATAGGTCCAATTGTCAGGTGGATGGAAGCTACGTGCTTGAGCTGGATGTCGTTTTGGCTATACGACTGCACATTTAGCTTACAAGTGTGAAGGTTAAGGGTGTGATTTTTCCTCTGTGCTTCAAATCTGAGTCTTTCAAACAGTTGGGCGGATATAAGCGTGAGGTCGGAGCCAGTGTCAACTAGGGCTTCGAGCTTAAATTCCCTTTCCATAGTGATAGTCATATAGAGTTTTCGAGCCATCCCCTTCTCGATTAGGTTTCCCAGGAGTCTTGGTGTGGGGACCTGTGTGTTGCTTGATAAGCCGTCTGGATATGTGTCAAGTGTCTCATTATGCGTGCAAATAATCAAAACAGCGCTTTCTGGTACACTGGGCTGCTCCATGATACTGTCTTGATTAGAGGCTGTTGCTGTCAGCTGTCGTGTGGGTGTGCTGCTGACGTGTGGGGGTGCAAAAGTTAGTTCATTAGTCTGTGGTTGGGGAACAGTGTTCAGGGTGGATGATTCAGTTGCAGGAAGGGCAGGAAGGTTGATTTCAGGTATCATGTCTAGTCGTGCTGTACCTGGTCCGTCCTTCTTGTCTTCCTTGTGAGGTTTCTGTCGGAGGAGCTCTTTCAGGATCTTTATGAGCTCTGTAACTTCAGAAGCAGCTACACTTTCTTTGCCAGACGTGGGTTCAGGTCTGGGCCTACCATTGTCCCGTCGAGAGTGGCCTCTTCGCTGGCTTTCTGGGCGAGGCGGGTCCCAGGATCCTTCAGAGCGATCGCTCTGGTACCGTGGACGGTTGCCATTATGACCACGCTGCCCTCTGCTGGCTTGGAGTGGTTTGGACTCTCTGTTGACGGGTCGGTAACTGTCGATCTCGGCTTGTGCCGACTGCAAATGTTTTGCATAGACTTTAGCGTTAATGTCTCTGTCTTTAAGTTCATCAGTGGCTCTCTCCAGGAGGGATTCGCCACGCCGAAGCTTTTCGTCGAGGTGTTTCCTGGCGTCTTTCTCTGTCTGTACTCGTCGGTCGGTGTCACGACGGAGCTCCTTCAGGGTCTTTTGAAGTCTTTCTATTTCTTTTCTTTGTTCTTTGTCTGTTTCGTCGTCTTTCTCTGTGTCTAGAAGCTGATCTAGACTAAGCTGGGTGAGGGCTTGGTCTCTCCGGGCCTCCTCGGCTTGAAGCTTTAGCGTTGCTGCCTCCTGTTCCAGGTTGTCGTAGCTCCCTTCGCTTAGACGTGCCTGTGCGATGAGGACGTGGGCGAGGCTTCCGAGGATCTTGGCCACTTCCTTGTTGGAGTAGCTGTGTGTGGGGTCGTGTGTCATCAGCTGGTCTAGCTCGGTGTCCAGTTGCTCCTGGCTCGGCTGCCCCAGACTTCCTTGACTGGTGGCCGTTAGCGCTTCCAGCCATGTCGTTAGGCGATCCCACGGGACGGCGGAACTGGATGCACGGGACATGCCGGCTTACTGTGGACGAGAGAAACACAGCACACACACACACAGAGAGAGAGGCCAATGCAAGCTTGTTCTAAGCTGACGAGCTATCGTACGGATAGCTGGGAATTTTGGTTAACTGATGTAGACAGTTAGATAATTAGACAAATTAGACAATTAGGTGGGCGGTAGCCTTGGGGGTCACTTGGTGAACTGCTGCTCGGTCGTCCCGGGACTATCTAATTCTCCTTGGGGTCTCTTGGCGAACTGAAAGAAGCACAATCGTGATAGTCCAACAGTGAGGATAGGAAAGAGCACAGTGGAAACAAACACAAGATGAATTGGTCTGTAATGAAAGGAATGTCAGCGTGCGCCGGGAGTGTTAGGGAAATTAATAGGCTAAATGCTCAAGATATACTAAAATTCGGCTTGTACTATGGGTTATCCCATTTAGCTCATCCGGGGTGAATTGAGGTCGCTTAAGTGGAAGATTAAATATCAAGAGCAATTTAGAAAAAGGCAAAAGTTTCTGTCAAGTAATGATAAAACAAAAAGCACTTTTGATACCGTTTGTAATTACCAGACTGAGCTTTATTCCCAATGGGAGGGGAAAAGAAAAACTTTTGCAGAGAAAAAACAAAAAAAAAAAAAAAAAAAATTTAATAAAAAAAATAAATAATTAAAATTAAAAATTAAAATTAAAAATTAAAATTAAATGATAAATAAAATAAAATAAAATACAAAAAATTAGAAGCTCAACTTAATTCAAATTAAATTCAAAGCAAGTTTAAATGATATTTAAATAAGCCTGTACGGAAAATCAAATAAAAGAAAGCCAATCAAAAATCCTATCCTATAACGATTAATCTCTAAGTGGGAGTTATCCAAATAAAAGAATTAATCAGAAAGGGATTAGGGAGTTAGTGGTGCGCTGACTTAACAGGGTATAGCCACACGGTGGCGTCCTTCCTTCCAATTGGACTGTCTGTGACTTAAACCTAATTTCACTTTGAGTTAGAGGAAGTTATGTTTCTTTTTAAACTTCAAATTCGAATAAGGGTGTTTAATCAGCGAGAAAGGAGACTTGGTTGTTGCTAGAAAAATTGTATAAATGAAACTGTGTACAACAGTAAGCAATAAACACTTTATAGGCTCAAACTTATTTTGTTAAGGCAGAATCAAATAACGGAGAGTGAAACTATCCGAATTTATCCACACGATGGCGCTGTTGCGCCCGCCCTAGACTAGAGTTAGTTAGGCGGAAATGCTCACCAGATGGCTTTGTCTGGTTTTAGAGCCCTCCGGCGTTCTGCAAGCGGCGTTGCAATTTCTGAGTCGCCCTCCGGCGTTCTGCAAGCGGCGTTGCAATTTCTGAGTCGCCCTCTGGCGTTCTGCAAGCGGCGTTGCAATTTTTGAGTCGCCCTGGCGTTCTGCAAGCGGCGTTGCAATTCTTGAGTCGCCCTCTGGCGTTCTGCAAGCGGCGTTGCAATTTTTGAGTCGCCCTGGCGTTCTGCAAGCGGCGTTGCAATTCTTGAGTCGCCCTCTGGCGTTCTGCAAGCGGCGTTGCAATTTTTGAGTCGCCCTGGCGTTCTGCAAGCGGCGTTTTCTTACACTTTACTGGCTTTTGCACTCATTTAAAAATGACTCTGGTGCACGAGCACGAAACGGGTGAAAAACAGGAATTTATCGTCTGCCTATTCACGCATTTTACATGGACTCCAATAGACATTTACCAATATGGCTAACGGTTTTCAGCATCTTTGATTCAAATGTTTTAGGTCTCAGGTCTTTGGTTAGCTAAGCCAGACTTAAACCAGGAGTTATCGTTTATCTTAACGATATAATAATTATTCTGAGGCCCCTTATATTGTACAGGAGAGTCTCGTCCTGTCCCAATCTTCCGCAAAGATAGAAACTTTCGTAGTTCAGATCAAGTGGGATACCGCAACGTACGTGTCTACAGACTACATCAAAATCTCATTATTTTGATGGAACACATAATATATTGCTCGAGTCAAATGTATGGGTTTTCTACAATACATTTGTTTGGAAATCACGCGGATAAACCCTGTTGCGCTTACGGCCGCAGAGGTTTTCGTTTCAAAATTGGATTTTCGTACCGTTCATTATTTTCATTAATATCATCCGGCTACTTCAACATTTCTCAGCATCTGTTTATGCTTGGGTTCGCTTTGCGCGGTACCCCACTATTCACAAAACAACACCAAAACAAAAACGAAACAAAAACGCTCGTGCAGGTTATTAATACTCCAAAAATACACAATGAATAGAATATGAATATCATTCACACATACACAAACGTTTGAAAATTGCCCGCATTCTCCACCATTAAATATGTAACAACAATGACTATGAGTTTAATATCTCGGGGAATAATTAACTCAAAAGGGATTTAATATTCAATATTCATGAATTTATTAATATAATTTGCCAGTTGTTCATTACGTATTAAGATTTTCCGATAGGGAAAAATGTTTAATTAAATACAAGTAACCCTTTTACGGACTTGCTTGAAATTATCCTACTAAGTTTGTCCACCAAATTAGTTATAGACTTTTCAAATCAATTCTCAATAAGGGATTACTGCTTTACGAGCGCATAAGAAACATTAACTTTACTGATCAGGACAAGTTCAATATTTCAAATGGTCATACAGTTTACTTTACTAACATAGTAGCATAAGCAGTTAGGTAACGTTAGATCGCAAGTTTCATTGACTTTGTGTATGTGGGAGAACAACAGACTCAACTCATAAAATGTCTTTTGGAGGTTTAATAAACACAGACTAAAAATAACACTACGATTCACATCGAAAGTACACACTAAATATGCATCAAGAAAGTAGACATATAGATATTAACGAAAGAATACATAAAAGAGAATAATGAATAGACTGAAATTAGAGGGAGATAAAAGAGAGAGAGAGAAAGAGAGAGAGATGGTACAAAGCATTAGAGGTAAGAAGCAGCTTTCCTTCAGTTCATCAAATACGACCTTCACGGAGTTAACTTGTCCCAACGGGAAAATAACACACCCTCTTTACAGCAGTTTGAATTTATAAGAATAAGAATACTTGCATTCTTTTTGGTTTCGTTTTGGCTTCTCGCTTATGTGCGTGTATTTCTGCGTATCCGGTGGTTCTCTCCGAGGTCGGGAGGGGAGCAGCTTTTCTCTAGCGGCGCTTCGTGTCCTCCTCCTGAAGAAGGCCCGTGGGCTAGTAAGTTGATGGAACTAGGAGCAAAGGGGTTGTTGACGACCGGATTGTCGGAAGAGCGGAGATTCCCAGAAAAGGAGTTTTTTTTTTGAAGAGGAGTTTTTCAGAAGAGAAGAGATTCAGAAGAGCTGGGGCCTGCTTGGAGGGCCTGCATTGGTGGCATGGCTTAAGTGCCAGCCACCGTGGGTGTTGGCTCCCACAGGGAGAGAGTTGGAGAAGTAAGAGCAAGAGATTTTCAGAGAAGAGAGAGAAGATTGTCTCCACTGGTCTTTTAATGTCTGGAAGTAGTCCCACCCTCCAGGGTTAGACTTAACCAATGAGATTGTTGGGATTTCCAGGCGGGAAATTCCTCAGCAGATTTTATGGCTCTTTGTTTCAAAGCTCGACTCAGTGGGTCTCTGAGTCTTCATACTATAATTAATGCAACAAACACACACTGCATTTTCTGAATAAGTGATATACATGGAAGTGTAAGTCGTGAAGTGAGCATTAATTTGATAGGAGACATGACATATAAGAGGTTATCTGAACTAGTACTTTGTTAAGACAAAGACAAAAAGATGCAAAATACCATACAGAATAAACATTTTACAAGACAGTTATGTGTTTACATATAATGTCCTGGGGTGCATGTTCATTTATAGATGGTTTGTCTATAATTTGAGGCAAAAGCTCTGTGTCTTAAACTCTTTGTGTCTGAAACTTCATGTGGCCAAATTCTTTTGGGCCATAAAACATCTTATCAGATGGTTTCCAGGGTAACGAAGAATCTTTCTCTGTTGTGTTGGGGGAAGGTCTGTTACTCAGCACAAAGCTTTCAAAACATATTGCTCATATTGCTCACAAACACAGTCGCTACACCTTGCTCCATTTTCTGAAACCATTAAACACAAAACCTCCTCTTCAAGCACTATTCACAAAACCTCTGACTTCTCTTGCAAAATGAAACTTTCACCTCAAAACAGTTTTACCTGTGTTCAAAATCAATCACTGCTCTCAAATCATAAACAAAGTGATCAAAATGATAAACACTATCAAGCAATCAGTAAACAATACAGCAAAAAAATAGAAAACACATTGTTCAAAACAGTTCTCAGGCAGAAGTAAATTTTTTAATCTCAAAACAAATGTCATATTTTTGTCATTGTCTTGTGATGAATGAAAACATGTTCCATCATAGTAGCTCAAAATTGGTCAGAAATTATTGCTACTCTGCTTTGCTTTGCAATTTTTTTTTCTTCCTCTTGCTTGTAGCCCTATTTTTACCAACTCATTCTCATAAAATGCATATACATCACAAATTGTATTTATTGTGCGATTTATACGGCACAATTAGTTTTTATGTGCATATGATTTGTATTGTCACTCCATTAGGTAGGTTTAGTTGTTTGGAGTACGTGCACACGTATCATATGCACACGAAAACTGCGTAACATATGCACATAAAAACTCATTTTGGCATATAAATCGCACGATAAATACAATTTGTGCTATAGATATGCATTTTCATTAGATTAGGCTGATTATTAAAGTTCTGTACTCTGCATTTCACAAACTTGTCCTTTGTTTCTGTGATACTGTAATTCTTGTTCTTTGTTGATATGAATCCACAACCAGTCAAAATCTATTGAGCAGTCAGTACTGTCAACAAACGGAAAGCAACATGTTCAGGGCAATACGATTTGTTCATTGTACAGTATACAGCCTACAATGCACTGTACTTATATTGGTTGTGTCTCATCCTTTGAAAAAGGTTAAATCAGTTTTGAGTGGTTGTGTTCAGTCAATGACATTGTGTTCTCCATTCGTATTTGATTGTTACCACCTGTGTTAACCCGTATGGATGACATGTGCATTAGTGTGTAGAATGTGTCTTGACAATGAGACTGTGTTTAGAGTTTTGCTGAAAAGTCTAAGTGAGATTTGCAAATTGTGTTTTACCATGTGAAATGGTTTAAGGTATTGAAAACACACAGCACAATTAGCTAAATGAGTTCAGGCAACTGAGAAATGTGTTCAGCCGATGGGTTTTAGTGATTTAGCAATTGAGAAAAACTGTAAATAAAATTCAAATACATCATATCCTATGTAAACAAGTAATTGTTAACTAGGCTATTACTTTTTTGCAGTTATGATACCAACGCATGTGATAGCACAAAATATACGTGTAGAAGAATCAATGTGAGAGGACAAGAACGAGTGCATATGCGAGGTGGGCGACGAGGAGGAAGAGGAGGAGGAGGGCAAGAAAGAGGAAAAGGAGGAGGAAGAAGAAGAAGAAGAAGAAGAAAAAATTGCAAAGAGCAAAGCAGAGTAGTAATTTCTGATCAATTTTGAGCTACTAAGATAGAACATGTTCATCAAAAGACAATGATGGAAAAATATGAAATTTGTTTTGAGATTAAAAATGTTTATCTTTCTGGGATCTATGTTTTGAAAAATGTGTTTTCTATTTTTGTGTGTGTATTGTTTACTGATTGCTTGATAGTGTTTATCATTTTGATCGCTTTGTTTATGATTTGAGAGCAGTGTTTGATTGTGAACACAGGTAAAACTGTTTTGAAGCGAAAGTTTCATTTTGCAAGAGTCAGAGGTTTTGTCAATAGTGATTGAAGAGGAGATTTTGTGTTTAATGTTTTCAGAAAATGGAGCAAGGTTTCAGAATTTTAATTGTAATTTTTTTTTTTTTTTTGCAATTGAGAACAACTGATTATTAGCACCCTGCAGGCAGTCAATTTATGATCCATTGAGCTGTTTTCACACAAAAGTTTATTCAGCGTACTGAAACATTGACATCCATTCAAAAAAAGGCATCTTGTCTCCTTGCCAGTTTACCACCACTTTACATTTTGTTCTGTGAAAACTGGAGGCTCTGGGACTCTTGACTAACAGCTCATAAATAAAATAGAAAACATGATTGGTTTTGGAAAAAGATTTGTTTAAAGGTAGCAGTTGTAATGTCATGTGTATTAATCTTAGTGTGCTATTACTGACTAAGTACATTGCATCATTTGTCTAGTAATGAATACATGAGTTGTACACTACAGCTTTTGTTTAATGTAGTCATTAAATAATGCCATTAAATAATGTAACAATTGTTTATATTGATAACTAAACAGTTTTTTGTTTTTGTTTTTAAATTAAAGCAAGATACTACCTAGCAACACTTGACACTCACACATGCAGTGACTGATTGGCCAGTCATATTAGACATCTATCTCATGAACATGAACAAAGCCCTGGCAGCATTCAGATGGGATTCAGTGTGAGTGAAAATGTCACTGCTAAAGCTCTTCAGTTGTCATCTCATATTCACACTGTCTGTATTCACTCTAGCAGAAAGTGGTAAGTAAAATAAGAGGTATTTAAATTATAGAATTAATAATAAAAATATAGTTAAATAGAAGTAGTAAAAGTCATTATTTATATTGTACTATTGCAACATTTCCTTAAGAAGGGCACTTGTTTTGATTGTCCTCTGCTGATGGACTCGCTAAAGTAAATATTACTTGAAAATAACTTTTTGAAAAGACAACCAAGTACTGCAAGTGGCTGATATCCAAGTTCTTCTGTTTCTATATTTATTACATAATTATTTGACACAACTGATTGTTCTGCCTCTCCATTCTTTTTCAGCTAATGAATATCACACAACCCGTTGGTTAAGATGCATCTACAGCTCCCCTGATCTCAGTGACATGGTGTATACTGACAGCTATTATTTTAATAAATATCTATTAACACAGTTCAACAGCACTCTGGGGAAATTTGTGGGGTTTAGTGAGTATGGAATGAGAAATGCAGAGTTCTGGAACAATAACACCAACTTTCTGCAGAGAGAGAAAGCTTCTGTTGATACATACTGCAAATATAATGCTCAAATCTATGACTCAATTATACATGATAAAGCAGGTAAGTGGCACAAGACCCTCCTCTGATCTTTACTCTCACATGTAGAACTCTTGCTTTAAACATTAATGCAATTTTTATAGAAGCATAAATGGCAATATGAAATATGAAGAAAAAAAATCAGCATGGCATTAATGCCATTTTGAAATGTAATTTTTATTTTAAAAGTAATGCATTTTAAGTTAAAAAAATTCTAGGGCTCTTTTAGTTAGTGCTTCTTTTGTTAAATCCACAACCACCCAGAAACTGGTTTTATGATGTTGCTCTCTTTGATTCAGTGAAACCGAGGGTTATGCTCAGTTCAGTGAAGCAGGCTGGTGGCAGACATCCAGCTCTGTTGATGTGCAGTGCATATGAATTTTATCCTCCACACATCAAAGTGTCCTGGCTGAGAGATGGTAAACTGATGACCTCTGATGTGACCTCGGTTATGGAGATGGCTGATGGAGACTGGTATTACCAGATCCACTCTGAGCTGGAATACACCCCCAAATCTGGAGAGAAGATCTCCTGTATGGTGGAGCACGCTAGCTCAACTCAACCCATGATTTATGACTGGGGTAAGATGAGATACCTGCTCTCATATTAGTACTACATTTGTGAGTGGTTTATTTGGACAGACCAATGTCGAATTAGAAACGATGAAATAGTCATCTTATTACAGAAACACATGCTTATATTTGTAAATATTGTAATAATGTAAAGTGATTTGTGTACAGACCCCTCTCTTCCTGAGTCTGAGAGGAATAAAATCGCCATCGGGGCATCTGGTCTGGTGCTAGGAATCGTATTAGCAGCTGCTGGACTCATTTACTACAAGAAAAAATCATCAGGTCAGTTTAAAATCATTCATATTTATATTATAGTTTTTTCCAATTGCTAACACACAAATTTGCAAACTAGGCTGGTTTTATCAAAATACTTAACACGATTCACAAAACCACGCACCCAAACTGCAAAATTAAGCCCGTCAACCAAAACTACATATAGCATTATCAAAATCAATCTTTTACATGAAATGGCACAGACTTTATTCATATTACCAGATTTTTGTCTAACCAACTACACACTGTTGAACATATGAACAGTTGGTCATAATGAACAGCACTCTCATCTTTATGCTTTGCCATAATACTAAAATATGTTGTTTAAATTGTTGAAAATTCTTCAGATGGTTCACATGCACATAAATATTTGTAGATACACACACATGCTGTTAAAACGTTTATTATTTAAATTTTCATCAAACAAGTCAGTGCAATACATTGCAACATATGCGCAGCAGATATATTTACATTGGACTGAACAAAAATATGTTCACAAAAACAGTAAACTGAAGAACACACACACACACACACACACACACACACACACACACACACACACACACACACACACACACACACACACAATATAAAAGAGGTAAGTAGAATAGTAAAATAATTACAGTTTTTGCCCGTTGCTTGAACACTATAGACCCATGCTTAAACTAAAGTAACACAACTTGAAGCTTTGTTAACATACCTCAAACACATGTACCCATACCTTAAACAAAAGTGCAGCTTTGCACTCTAGTTGCAATTCTGCAACACGCTTACGCCTTTATGCAACACACTTAGTCCTGCATACTACACTCTATTTCATACATAAGACACTTTATTCAAAAATGAAATCTCAGGGTGCCATTTGGGAAACACATGTATCCAAAATACAATACACATCGTGCAATTGCAACCACTCAAATACATATCTGAAGGCACTTAATTGCAAAACCGAACACCAATCAGCCAATCACAAATAGGCCTCAGTTAAGCCATTTTGAGAACTTTGCAAGCAATGAGGCAGAGAGAGAGAGAGAGAGAGAGAGAGAGAGAGAGAGAGAGAGAGAGAGAGAGAGAGAGAGAGAGAGAGAGAGAGAGAGAGAGAGAGAGAGAGAGAGAGAGAGAGATGGTCAAAGAGGCTATACACAGAACAATATTTCAGATGATATTAGAGCAACTTTGGTGGATCATGTATGTAAGTCATGGCCTGACAGTGAGGGAAGCTGGTCAGAGAGTCCACCCACATCTAAGCCGGTTCACAGTTCATCCATCATAAGGACATTATGATTGGAAAACAGCAACTCTCCATTCCAGACTTTATCTATCTACATACTGCAACATTTCACTTTACTGTATTGCAAGTTGGCTAGTGCTCCTTTAGTAACAATTTTTTTGTGGGTGTGTAACATACAGTACAGTACATAGCACTGTACCATTGAGATTGTACTGTAGTGTGAAGTATAGTACTGTGTGATGTACAGTATTATGTCATTTGTAACATTTCAGTACTTTCATTTTTGGTTGTTGTGAAAACCTTTGTTGGGAAAAAAAAGTGTTGCATTGCTTCACAGAATGCTAACTGATGAACTGAATAAAAACAGTGAAAATTAAAGACTGCAGTGTTTTATATAAAGTAGACTAGTGTGTTCCCCCTGATCTGAAAGTGTATTCATGATGCAAGTGTGTATCATTTTGTCATCAGAGTTACATTTTGACAAAAGAATGTTAGGTTTTGATAACAGAGTTAAGGCTTTGATAGCAGAGTTTCAGTTTGACAAGAGGTGAATGGTATATTTCCCAGTGTTGTGTCATGTTTACTTGTGTGTAGAGTTTTGGCACAAAGAGCAAAGTTTTGCAAAATGTGTTCAAGCAACGGGCAAAAACTGTAAATAAGACCTGTGGTCCTTTCATAGTGCTTCCATCCTGATGGAAGTGTTAACAATTAACCATTGAGGTGTTTGGCAAGGCAGCAAATGTGTTGGCCATAGCTCATGTAGTATAATTTTGAAAGGAAGTGTTTTGAAATGGAAAACATGTGCCTTTATGTCAGATTGTTGTGTCCTATGCAGAGAACCGTGTTCAGTATTTAAAAGTGCCATTTCGATTTGCCAAATGTGTGTAAAGCTAAAAATGTGTTTAGACTTTAGGACACTTGAGTAGAGGTTTTTCTCTCTGTGCTTCAGTTTAAATAATTGTGCTGTGCATGTCATTTTAGTGTGTTAGCAATTGGAAAAAACTGTAATGTGTACATCATTCCTGTACATGCATAAGTTTTTTTTAAAGATGTATTTATTTTTTTCTTTGACAGGGAGGATCCTTGTACCTAATTAATGATGGTAGGTTTCCCATTGTGCATTTGATGACTCATTTAACATGTCAACTCAGTCACATGATTAATAATTATTCAAATTTCAGATCCCCTTACCTCTCTGCATGGACTAATAATGAAGCTTTCACCCTTTATGTAACTATCACACACTCCTAATTTTTTTTAAATCTTTGATGTTTCATTTCTAAAATGTAAAACAAAAACATAAATATAGCATCAAATCTGATACTTATTTTTTCAGTGAGCTTTATGTGAAGATCATATTTGAGCATCTTACATTATGCAATGTTGGCAGTGGAGGATTGATAATGATGTGTGAAATATAGAGATAATAAAGATTAGTCGTCAAGTCATGTTCACAATAATGTACATAGAAGCAAATATTTGTTAATGTTGAAATGGAAACTTTATTGTTTTAAGTCTTTATTGCTATGCTGAATAAATTGTACAAATAAAGCAGATCAGATAAGCATATTTTGCTATTCTTTCTTTATCTTACAGTTTTTCTCAATTGCTAAAACACTATTTCTGAAACCTTGCTCCATTTTCTGAAACCATTAAACACAAAACCTCCTCTTCAAGCACTATTCACAAAACCTCTGACTTCTCTTGCTAAATGAAACTTTCGCCTCAAAACAGTTTTACCTGTGTTCACAATCAAACACTGCTCTCAAATCATAAACAAAGCGATCAAAATGATAAACACTATCAAGCAATCATTAAACAATACAGCAAAAAATAGAAAACACATTGTTCAAAACAGTTCTCAGGCAGAAGTAAATTTTTTAATCTTAAAACAAATTTCATATTTTTCTGTCATTGTATTGTGATGAATGAAAACATGTTTCATCATAGTAGCTCAAAATTGGTCAGAAATTATTGCTACTCTGCTTTGCTTTGCAATTTTTTGTTCTTCCTCTTGCTTGTAGCCCTATTTTTACCAACTCATTCTCATGAAATGCATATACATCACAAATTGTATTTATTGTGCGATTTATACGGCACAATTATTTTTCATGTGCATATGATTTGCATTGTCACCCCATTGGGTAGGTTGAGTTGTTTGGAGTACGTGCACATAACACAATATAAAGTACATATCATATGCACACGAAAACTGCATAACATATGCTCATAAAAACTCATTTTGGCATATAAATCGCACGATAAATACAATTTGTGCTATAGATATGCATTTTCATTAGATTAGGCTGATTTTTACAGTACTGTACTCTGCATCTCACAAGCTCGTTCTTTGTTGATATGAACCTGCAACCAGTCAAAATCTATTGAGCAGTCAGTACTGTAAACAAATGGAAAGCAACATGTTCAGGGCAATATGATTTGTTAATTGTACAGTATACAGCCTACAATGCACTGTACTTATATTGGTTGTGTCTCATTATTTGAAACAGGTTAAATCAGTTTTGAGTGGTTGTGTTCAATCAATGACATTGTGTTCTCTATTTGTATTTGATTGTTGCCACTTGTGTTAACCCGTATGAATGGCATGTGCATTAGAGAGCAGAATGTGTCTTGACAATGAGAATGTGTTTAGAGATTTGCAGAAAAGTCTAAGTGAGATCTGCAAATTGTGTTTTATGATGTGAAATGGTTTAAGGTATTGACAACAGACTGCACAATTAGCTAAATGAGTTCAGGCAACTGAGAAATTTGTTTAGCCGATGGGTTTTAGTGTTTTAGCAAAACTGTAAGATCATGATTAGAAGAGAATGTAAACGTACATGTAATTAATCTTAGAAATTTGTAGAAATGGCACACATGTATTGAGAAAACTTATGTCTCTTATGTCCCAAATGCTGCTTTCATTTCTCAAAATGTTGAGAAGAACATTGATTTTCAGGTAGGCTACTAGTCCCAGTCAAAATTTTAAGAGGGCAAATTGTCATTAATGACGGCCATACTCGGCCATAATGACGACGGCCGAGTTGCGTTTGCGTGCTTCTAGTAAACACAGAAACTGGCGAACGGCGGTATTTAGAATCAGCTTTGACCGCGACTGGAAGTCTTGGAGTTAAAGGGGGGGTGAAACACTCAGTTTCAGTCAGTGTCATGTCAATCTTGAGTACCTATAGAGTAGCATTGCATCCTGCATATCTCCGAAAAGTCTTTATTTTTTTATAATTATATAAGAAAGATGCGCTGTTCAGAGTCTTTCCGAAAAAAGCCGAGCGGGTGGGGGCGTGTCGTGTGAGCGGAGCTAAATAATGACGTGTGCTCGCTGCTGCTATTGTGTTGAGTCGAGTGCGTCGTAAAGCTGTGTCATCCCTAACAGCGGGAAAAAAACTTTATTCAAAATAAAAATATGGCTTTTAATCAGATACAGCCATACATCTATGATCCGGAATCAGACCCAGAGGCTGCAGTTGAACAGGAGCAGCAGCAAAAACGGCTAGAGCAGGACGTCTCTATGTGGTACAAGTTATACACTAACTATATAATATGCTTAGCGGCTTGTGTTATTTACATATTTATACTTGAATTATATCGTCGTATTTTTGTCTTTGAAGGTGTACATGTGAGAAGTGCAGTTGTGCACGTGTGTGTGTGTGTGTTTACGCGTGGTTTGTGTAGACAATTGTAGAAAGCGGACTGGTTTTGCACCGCAGGCTAAGTTAGTGTTTACATAGAAAGACACGGAATAGTAGCGCATTTGAATGAAGAAGCGCACTTATTTAGTTCAACATATTTCCCCCCTTTGTGTATTGTTGTTTGGAGTGCTTTTATAATACACAAACATAAAGTTACACATATAGTGTCCAGCTAAACAAATGTACACGCACTACACATCGCATGCTCCATTGATCAATTAACTATACGTGATCATGTTTGGGCTACTTGATGAGCATAGACATTTGAAGCAGTCTTACTCACAGCCTGCGGTTCTTTATCGTTGGGACTGCTCCATCCTTCAGCATTAGGCGATTGGAAAATCCTGTGTCGAGCTGGGCCTTGTTTATGAAACAGTCGGCACCGAAATGCAGCGAACAGATATAAACATTCGCGCAACTCAGTTGCTGATCCGGAAAAGCAAATTACATCCACTGTTGCCTTAACGCGGGGGTTTGGGGAATCTGTGCAGGACTGTCTTGGTCTGGCAACCAAAAACGCACTTTTTTGGTGACATTGTTATGTGCACATCACCTGTGGAGCATCCTACAAGCCAGCGCTTTGATGGGCATAGCCTGTTACTTTCGCTCTCTCCCTCTCCCTCTCTCTCTCTCACGCGCTTCCGGTAGAATTGTCCGTACGGCCCATACAAGGAAATTCCGCCCCCATTAACGTCAAAGGGGACGCATGATCTCAAAAAACTTGCCGAAACTTATGACTAACCGGAAGTAGTATTTTTGACAAAGAAATACTCCCATCAAACGTCCACCTTAACTTTTGAAACTTTGTCTATGTTTAGTATGGGATTCACCCCCCCTTTAAGTGTACTTAAAGAGAATACACTTTAATGACAATATTTCTAAACACACTTAAGTACACTTTTTTAAAATTCACTTTGTAATAATATCTAATTAATTTGTATTTTTTAAAAAGTACACTTTCATGACAATATTTATAAACACACTTTAGTGCACTTACAATAAGTGCACTTTATAATAATATCTAATTAATTTGTACTTTAACAAAGTACACTTTCATGACGATATTTATAAACACACTTTAGTACACTTATAATAAGTGCACTTTATAATAATAACTAATTAATTTGTATTTTTAAAAAGTACACTTTCATGACAATATTTATAAACACACTTTAGTGTACTTATAATAAGTGCACTTTATAATAATAACTAATTAATTTGTATTTTTAAAAAGTACACTTTCATGACAATATTTATAAACACACTTTAGTACACTTATAATAAGTGCACTTTGTAATAATATATAATTAATTTGTACTTTAACAAAGTACACTTTCATGACAATATTTATAAACACACTTTAGTACACTTTTAATAAGTGCACTTTGAAATAATATATAATTAATTTGTACTTTAACAAAGTACACTTTCATGACGATATTTATAAACACACTTTAGTACACTTTTAATAAGTGCACTTTGTAATAATATATAATTAATTTGTACTTTAACAAAGTACACTTTCATGACGATATTTATAAACACACTTTAGTACACTTTTAATAAGTGCACTTTGAAATAATATCTAATTAATTTGTACTTTAACAAAGTACACTTTCATGACAATATTTATAAACACACTTTAGTACACTTTTAATAAGTGCACTTTGAAATAATATCTAATTAATTTGTACTTTGACAAAGTACACTTTCATGACAATATTTATAAACACACTTTAGTACACTTATAATAAGTGCACTTTATAATAATATCTAATTAATTTGTATTTTTAAAAAGTACACTTTCATGACAATATTTATAAACCCACTTTAGTGCACTTTTAATAAGTGCGCTTTGTAATAATATCTAGTTAATTTTCACTTAAAGAAAGTACACTTGTATGACAATATTTATAAACACACTTAAGTGCGCTTTTTAAAAATGCACCTTGTAATAATGTCTACACCTAAATTTACTTAAACCATTTTAATTATGAGTTTGTTTCATAAAGTACACTTATTTTACTAATGACAATGCACATGGAAAATAAATGATTTTTTTTTTTAATTAGTTGTCCAAATTTACATTGGTTAATGTATTTTTCTTCAAAATTTCACTCGCTTACACTCCATTACAACATACTGTTGAAATGTTATAACTAGCTCCTATGAACTCAACTACAAGTGTCAGTTTTCTACATAATTTGACATTGTCAATCTTTATGAGAGGAGTTGTCTACTGTAGGCTACTTTACATCTGTGTACAGAATGGATAATTAATAAGTGATTTATAATCAACATTTAATGCACGAAATATCTTATTTTATATTTATACTTAATATTTCAATGCGCATGCGCCAAAAATACTACGTCATGATTTTGAAAAATGTGCGGTCCGCCATGATTGCGTCATCGCGATGCGTAAGGAAAATGAAGCTGAAGAGAACAGACAACAGAGGAGCGAACCGTTTGGATCATTACAGATGAGACGTTATATGCTACAAATAACGAGTCAAGTAAGTATATCTTGATATAAGCTCTCTTGATTTTACATTTTCACCGTAACATGGTAGCTCTCTATTAAGGTGTAGTTATTTAGTTTAATCGCAGATAGGATAGACGCACTATGGACTCGGGAGGTGAATTAACGTTAATCATGTTTCCTATGTATCTAAGATTGTATTATTCATATTCATGTATCTAAGATTGCATTATAATAATTTCTTAAATCGGAATGTGTGGGCATGTTCAATGAATTTGCCTGCTGTAAATACAATATTTTAATCGAACTCCTACTTTTTAAATGGACAGAAGACATTTAACGTTATATACATTTATTCCATATATTAACCTAACGTATAACAACAACCAGTAATGAAATAATGATTTTTAATATGTTCTTTTCTTTTTGCATTTGGAGAGGAAGATGTTAAAGTACTATTTGTGTTTTTAATATTTTGTGCTTATTTTATTTTTTATTTTGTAGGATCAATACAGATGTGTTATTGGAGATCCAGTGCAAGCTGTGTGGAATCACAGAGCCATCTTGATGAGGTCAAGTTAATGTTAATTATGAATTTATGCCCAGCCATGACACTGATCACACAAGCTAAAACATTGCTATCAAGTCTTTCGCTTTTAAATGCTTTGCATCTTGTCCATTTGTAAGTAATACATTCCCACTTGTGCATTTACAGATCCCCTAATCATTATATATTTTACAGGCCACACACCCAAAGGAATGGAGCCGCAGCATTGCTGTGCCAGGCGTGGTAAATGCAGGAACATCCTTCATGGAGATGGTGCGAGGTAAGCTGAAACTTGCAAGACAAGATGAGGAAAAATGCAAGAATACTTTTCTCAATTTACATTGGTCTTGGGTTATTTATCTATATTTAAGTTATGTTTAATTCCCTGTAAAGTAGGAATAAAAACCATTATTAAAATGTTCTCTATTTTTAAAGTCCAGTGTCAGTGAAGATGATGTGCTCAGTGGGATACGTGAAGGAACCTCTCCAATCATTCTACCCTGACGACTGAGGTAATTCATCACATAGGGGATGCAGTTGTGGTCAAAAGCTTACACACACTGTGCAGAATAAACTGCTTCATCAGGGCAGTACTAGATAAAAAATAGACAACATGCTCATCTTTAAGATCCCTCTTATGGCTATTTCTTTTTTTTCTTCTTTTTTTCATACAGATAACTGCTGTGTGAATATAAACTTTGGAGCACAACTGTACATCTATCGTTTTAATTTAATTGAGCCAATTATAATAATGGATAGATCTGTTTTATAAACAAGTTTTTTCTTTGCGTTTTCTTTTTCTTTCCTCAAGGTATATATTTTTTTGTTTTCCTGCCTCTTTGGAACATGTCCATTCACATCTACTGCGGAGAGATGGTGCACCAGTTTCCTACTGATGGAGAGCTTCTGGGACATTGACATAAACAGCACTTTCCAAACAACTTGAAGATAGTTGGTGACAAACAATTTTGTGTGCCTTTGGAGGTCTTCAGTTTTTTTTTCTTTTTTCTTTTTTTCTTTCACTAATGCTGGAATAAGATTTTAGAATAAACCTTTTGGTCCTAATTTTGGTGCTAGTAAAGGTTTGAGAGCTTATAAGTTCAGTAACACTTTACAATAAGATCTAATTTGTTAACGTTATTTAATGTATTGACCAACATGATCTAACAGTGATTTCTTTTTATTTATTTCTTTTATTTAATTTTTTACAGTGTTTATTAATAGTTGTTGACCTTGCTTAATAAATTATAGTTCAAAGCTAGTTAATTAAATTTATAGTCATTGTTCATGCAAGTTAACAATGCATTAAATAATTAACATATACACCTTTTGATTTTAAGATTGCATTAATAATAGGGGTGTAACAGTAGACAAAGCTGACAGTTCGGGGAGGAACACTAAATATAAAAATGCTTTTTTTTTTATTGGTTTACTGAACAAATTGTAATTGTCCTAAACTAAAGGTTTCTTAAATAATTAAAAATATAATATAAAAAATATCTCTGCTAATTATGATTATTATTACCTTTATTTAACCAGGAGAAAAACTCACTGAGATTAAAATGTCCTGTCCTGGCCAAGATAGGCAGCTGTGTTTGCATGTACAGTTATACATAAAAAGTCACATAAAAAACATAAAACATACAACCAGTCAAAAACAATTACACACCATTAATTTACTCTCAAAATGATGTAGTAAAATTTTAAAATGGCTAAATGTCACCAGATCTTTTAGCTTCAACTCAGTCTGGACCAAATTCCAATCTGAGGCTGCGGCATATCTGAAGGATGTTTCACCAAGCTTAACTCTAACAAAGGGCACACAAAGATTATAATTTGATTCAGAATGTAATATATAATTGCCTTGTTGTTTCTGATTAATCAAATGACAAAGAATGCTGTATAGTGTAGACTATATAGGGAGGCCTTACTTGCACTTGCATTGTATGCAAACGTGTAAACTTCTCATAAGACTGTTTTTGCATTAACTTATAGATCTAATTATAGGTTAGATTTTTTTCAGGTTTTCAGGTTAAGTAGAATATGATGAATATATAGGCTAATATAATGCATATATTTAGTGAAAGAGGTTATCTCTCTCGTGTTTTATCGACATCTTTCTGCTGTTGAAACACTGAACGATTACACAATGTGATACATTTTAGTAAGTTGTAATGTATCCTTAACATACCTTCTGATGTTAATTCATGTTTATTCTTTGACTATGACAAGGTGATCACATTCACTCGTGCCGCGTTGCTGCTTGAACTGATGTGTCTTTACAGTGATCTGTCATGTCACATTCAAGAGCATCAATATGGCATCACTTGAATTTAATGATAAAATTGACAGAATACATATGTTCTTATGGAAACTTGTATTGAAGTGTGTTCCACTCATTAAACAAGCCGTCTGTTACAGTTTTTCTCAATTGCTAAAACACTAAAACCCATCGGCTGAACAAATTTCTCAGTTGCCTGAACTCATTTAGCTAATTGTGCAGTCTGTTGTCAATACCTTAAACCATTTCACATCATAAAACACAATTTGCAGATCTCACTTAGACTTTTCAGCAAAACTCTAAACACATTCTCATTGTCAAGACACATACTGCTCTCTAATGCACATGCCTTCATACGGGTAAACACAAGTGGCAACAATCAAATACAAATAGAGAACACAATGTCATTTAATGAACACAACCAGTCAAAACTGATTTAACCTGTTTCAAATGATGAGACAACCAATATAAGTACAGTGCATTGTAGGCTGTATACTGTACAATTAACAAATCTTATTGCCCTGAACATGTTGCTTTCCATTTGTTTACAGTACTGACTGCTCAATAGATTTTGACTGGTTGCAGTTTCATATCAACAAAGAAAGAGCTTGTGAGATGCAGAGTACAGTACTGTAAAAATCAGCCTAATCTAATGAAAATGCATATCTATAGCACAAATTGTATTTATCGTGCGATTTATATGCCAAAATGAGTGTAGGAGCCTTATTTGCTTATTTTTTACTGACAAATGTTGTGCAGTTTAGATTGTAAACGTTCTTTATTTGTGTATACTATTTGGATGTTTATTCTCAAATTTTACATTGAAATATGTTACATGTTAGAATTCTACACTGGCCCTTTAAGAATTGCGATGGTAAGAGATGCGGTTGGGGATTCGTTGTAGGAAATAGAGTGGAGTCGCACAGTTTTTATGAGCATATGTTACGCAGTTTTCGTGTGCATATGATATGTACTTTATATTGTGTTATGTGCACGTACTCCAAACAACTCAACCTACCCAATGGGGTGACAATGCAAATCATATGCACATAAAAAATAATTGTGCCGTATAAATCGCACAATAAATACAATTTGTGATGTATATGCATTTCATGAGAATGAGTTGGTAAAAATAGGGCTACAAGCAAGAGGAAGAACAAAAAATTGCAAAGCAAAGCAGAATAGTAATAATTTCTGATCAATTTTGAGCTACTATGATGAAACATGTTTTCATTCATCACAAGACAATGACAGAAAAATATGAAATTTGTTTTAAGATTAAAAATTTACTTTTGCCTGAGAACTGTTTTGAACAATGTGTTTTCTATTTTTTGCTGTATTGTTTACTGATTGTTTGATAGTGTTTATTATTTTGATCACTTTGTTTATGATTTGAGAGCAGTGTTTGATTTTGAACACAGGTAAAACTGTTTTGAGGCGAAAGTTTCATTTTGCAAGAGAAGTCAGAGGTTTTGTGAATAGTGCTTGAAGAGGAGGTTTTGTGTTTAATGGTTTCAGAAAATGGAGCAAGGTTTCAGAAATAGTGTTTTAGCAATTGAGAAAAACTGTAACTGTTAAATATTGCATTCGTACCGCTCGGTACACACGTGCACTGTACTGGAAGTCCTGTACCGAACCGGTTTGGTATGAATACATGTGCCGTTACACCCCTAATTAGTAAATGTTGAAATTAACATTAACTAAGATAAATAAATGTTTATATTATTATTAATTCTAAGATCATGTTAAATTAAGTAGTTAACTAATTAAACGTTACCCAAAGTTTTGAATCTTAGTGTTGTACATGAAACGATTCTTTTCTTTCCATTTGTTTGTATTTATTCATCTGTTGTGTGAGGTAATTTTCTGTGATGGGTAGATTTAGGTACCTTTGAATGAGGGAGATATATAATAATGCATATAATTACATATAATTGCATATAATCCTCATCTCTTTCTAAATGAATTTGTGTTTGTGTAAATAGTTTTTTGGGTTTTTCTTGGGCATCAAAAAAAAGTTTTTTTTTGTATATTTGTTTTACAGATTGTTTTGTCAATAAATGTAGAGGATTTAAATTTGGATGTGTTTATTATACGAAATTGCAGCTGTATTATTTGAAAAATGTAATTATGAATGTATTTCATTATATTAGAGTGTACATGTAAATTACGTTAAGGTATATTTTAGTTCATATTAATTGCTTGTTTTTAAGACAGTAGGATTAATTAATTAATTTATTAATTACAGTTAGGACAGTAAATCAATTACATATAATGTGTGTTAAGTACACTGAAAACATTGCATTTAATTGCACAATTAAGTGTATTTAGTATAAGTATATTATCTGTGTAATAAGTACACTTTTTTAAAAGTACACTAAAGTGCACTTTTTTTTTCACAAGGGTATAGTATGTTTAAGAGTATCCAGATGCGAGTATTATATTGATTGTGTGTTTGGAAATGTTAAAACGGTTATTTTAGAGATGTACAAGCTCAGCGATCCATTTTGAGTGCGCTGATAATGGCGTTAGGCCTATGTAATGGTGCGAGGCTCGAATATGTTCAGTATTTTGGTTATATTTGTGAATTTAATGTCTAATTTGTTGATGTGCTGAACAAAGGTGAATATATTGAGTGCTAAAAAACGAATTGAGAATTTCAGATGCATTTTCAGATAAAATAACTAGTTGAAATGGTACATTTACATGCTTATGGCTGATTTTCCATATTAGTATGCATCTATGTCTAAAAAGTGAAAGATTTAAAATAATTGATTATCAGGTAATTGTAAAATCCCTTAAAAATGATTTATTGTATACATGATTAGCTTTATGGTATTCGAAAAGCCTATCTACAGACATGTGTTCACTTAATTAAATGTGTATGGTACAAAGTGTTGAATGTATGTCAAGAAATATGACAATGAGGTTTGAAGAAAAAACTTTAATGTTAATTGTTACTAAATCCTTTCTACATAAAGCTTGCAGTGGAGAAACAGCGAGTGCGAGTTTTCTGTTTAATCATCTCCCCTTTTCAGGGGTACAACATTAACACACTTTAAAATAATTGTATTTTAGTATATTTTCTAAAAATATAGTTTAGAAAAATATACTTTAAATGAAAGTTCAGTGTACTTTTGTAAAGTGTACTTATTTTAACATTACTTTAAAATATATTTTTTATATATTTTAAACTTATACTCAAAATTGTCATTGTTAACAATGCACTAAAAGCATATTTTAAAAATACATAATTAATATCATTAAGCTGTATAAAAAGTTATAAATACTGTTTAAGGTTATTTATTCATGCTTAACTGTTCAAGCTTAAGCATGAATAAATAAGTGATAATACATTATTATTATATAAGTAAATTATTATATGGACTAAACGCCCCATTTTTAAATATATGTATGCTATAAGCCCTACTTTAGTTGTGATTTAAGTGTAAATATGTTTAATAAGTTTACACTGGCAAAGAAGAATCCAACAGCACACTTAAAATACAACGCAAGAAAATATGAGTTAAATAGTTGTTTCTTATCAGAATTCAAATGTCTCTTCATTGATCTGTGAACAATCAGATTGTGTTGCTCAATGCCTGCAGCCAATCAGAGGCAGAGCTTCTGACGGTACTCGTCTGTATGACGCTCACTCGCGGGAAGGTTTGCAGGTGAAGTACAATGTTGCGTTACATTATTTATTTAATAAAACACTGAGAGCAGAAAGCACATTGCTCATTCTTCGGACCAGTTCAATTACGTCACATCGCTGCCTGACCTTGATGGTGACGATAAACTGTTTTGGAATAAAATGGCCAAACTGTTACGCGATCCCGAAAAGCACCGGAAAAAGTCCTTCTGTTTGGAGGTAAGTAAGTTAATATGTAATGTCACTAAACGTGAATAAAAAGTTGAATGAACATGCACCTGACCTTATCTCGTATATTCTGTTAACAGATTGCGTTCTTCACGAGTGTTTGTTGTCAACTGTCCCAGATTATGTGTAAGCGGCCATCAGACGCAAGTGTAATGAGCTGCTCACCAGAAAATTGAATATAATGTGTATTTTATATTTATGTATAGAGATGGTCAGTGGAATTAGTTCAATTATATGTTTTCCAACATCTTCAAGTGTTAATTTAATGAAAAACATAGTAAGTTAATTTTGTTTACCTTTGCTGAAACCATGTGAAACCATTTATAAAAATCGTTAGGCTTGTTTAATGAAATGTCTCTTCATTAGTTATGTGTGTTAGATTTGATTTAATTTATTGTAATGTCCTTGAAAACAAATGCATTCAACATTGGGAAAGTAAGTCAGTAAGTAATTCATTAAAATGTAATGTAGCATATTTAAAATACTGTATTGTTTGGTCATTGCCACGTTGGGGGTGAGTTTGTTGGGGGCGTGGCCAGCGAGGTATTAAAAGCCTCGTGTGTTTGTAACATTTGGCTAGAGAGGAGCAATTAATTGACTGATAGACAACTACTCTGTAAGTGTTTGTAACTTTTCTCATTTTATTGTTTGTTCATTTGTTGTTGAATAAGTGTGTCTGTGTAGTGCAGTGGTGTGTATTATTAGTTTTGGTGTGTGTGGGAGTTAGCATTTGTTGAGTTAGCATTTGTTTGGTCATTGCCACGTTGGGAGTGAGTTTGTTGGGGGCGTTCCCAGCTGCTTTCAATTACGATACTCAGGTTAGTATAAATAGCGTGATAGTCCGCGGCAGCGGAACTAACTAACACAGTGTGAAGCCCTCCTCGTGTGAAGACCAACGAGTGTAAAGACTTCAACTCTTCCCTGTGCAAGACCAACGAGTGTAAAGACTTCAACTCTTCCCTGTGCAAGACCAACGAGTGTAAAGACTTCAACTCTTCCCTGTGCAAGACCAATGAGTGTAAAGACTTCAACTCTTCCCTGTGCAAGACCAACGAGTGTAAAGACTTCAACTCTTCCCTGTGCAACTCCGTCCGAGCAAGGACCCCGGCAAGGCACTTGAGTATCATCTTCCTTTTCATTATTTGTGTTCGGTTCTTTTCTAATTCCTATCTGGCCTTTTCTCTGATCTGTATTCATCATGTGCTTTCAAATCTCAACTATTACTACTAGCACTCGTAAATCACGCTCTGTACGCACGAGACGCCACAATCCTAATAACTTGCGCTATATCCTAACATCCTCTGCTACTTTACTCTCTATTCCAATTGGTCTCTGGAATTGCCAGTCGGCTGTAAACAAATCAGACTTTATTTCATCTATTGGGACTCATTCTCAGCTCAGCTTCATGGCCCTAACTGAGACCTGGATCAAACCAGAGGAAACTGCCACTCCTGCAGCCCTCTCAACCAATTTAACTTTTTCACACACTCCTCGGCCAATTGGGAGGGGTGGGGGTACTGCTTTGCTTATCTCAAATGATTGGAAATTTGATCCATTACCGTCTCTACTGGCCAATTCATTTGAATCACACTCAATCACTATTACTCACCCTGTTAAAATCCATGTGGTAGTGGTCTATCGTCCTCCAGGTCACCTCGGTAACTTTGTGGAGGAGTTGGATGTGTTACTTTCTAGCTTCCCTGAGGATGGCACTCCACTGATTCTCTAACATCCTCCTTAGACAGTTTTTGCCCCCTTTCATCCAGACAAGCCCGCCCCACCCCATCTGCCCCCTGGCTGTCTGATGTTCTCCGTGAACATCGCTCTGGACTCAGGGCGGCAGAGAGGAAATGGCAGAAATCTAAAAACTATACTGACCTTACCTTGTATCAGTCTCTTCTCTCTTCTTTCTCTACAAATGTCTCCACTGCTAAAACAACATACTACCACAACAAAATCAACAATTGCTCTGACTCTCGCAAACTCTTTAAAACATTCTCCTCTCTCCTTTGTCCTCCTCCTCCCCCTCCTTCATCAACTCTTACAGCTGATCACAAACAAAACACCTCTCATTAGCAACCAGTTCTCCTCACCACAAACTGACCCGCACATCTCAACAACAAACACGAACAAGTGGACAGGTAGATCCTTCCATCCTTCTCTCCGCTCTCCGAGGCAGATATTTCTAAACTCATCCTTTTTTAGATATTTCTAAAATCACCCTTCTACCTGTCCACTTGATCCTATACCCACTCACCTCCTTCAGGCTATTTCTTCTTCAATCACTCCTGCACTCACTCACATTGTCAACACTTCTCTTCACACGGGAACCTTTCCCACAGCATTTAAGCAGGCTCGGGTAACCCCACTGCTAAAGAAACCCTCTCTGAATCCAGCACTATTAGAAAACTACCGACCGGTATCCCTTCTGCCTTTCATTGCAAAGACCCTTGAGCGAGTTGCGTTCAATCAACTCTTTCTTGAACGGGACAACCTCCTAGACAACAACCAATCCGGCTTCAAAAGCGGCCATTCGACTGAGACTGCCTTGCTCTCGGTAACTGAGGCACTGAG
Source organism: Pseudorasbora parva (assembly GCF_024679245.1). NCBI lineage: Eukaryota > Metazoa > Chordata > Actinopteri > Cypriniformes > Gobionidae > Pseudorasbora > Pseudorasbora parva. Next base: position 16,863,628 of record NC_090184.1, read on the forward strand.
ACTGGCAAAAGCAGCTTCCAAATCCTCAGTGCTCATTCTGCTGGATCTGTCTGCTGCTTTTGACACAGTTAACCACCAGATCCTCCTGTCAACACTTAAGAAGACAGGGATCTCAGGAACTGCTCTCCAGTGGTTCAGGTCTTACCTCTCTGGTAGGTCCTACAGGGTGTCATGGAGAGGTGTAGTGTCTAAGTCACATCATCTAGCTAATGGGGTTCCCCAGGGCTCAGTGCTTGGACCACTTCTCTTCTCCATCTGCATGTCATCATTAGGTTCTGTCATTCAGAAACACGGCTTCTCCTATCACTGCTATGCTGATGACACTCAACTCTACTTCTCATTTCAACCAGATGATCCTACAGTCAGTGTTCGTATCGCTGCCTGTCTGACAGACATTTCTGACTGGATGAAAGAGCATCATCTTAAACTCAATCTTGCAAAGACAGAATTACTTGTTTTCTCAACCAACCCAGCACTTCATTAAAATGTCTCCATTCAGCTTGGTTCATCGACCATATCTCCATCAAGGACAGCCAGAAACCTTGGAGTTGTGATTGATGACCAGTTAAACTTCACTGACCACATTACTGCAACAGCCCGGTCCTGCAGATTTGCTTTATACAACATTAGAAAGATTAGACCCTTCCTATCAGAACAGGCTGCACAACTCCTGGTTCAAGCTCTTGTTCTCTCCAGACTGGATTTTTGTAATGCTCTTCTGGCTGGGCTTCCAGCATGCACTATCAAACCCTTGCAGCTGATCCAGAATGCAGCAGCGAGAGTGGTCTTTAATGAGCCGAAGAGAGCGCATGCTACTCCTCTCTTTTCCACACATCTTTTCCAATTGCACTTGACCAATACAGAATAGCACTTACTGATCACCACAGCAACGACCAAAAAGCGCACACTCCTGGATCATATCTACGTCTCTCATCCAGATTTGTGCCTTCAGGCGGGTATGTTACATAGTTATCATAACTATCAAAATCCAGTGTTCTGTATTTTGCGTACGTGAGTTTTTGTTGTAGATGGCTATTGCTGCGCGTTTAGCTAGAATGCCATACAAAACCAAAATCTTGGTTCATTCGCATCAGATTGTGCAGAAGTAATTTGTAATATTACAATTATTTTGTAACGTTATATATGTGATCAATCATATAGGATGCATTTCTTTTAGTGAAATAAATATATATAATTTGTAATATTTTGTTAACTTTATATCTTTAAATCTGATTAATCTCATATAGGAAGCTTTTTGTTGAGTTAAATAACCCGCTAACAAAGAGCTTCAGTGTTGATTCAGCACATCCGCTTCAGCTCGCGTGGTGCAAACAGCAACGCGCGACTAATAATAACTATGATTGGGACTGTCACATTACATAACATTAATGAAAACAATATTTTAATACATCGTTTTGAATTAATTGGGTTTAGGTGACATTTCAGCACGTTGTTCTTGGAAGTGCGTCCACACATTCTGAATAACAGATCTGAGGCGGAGTTCGTGTTGTATTACAGGTTATATTTGGTTATTAAATAAGTCATTTAATTAAATTATAAATAACATCGACTAATTTTACAATCCCATAGCTCTTTGTTTAGATTAAAAAAAAATCCTTCTCATTCATTTGGTGAAGAACATAGCGTTTTGAGCAGCATTGCACATCCTTTCATGCTGTCGGCTAAGCCACTGCTGTCTTGCATATTTCAGTATTATGGTTAACGATTAATCGATTAATTGATCGTTAATTTAAAAGACTATCGATCATGGGAATTTGTGAAAATTGACATCCCTAACACTAATATTTGATTATGTTTAGTACTTGCTCTCTGCAGTAAATCACTAAGCCATTTCAAGTTTTGCTGATTATAATTTGTAGAGTTTCGTTTTCTGTCTGAGGTAACTATGAGTGACTTCATCATTGCATATCAGACATTGCCACCTTGTGGAATAAATGTGAATTGTGCCCTATTTTTCATTATAGATTAATTCATCATTGTGCAAAAAAAAATATATCTTACACACCTCGGGTTGTTATCAACCCTATACAATTTTGACAAAAAAACTAGTGGAAAAACAGACATTCAATTATAATTCTTTTTTTTCTTTTTTTTCTTCTTGTTATATTGTTTAAAATTGATTGATTGAGGAATACTAAGAAGGATGATGTCTAACTTTAAAAAAAAATGAATGAGGAGGAGGGTAGTGAATGACATCTCGGGTCGCTAACGACCCGATGTATGCATTTAAGGGTTAAATTTGGTTACAGCAACATGCTTGTTGCAAATATGTCCTTACTTGCTGCAGCTTGTTGTGATGCTTCCCCCATAAGATTGGAAGGAAGGAGAAGGGGAGAAAAAAAAAGAAAGCAATGGGGGGAAAAGGCATTCAGATTTTCGCATTAGTCGTGCTTGCGGTAGAAGTCTTCACGGGTCCAAAAATTTGTTCCCGAACCTGAAGAGACCCGCAATGTTCTACACAAAACCGACCTGGACCCGTCTATTATTTCAAAAGCTGGACCCGGACCCGTGCAGATCCGAGAAATGCCAAAAATAAAGTACCCGGAACCGACATGGACCCATCTATTATTTGATAGCTGGAACCGAAACCATATCTCATATTCAAATCTCATATTCCACTATAAACTTCTCTTAACAAGTTAATAAACGAGCTGCCAGTGTTGGGGAAGCTACTCTGAAACTGTAGCTTTACAAGCTACTTGTAAGTTAAAGTAGTTAAGTTACATTTAAGCTACATTTTTGAAAAAGTAGTTAGCTACACTACAAGTTACTATCAAAAAGTAGCTAGCTACATTGAAACTACTATTTTTTCTTTTTCTTTTTTTTACAATTACAAATAACTTTGAATTATTAATGGATAATGTTATACTATTTAGGGTTTTAAGCAACATAATGCAATGTAATTGAGTTCAAAGAGTAAAGAGTGAATTCAGGTTGATTGGGACACTTTTTTCCCCAGTCATTTCAATGGTAAAAACTGTCAGAATCATTTAATTTGGAAACTATCCGATACACACAATAATCTAATAGCCTACATCTCAAACTGACTGTCAAAGTGCAACATGGCTACAAATTTAACATCAGTGCAAGAAAAAAATGTATGCAACTTAAATTAAATACTCAGGAGTCAGGATTAGGGTGACCACCATCAAATAAACCAAATGTGGGACGATTACTAAGTTTGTGTGGGACAGTGTGCAACATGTTACCGACACTAAAACATAAACTGAAACTGTTATATAACGTCTAATTTAATAAAAAACATTTGTATTCTGCCTTTCAGCTGAAAAAATATTTTGTTCTTTAGTCCCTCCAAGAAAACACCTTTACATCACAATGTAAAATAACATGTCTTTATTTTACATGTCATTTAAAGTCAACATCACTGAGCCCAAAGGCAGCAGGCATCATGCAGATAAACTATTTTTGAAATAGAGCTGACCAAGTCCAGCTAAAACCCAACAAAGTAAATAATGAACAAATAAAATATAAATCAACAAGAAATTAACCAATTAACTAATTAATTATTTTCATGTTAATTTATATTTACTTTATGTTAATTTATATTTACAAACTTTATTGTGTCTTAAAAACAGTGGTTGCTTACAAGTTGCTAAAAGGGACTACATCCTTTGGCCGGGACTTTAGACGTCATCGTGATAAACGGGAAATCTCACCAGCCCGCGTTTCATTCACTTTTGAATTCTGTAAGTAAATGTTTAATAAAAATAAAAAACTAGCCTGTGTTTCAGCCTCACATTCTTAGAAGTTTACCTTTCAGTTAATATACATAAATTTATATATTTAGTCCTTTCAAACAGTAGTGTTTCCAAACATTGTTGTACACAGAAATCTGTGATATTAAGGTAATCACCAGTTCTTCATTTCTGTGGAGAGACTGTAGTGTTTTGTTTTTTCCCGAGATGGAACCACAAGTCGTCAAATGAAAGCTGCGCTGTTCTACATGTCCAGATTTATAGTGGTTCTCTCCTCGATATATGATCAATCGATATATGATCAATCTCTCCTCGATATATCATGCAAACATACAATCAAACATAATACAGTGAAAGATAATCTTTAAAGTCTATTTGGGGCACGATGATCAGGCATAATAGCCTAATCTATTAAAAACTAACAAAATAATAAAATAATAAATAAAACATTAACAACTGAGAAAACAAATCTCAGAGAGGCACACATAAACCCAATTAGTTTCTAACATTTTTGGAAAAAACGATTGGGCAATATTTCTCATGAAAAAGTGGAAAAGTGTTCATAGACAGCGCAAATCATAATGAGCGAACGTGTTTTTTAAATAAAGTTTGAGGAAGCTTAATGATGACGTAGATCCGCGACTGTGTGCTGTAGTCCGTTTATAGCTTACCGTTAGCATTTTATATCTGACGGCTTTATTTAGGCTTCAAACGGTATACATTTTGGATTCACTTGTAAAGATTATCTTGATAGACAAAACGTGTAAGGGTCATAACTCTTTGTTGAACACAGATCTTATTTTTTGTGATTGTCCAAAAGTCTATGGGGAAAATGCATAGGCTTTTGATCGAGGTAACCCATGCACTGCTAATTTCCGGGTTGGCCTACAAAGTGACGTCATGACTTCGGCACTCTATTGAAAGCCGTCACAACCTACAAGCCATCAACAAATCATTGGTAACTTTGACCAAAGCCATTTCAGTGCTGTGGAATTTACGAAAACCTGACTGAAGAGGATCAAATAGGTTATTAATTGCGAGATGGTTACGTTGATGAAAGGCAACAACACGCTCAAGTATTTTTGCCAAGAACGGAAGGTTTGAGATAGGAGGATTTTAATAATTTTCGGCCTGAGTAGTATTTTCTTTTTTTGGTACTGGGGTTACAGCAGCAATCTTTAATGATGCTGGAACCTCTCCCATCTGCAATGAATCATTCATAATACTAAGGGCAAAAGGGCTCAAAACATCAAAGCAATATTTAAATAAGCTTGGTGGAATAGGAACAAGCAAGCAAGTGGTAGATTTCATGCTTGATACCTCCCTTTTGAGACCCTCAGAATCAAGATGTAGAAAATTAGTGTGAGAAAAACCAGTAAACCCAGATGAACAGAGAAGTGAGACAGTGGGAGCAGATGCAACAGAAATTTGTTTGCAAACTTTATCAATTTTAGAGTTAAAAAATGTAAGAAAAGAATCACATATCTGTTGAGAAACAGGCAAGATGGGGGTAGCATCAACTTTAAGCAGTCTATTTATAGTTTGAAACAAATGTCTGGGGTAAAATAAGAAGATCTTTCAATGTCAATTAAAGCTCTGTAAATCACCCAGAAGATCCTTCCAAGCCAAATAATGACCATTCAAGCCAGTAAGACGCCATTTACGCTCCATTTTACAACATGCAGCCTTCCTAGTGCGCAAATTATCATTATACCAAGGAGCAGTGCGGGCTGAAGTAATCTGACGTGACCTTAGAGGAGCATAAGAGTCAAGATTAGAAACAAGTGCATTGTTAAACTGTGAAACTTTCTCCTGCACAGATGTTGAATGCTGGTCACTTAAAGTGGATACAACAGAATTAGAAAAAACTGTTTGATCAATAGACTTCCACTTCTGGAATGTTGTAGTTCGTTTTGTAGGCACACTTGAAAGATGCATCTTCAGATTAAAGAAAACAGCTGAGTGATCAGACAATCCAATGTCAACAGATGATAACTGTGATACAAATGTACCATTTGATATCACAAGATCCAGGGTATGGCCTTTACAATGAGTTAGGCCTGTTACCAACTGTGAAAAGTCAAGACAGTCAAGAAGAGATACAAATTCCTTGGCAACCGCAGAGTCACTTTGGTCCACGTGTATATTAAAGTCCCCCACAATAAGAATTCTATGGAACTTCAAGCTCAACATAGACAGAAACTCAGCAAATTCTGATGTAAAAGCTTTGTGTTATGTCTTAGGTGGTTTATAGACTGTTGCAATGATGGTAGGTGTAGGAGCAGAAATACTCAGAACTAGGCATTCAAATGATGAGAACTGGGAAACAGATACAGGGCTTATCTTGAATTGCAGGTTGTAAATCACAATAATGCCTCCACCCTTGCCAGATAACCTCGGAAGATCTAAGATTCCAAAACCAACAGGAGTGATCTGATTGAACAGAAGTCCATCATTTTCTCTATGCCATGTTTCAGTTAAAAACAGGAAGTCCAACTTTTTGTCCAGAATAAAATCCAATAAGAACAGTGCCTTGTTATTCACAGAGCGGGCATTAAATAATGCAGTATAAGCCGAGCTATGAAATGGAGTCAACAATGACTTAATCTCCACACGGGGTACTAGACATAGTAAGCCAGCGTCACGGCAAAGATCGTAAGAGTCTTTAGCTAAACGAGATGGGTTCTTTTTAAAATTCAACAGTTTGCGTGCAGTGTACCTTAGGGCCATAGTCATGAAATCCGCAAACACAGCTGGTTCTAGGCGTTGAATCCCCGTAGCACACCGTGATCTTGATGTCGTAGAATCCACATACACAGACCAACACGTTGAATTCCCTGTCGCTCGTTGCAAATTATTCCATTGCAGATATTCCAGGTTAGCCTGGCTCTGCCCTCCTACATACTTCCGCTCAATTTTAATTTTCCTTCAGTACTACATCTGGGACTGCAATGTAGTCTTAGGTTTTCTCCGAACAAATTTTTACCGGTCCAGTCAGCGGACAGAGGGAGTGGCTGAGAAAGATGACGTTGATGTCGAGCGCTAGTTTGAGATGTAGTTCAGTAATGGCGGCGGAGAAAGATGCAAACTAAACCATTCATTGCATTGTGGCACCGCTGCCGAATTTCCAGATGTTAAAGCTCCGCGCAATAACAGTCTTTGCTGGGGTTTGTTGGTTGCCCTCCAACAGGGTAAATTCGGGAAAAGTTTGATTTTCCAGATCACTTCATTAGTGATGAAGGAGTTGGCTGAATCTATTCGGACGGTAACTGTTTCTCGTGGGGTCGGAAGGTATTGCCATCATTTAAGTTACAGGGACTGGTCAGTTATTTTATTGCCGTCCGTCTCTCACCACCCGCGTAAAAATCCCCGGCCGAGTTACCTACTGCTTTTGACAAACGCAAGGTCGTGTTGATGTAATAGCTGTCCGAATCCACATCTCTGAGTTTTCAACAATATATCACTTCAAAATTCACTGTTTATAATCATTTTTGACCACTGCAGAACACCATACGGTTGCTTTGCTGTTATTAGGATGCACGGACCACGTGAGCGCGTTCCCGATAACAAAACTCTCCTCTCCACCGTGGTGTGAATAAATCACACTCCGAATGCACGAGTTTTAGGTTTTATCCTATAGTTTTATTACTGAGGTGGTATGCACATGTGCACTTTTATTTTGTCGGATTTCCATGAGTGAAACAGGCGAAGAGCGCATGACATACGTCACGACCAAACGTTAGCGATTGGTTATGGCAGATCCAGAGTGGCTCAGGGCAGATCCAATAGTTTTAAACCTCAACAGGGTGCCCGCCTTCACGGAAATAAACCCTTGCCAATGGAGAGTGGCCAGACTCTATGTACAAATGAAATGTACGAGAGTCTGGTAAAACCAGGCTAATTCCAGGTGGAGCACAGAAATAAAAAGAACAGTCCGAAACAAGTAAAATGGCACCACCATTTCAATCATAGAGGCCCTTAAAATAATATTAAAACATTACTAAAATAAACAAGACGGTGAGAAAAGCCAAACGCGCCAGCGTACCCAACCCGGACCGGAGGAATAACGGAATGGCTAGGACAGGAGAAAGGTGTTCCAGCATGGGATGTTAAGCACTTAAAAGCTGTTAAACATTGGTGAAAAGTACACCGCAAAAAATAATAAATAAAATGATTTCTAAAAACATGCATACATTTGAACATGCATTTCTTTATATGATAATTAAAAACCAACAGACTGATGAAAATGTGGGACAATTTCTCAATATGCGCCGTGCGGGACAAGGGGTGAAAATGCTGTACAGTACACTCAAATCGGGACGGGTGGTCACCCTAGTAAGGATTAGTCTAAAACGCAGGTTAAACTCACAGCAAATGCAGTGATTCTGAACAGAAACACTCTGATTTTCATGAGCTGCTTGCGTGAATAGTGCAGGCGCTTTGCTTGCCTATTTATTTTCATCTTGAATGGTTTCGTTTAAAAGTGGACATTTCAAGCTTTCAATAGCCTACACATATATCTCATGCCTGTGAGACAAGTAGCCTGCTGAGTTTTGGAGTACAGTACAGAGAAATGCTATGTCTTGAGCGGAATTTGAATGAACGTTGTTTTACCGCTGAGCGGATCATGTGTGGAGCATAGCGGGACTGCATAGAGCAGATTATTGAGCTGAGCATCCGTTTCCCCGCTCCGCTCCTTACAGGTTCGTTCTCGTTGGTCATCAGAACCCCAAACGGAATGTAAATTTGGTCGCGTACACTGCTACTTGATGTATAAAGTAGTTAGCTACTGGAAAAGCTACACTGTTTTAAAAGTAACTGAGCTACTGACAAGCTACTGAAAAATGTAGTTAAGCTAGTAGCGTCGCTACCTGTAGCTCGCTACTGCCCAACACTGCAAGCTGCATAAAACAACTTTGTCTCAGCCTACCTAACGTTATAGCCGTCGTCTCCCTTCCTAGTACCTGATTTTGATGTATTACAATATTCCTCTCTTGTTGTTCCAAGCATGCTTGATTCACTCATCATTTCAGCTGTAAAAGTCCACTTTATGTCACAGTGACGGACTTATGCGTCTTTGCAGATTTGCATTTTGACTCGAGTTAACTCCCATAATAATTTTGACTGTTTGCCCTTTTAAAATAACAACAATTGCTGGTTCAGTGCCATGGCCGCTGACGTTAACACACAGATCTTACAGGCTACTAACTCGATGGCTCGATGGCTGGTCTGGAGGCCGCTTAACGCCACCTTTGGTTAAACCTCACTGAGATTCGCGATAGGAGAAGGTTTTCCTCCTCTACACGCTCGATTTCTCAGGAGGATTTATTTGGTGAGGCTGTCAACACCGAAGTGGTTGACAAGTTCAGAGCAGCCATATGCCATTCGGCGGCTTTCAGGCAGTTCATTCCTAGGAGAACTAGAGATTCTTCTAGCACCTCCTTCGCAGCCTAGAGAGCGCCCTCCATTCAAAAAGGAATTTTACTCCGGAGGCAGGAGTGACCAGAGTTATCCCCCACCTACCACGGTTTGGGGAGCTCGTGGTCGCCCCTTTCCGTGACAAAGACCTCATCGGCGCCTGCAGATGAAGCGGCCTGGCAGTAGCCTTCTGCTTCTGCTCCGCCGAGTCGTTCCTGATATGAACGCAGTCGGCTTTCCGTTGCGGCCAGATGATCCCTCTACGGAGTCCCAGATCAGCACCCTAATCAGGTATGCCCACTGCACTTCACTACCCCTCTTCTCATTTCATCCAAGAGTGGAAACGTCCTCCAAGTGTGTCACCCTGGGTGCTTCGCACGATTCGGCTGGGCTACACACTTCAGTTTTGCCGCAACCCCCCCTGTTCAGTGGGGTCCTCCATACTGTAGTAAAACAGACTTCTGTTCTACAGGAGGAGCTGTCCTCCCTCCTTCTCAAAGAGCGAGGATTTTTCAGCCGTTACTTCTTGGTTCCAAAAGGACGGCGGCCCATATCTGACCCCCGACGTCTGAACTTTTCCCTCCTCAGAAGGAGGTTCAAGATGTTGACACTGAAGTCTATCATTGCCCAGGTTCGTGCAGGAGATTGGTTCGTGTCGATAGACCTGAAAGATGCATATTTCCATATTCAGGTCATTCTGCGACACAGGAAGTTCCTCAGGTTTGCCTTTGGAGGGAAGGTTTTCCAATAGAGGGTGCTCCCCTTCGGTCTTGCTCTGGCGCCAGGGATGTTCACAAAGTGTGTGGATGTTGCTCTGGCCCCGCTGAGGCTCCGGGGCATCCGCATACTCAACTACCTGGACGATTGGCTCTATTGGCCCAGTCCAGAGAGATGGCGAAAGATCACAGAGACTCTGTGCTTCGTCACGTCCGTTCCCTTGGCCTACAAGTGAACACTGTTAAGAGTGTGTCCTTACCATCCCGACAGACAACCTTTTTTTAGGGGTCTGTCTGGATTCCGTGTCAATGAAGGCCCGTCTGGCTCCTGCCCGGATTTTTCCTCTCGTCTCGTTCCCTATTCAGGGAACATAGGTTATGTGAGTAACCTGAGACGTTTCAGTCGCTCATTTAAAACTTCTGTCATAACACAGCTGTGTAGTTGAGCTTCACATGCCATCTTGCACTTCATGATGTAATGCTCATGGCGAGAGAGAGAGAGAGAGAGAGAGAGAGAGAGAGAGAGAGAGAGAGAGAGAGAGAGAGAGAGAGAGAGAGAGAGAGAGAAGCAGTGATTCTAACGCAATCCAGAAAAATAAGAGGAAAATAGAATTAGAATGAAAAAACTAGCAGTGGTACCAAGAGAAATAACTGATTTTGAGATGTGTGACTGAACATCATCAGTCAATGATCCTGGGTGTATAGCGTGCATGTTACGGAGGAGACAAACCCTGCGTCTCAATGAGCTCCCTAGTTCACTAGTTAGGGCACTGATCAGGACATAAGTCAACATAAGTCAAGTGCCCTGACAACTGAACTAGGGAGCTGATTGAGACACACCCAAAGACTTCATAAAGTTGGAGTTCTGCCTTTCTGGAAACTTCATAACTAAAAAAAAAAAAATGGAACTCTCTTTGTAAGTGAATTGATTAAATTCTCAATTACAGAGGTTGTCTTGCATAAACGTTTGGTAAATATTGTTTAACCATTAAATGCTGTTGTATTATGTGCAGTATTTGTAACGGGAAGAATATTGTATGAATGTGTTAAATAACTAATGTTTCAGATTTAAAGGTTACTTTAAGCAGTTTACAATGTTATTTTATTGTTTTTGTCGTGTATTAAAGCTATGAGAAAATGGCTGATTGTGACATATGTGATACGGGCAGATGAGGCCTAAGCGCATCATTTAAGAAAATGCTCTTCACACTTCTATGCAGTTCCAATGTGCTAATGTTAGATGGAAAGGAAGTTAAATATGTTAAAGGTTGTTTATTTGCACATTAACTGCTGTAATGATGTATATTTTTGAAAGGAGTATTTGTATTTTTGGCCTTTGGTCTTTTGCAAGGTTGGGTTTTTTCCCTTTCTTTTCTTCCCTTTTTTTGTCTTTTCTCGATCTATGCAATTCCAATGTGCTAATGTTAGATGGAAAGGAAGTTAAATATGTTGTATGTTGTTTATTTGCAAATTAACTGCTGTAATGATGTATATTTTTGAAAGGAAAGGCTATTTGTATTTTTGGCCTTTGGTCTTTTGCAAGGTTGGGTTTTTTCCCGTTCTTTTCTTCCCTTTTTTGTCTTTTCTCATTTGTTTCCCCTCTATCTTTTGCTTTTTCATAATTTCCTGAGTTGGATGCACACTTCCTGGACACTGGATGATTTCTGAAGAAGATTTTGACCTGTCCCTGCGTAGCACTATATAAAGGGTTTGCGAGCAATAACTGGCGAGCCATGCCCATAAAAGGATTGAGCTACGAGAATCATAAATCAACAGTGGTAGGATTGTGCACACGTTTTTCCTCTCTTTCTGACTGAATTGTTTCTCAGAACTCAGTTATGGAAGAAGGATCTTGTGCAAGCAGCATTGAACTGGAACTGAGATTTAGTGAAATCCTAATTTATATTTAGACTGCTATTGTGAGCAGTAAAGTCGATTTATTTTTTATTTTTTTAATTGTAACTGTTGTTCCCTTTCGGGGAACTCGAGCTGCGTCGAAACGCTGTGAGAACGCCTCTGCGTTAATGCGTCGTGAAGCGCCTGTAGAACCATTCCATCGGAAAAAAGATCGATCGTCGGCGTGATGACGTCATCGACCGGAAGCTATAAAACGTCCGTGAAAACAAACAGGAACTAGCTTCTGTGCCTTCAGTAAGCGATCTGTGTGAACCTGTCTGTCTATTTGGTGTTTTTGTCTGTCTATTGAAAGAGTTTTTCCACCCTTTGTTAAATATTCCATATATATTTTACAAAAAAAGAGAAAATAAAATAGATAGAGAAATGGCGAGCGAAAGCAGTAACTTTAAGAGGTGTGTTCATCCCTGCCCACGCTACATCACGAGTGGGGATACACACTCTCTTTGTGTTGCCTGCTTGGGAGCGCAGCATGCCCAGGCAGCCCTCGAGGGGGCTGCTTGCGAGCCCTGTGAGCGTATGCCACTGAGAACGCTGCGCTCCCGCCGGGCACTCTTCGAGGAGGGTGCCTCGGCTCGTGTTCCCCGCGGCTCTGGTCCCGCTGCTGCCGAGGCAGAGCGGAGGCTGCAGTCGTGGGGTTCACAATTGGATGTTGCGGAGGGGTTTGAGACGGGCGCTGCCTTATCTCTGCCCTCACCCGCTCCATCCAGCGGTTCTTCTCGGGGCTTGGAAGCACGCATTGCGGTTTCTTCCCCCCCGAGAGAGCCGCCGGTGCTCCAACTATCCAGCTCCGAGGAGGTGGACGTTGAGAGCATCGCGACTGAAGATTCGCCACTTCAGTCCCCTGCGAGTGATGAGCTCGTTGAGGTTCTAACGCGAGCCGTGGCCAGATTAAACATCGACTGGCCCGTAGAAAGATCTGAGGCAGGAAAGAGACGTTCTAGTAAATTAGACGAAAGATTCCTGCCCGCTCGCGCTTCAGAACCTCAGCGGCGGGGCCTGCCATTTTTCCATGATTTGCACACCGAGGTGGCAACATCATGGAAGAGACCGGCATCTTACCGTGTGTTCAGCCCTCAGACTACGGTCTATAGTAACATCATTGGGCTGAAACACTACGGTTATGGGGCGATGCCAAAGGTAGAAGAGACGCTTGCGAGCCATCTCTCGCCTTCCTCGGCATCGTCCCTAAAGGCCCCGACTTTGCCCACCAGACCATTGAAAACAACGTCGGCACTGGTGGGCAAAGCGTACTCGGCGGCAGGTCAGGCTGCTGCATGCCTTCACACCATGGCAATTATGCAGGCTTATCAGGCTGACCTGCTTAGGGACCTAGATGGACGCGATGAAGTGGGGGGTGATGTCATAAATGAGCTTAGAACAGCAGCTGATATAACTCTCCGGGCCACCAAAGAGACGGCCAGATGTGTTGGCCGCTCGATGGCAGCATTGGTGGCTACGGAGAGACATTTATGGCTCAACCCCACCGAAATCAAAGAGAGGGAGAAGAGCTTTCTGCTCGACGCGCCGCTGTCTCCTGGTGGCCTCTTCGGTGACGCAGTACACACTGTCACCGAGAGGTTCCAGGAGTCAAAGAAACAAGCTGCGGCGCTGAAGCAGTTTCTCCCTCTCCGAGTCCAGGTCCCTGGGGCTGCCGCTGACATCAGGCAGCCCAAGCCGAGTACGAGCTCAGCTCACAGGGCACAACAAAAGCAGAGCGTCGCCGCTCGGGCTCCCCCTCAGCGCGGGGACCAGGGGCGGCGCTCTCAGACGAAGCCTTCGAGGGGCAGGGCTGATCTGCGGACAGTCCTGATCGCCAAGAAGGCTTCGTCGAAGCGTTCCTGACGCCAGAAGCGTCAGGACGCTGAGGGTGGTTCCCCCCGTAGGGAAACGGTGCTTACCCCTGCCTACGGTACCCGTTTCCCTACGGCACCCTCGGGGGGCCGCGCTGCCAACCCTGCCGCAATGCCGGGGCGCAGTCGGTCTCCGCGGGCCACCCGAGGGTGGTCCGCACCCCCTTCGGGGGGTCCCCGAGCAGTCAAGTCAGTTGTTCCCTGCCGGTCCGCCGCTTCAGGGCACTGTGCTTGTTGCTCAAAATACACCAGAGGCCAGCCTCGAGAGGCTGGTTCCCTTAGTAGATTTTCTAGACGAATGGAAACGTCTATCAAATATATCTCAGTGGGTCCTGCAGATAGTAGAAAAGGGGTATGCCATTCAATTCAGAAGTCGGCCACCTCCTTTCTGCGGTGTCCTACCTACAGTGGTGGGCCCGGAGCAGGCTCTGGTAATGGCACAGGAAGTAGAGACACTCCTGCAAAAAGGGGCTATAGAGAGGGTTTCCCCTCCCAGCAGGGAGTCTGGCTTTTACAGCCGTTACTTCATCGTGCCGAAGAAGGATGGGGGCTTACGCCCGATATTAGATCTGCGGCTATTGAATCGCTCGGTGGCCAAGCTCAAATTCAAGATGCTTACACTCAGACAGATTGTAGCGCAGGTCAGATCGGAGGATTGGTTTGTCACCATAGACCTCAAAGATGCGTATTTTCATGTCTCCATCCGTCCACATCACAGGAAGTTCCTGAGGTTTGCCTTCGGGGGAGAGGCATACCAATATCGTGTACTTCCCTTCGGTCTAGCACTGTCACCCCGCACGTTCACCAAGTGTGTGGATGCAGCTCTGGCGCCGCTGCGTCTTCAGGGCATCCGCATACTGAACTACATCGACGACTGGCTGATTCTAGCGAATACAGAGCAGATGGCGGTTCAGCATCGAGATGCTGTTCTCGCCCATATGTCGAAGCTGGGGTTGAGGCTGAACGCCAAGAAGAGTGTGCTTTCTCCGGCTCAGAGAACCACTTTTCTAGGTGTGAACTGGGACTCGATAATTATGCGGGCGCAATTATCGCCAACACGCATAGCGTCGATCCTGGCAGCCGCCAAAGAACAGAAGCTAGGCCGAGCCGTCACTGTGAAACAGTTCCAGAAACTGTTAGGTCTCATGGCAGCAGCGTCCAACGTGATACCTCTTGGCCTACTGTACATGAGGCCACTGCAGTGGTGGCTCAAAACACAAGGGTTCTCCCCGAGGGGAAATCCGCTCCGCACGATCAAAGTCACGCGGCGATGCCTACGTGCTCTGGTCATGTGGAAAAACCCGGGGTTTTTATCTCAGGGTCCCGTGTTGGGGGCTCATGTTCGTCGCGTAACGCTAACGACAGACGCCTCCCTCACGGGCTGGGGGGCGACCATGAGTGGTCGCTCATCCCAGGGTCTATGGCAGGAACATCAGCGGCACTGGCACATAAATCGGCTGGAGATGCTCGCAGTGTTTCTTGCATTGAAACAGTTCCTGCCCGACCTCAGGGGCCACCACGTACTAGTCAGAACAGACAACACGTCCGTGGTGGCCTATATAAATCACCAGGGGGGTCTGAGGTCTCGTCCGTTGGACAAATTGGCACATCGGATCCTCCTGTGGGCCCAAGGGAAATTGCTGTCAATCAAGGCAGTATATATCCCGGGGGCCCTAAACCAGGAAGCAGACAACCTGTCGAGACAGGGGCCGAGGCCCGGGGAATGGAGACTCCACCCAGAGGTGGTGGAGCTCCTATGGAAGGTTTATGGGAAAGCAGAGATAGACCTGTTCGCTTCGGCGGAGAACTCTCACTGCCCGCGGTGGTTTTCTCTGACCCATCCGGCTCCGCTGGGGCTGGATGCCATGGTACAGGAGTGGCCGAGGCTGCCTCTGTACGCCTTCCCCCCGATTGTTCTGCTTCCAGGAGTTCTGGAGAGGGTACGCCGGGACGGGGCCCAGGTACTCCTAGTGGCCCCGAACTGGCCGACCCGAGTATGGTTTTCGGACCTGATATCTCTCCTGGAAGGCTCTCCGATGGAGATTCCGACCAGGAGGGATCTACTCTCTCAGGCGGGCGGGAGATTCCTGCACCCACGCCCGGAGATGTGGAAACTGTGGGCCTGGCCTCTGAGGGGGCTAGGCTCATAGAGGAGGGTCTCTCGGCCGAGGTCGTAGAGACCATCCTACACTCCAGAGCTCCGTCCACGAGGAAGCTGTACGCTTTGAAATGGAGACTTTTCTCAGCTTGGTGCAGAGAACGCCAGTGGGATCCAGTTAACTGCCCGGTTGGTACAGTGCTGGAGTTCCTGCAGGAAAGGTTCTCTGCAGGGTTGACCCCCTCCACACTTAAGGTGTACGTGGCGGCCTTGGGCGCTGTCCACGTCCCTTGCAGTGGAGTGTCTTTGGGAAGACACCCTCTAATTACACGCTTCCTTCGTGGCACATTAAGGTTGAGGCCAGTTATGCACTCGAGGGTCCCGGCATGGGACTTGGCCATTGTTTTGAGGGGCTTGTCCGGACCTCCGTTCGAACCTTTGGAGGAGGTTTCGGATAAGTTCCTCACCCTGAAAACTATTTTCCTTTTGGCCATTTCATCCCTTAAAAGGATAGGAGATATTCAGTCCCTGTCAGTAGGGCCCTCATGTCTAGAGTTCGCGCCTGGGATGGTGAAAGCATTTCTGCATCCCAGGCCGGGTTATGTCCCCAAGGTTCCTACGAGCCCACGGGGCCCCATCACTCTACAAGCCTTCTGTCCTCCTCCATTCTTGACGTCAGACCAGGAAAGATTAAATCTGCTGTGTCCGGTGAGGGCACTGGATACTTATGTCCACAGAGCTGCCCTGTGGAGAAAAACTGAACAATTGTTTGTTTGCTTCGGACCCCCTAAGAAGGGGGCTCCTGTATCCAAGCAGAGGATGAGCAAGTGGGTGGCCGAGGCCATTTCACTTGCTTATGAAGCTGCCGGGCAGCCATCTCCTTTGGCTGTCCGGGCACATTCTACCAGGGGTATGGCTGCTTCTAAAGCACTTTTGTCGGGGGCTTCCCTCCATGATATATGTAACGCGGCCGGATGGTCGTCTCCTTCTACCTTCGTCAGGTTCTACGAGCTAGACCTGGCATCTACAGTAGGGGCACAGGTTCTCTCGTAACCGTGTGCGCTTCGGTTTCACACATACGAGACACTTGGTCCTATGGCGATGTGGGTATAAGCGTTCTCACAGCGTTTCGACGCAGCTCGAGTTCCCCGAAAGGGAACGTCTCAGGTTACGTATGTAACCCTAGTTCCCTGAGGGAACGAGACGCTGCGTCGCTCTGCCATACTCCCGGCGTGTCCGTGATCACTTACTTCAGGCTTTATCAGAAGTTAGTTCCTGTTTGTTTTCACGGACGTTTTATAGCTTCCGGTCGATGACGTCATCACGCCGACGATCGATCTTTTTTCCGATGGAATGGTTCTACAGGCGCTTCACGACGCATTAACGCAGAGGCGTTCTCACAGCGTTTCGACGCAGCGTCTCGTTCCCTCAGGGAACTAGGGTTACATACGTAACCTGAGACGTTTTCTACTCTCAAATTCCACTGTTTTGTTTTGTTTCATTTAATTATTTTGTTATATATATATTTCATTTTTTCCTTTTTTTCTTCTTCTTCTAGAGAACAAGAGTGAAAGGGGAATTTCAAAGTGTTATCATTTGGAAGAATTGGAAACAAATTTATGGTAATTCTCTACATTAAATAAGAATAAGAAAGAAAACTGAATAAACGTGTAAAGAAATTCTACACATATGAGCAGAGTTAGGGTCAATTAACTTTATTATCTTGAATCTAAATAGGTCAAAAAGAGATAAACAATAGATAATAGGTACAAAACTAAATATATATGAATATATATGAAGACTTCTAAATCCGTCTGACGATTTTCTTTAAAATAAGCATTTTTGTCAGGCTTCTATGTACAGGTTTCTACCTAAATACCGGTACTTCTGAATGGGCTGAGGCTGGGATTTAGAAGGTTTGAAGTAAAAGTATTTTATGAACTTATACTATATGAGGAGAACATTCACTCAGTATCGTTATCTCATTTTTGACCGAAGTGGCTTTTAGAGGCTTTTGCATCTGAACTCTTCATATTCAAACCCAATTTAAAAAAAGATGGGGACACTGTAAAAATTGTGAATAAAACAGAATGCAATGATATGGAAGTTTCAAATTTCAATTTATTTTCATAATACAACATAGATGACATATCAAATGTTTAAACTGAGAAAATACTTTTGAGGTCCCCTGTGGGGTAAATTGTTTAATTTATATGGGAGGTGTCAAACAACTGAAAACCATTTTATTTGCCGATGACAATAGTTTAATTTGCGCTGGGGAAAAATTTGATCAACCCGGATATAGTGGGAAATGAATTAAAGTTGGTTTGATCTAAATAAACATTGAACTTAAGCAAAACTGATTTCTTACTTTTTGGTAATCATTTAACAAACAAACATAAGAAACTTAAGATAAATGACATTGAAAGAGGAAAAGTAAAAAAAATATAAAAAATTGGGAGTTATAATTGATAAAAATTAAGTTGGAAGCCACATTTACATTAAGGCCAAAATATCCAGATTAATTGCAATACTTTATAAAACCAAATATCTATTAAATCAAAGCTCATTGTACATGTTGTATTGTTCTTTCATACTTCAATATATAACTGTTTGGAGGTGTGGGGAAACCCCTTTCCATCAAATTAAAACACTAAAATTCAGAGATATGGTAGATTTTAAAACCGTAAAATACGCACACACAAAAAAAACAAAAAACGCGAAATACATCAATGACGCCGTATTTGACAGCATTTAGTGTGCCTGAAAAGCAGCGCTTTTTACGCCGTCATAATGGCAAGCTGAATGGCATAAAAAGTGTCCAGTTTGGTGCACAGAGCACGTGTTATTTACAGAGTTTTGTTTATAGTATAATGAGCAACACCCAGCGATTTCCACAGCCAGTCATGGTAACACTTTGCGGTAAGGGTACATGAATTATCATGAATTCATGCATTAATTAATGCATGACTTATGCATTACTACATGCATTAATATCTCATGAATCATCAGGAACTAACAGGAATTCAACGTCTTTCATTCATGACTTCATGGATGAACAACACCTTAATTAAAACATTAACTAAGGTGAGTAAATCATCATACATTATGGTTTATTACTCATGATCATGATGTTTTCAGTGTTCACAAAAAAACATTGATCTAATTCATGCATGTAAGACTACTTTTAATTATGTTTTATTATATTTATCGGAAGGAGCACATTCAAACAATTAATCTAATTAATTTGCTTTACTCTAGTTAGTTGTGTAATGTAAGTGAGACATTGTGAATTATTAAAGGAATATTTGAAAATCAACGTTACCTTATGCACAGGCTAGACCAGTAAGTTATATAAACTAATGTGATTAACTAAAGTTTTTTATTAATCATGATCTCTGATTTAGACATGTTCATGTCTTCTTTATAGTAGCCTGCAGGTAAATGGACAGACCCCTAGACTGGCCACAGGCTCAGCACATAGCACATGGATTCTGTTGACATTATAATACAGTAGTCACCATTAACTAAGCATTAGCTTCTCATGACTTCATCATGTTTGTGGCCCCTCAACTAAAGTGGTGACATGGTCCTCTGAAACAATGATGATGTGTATTAATGATGGCATTGTGAAATGACATGGATATGTATATGAAAGTTCAAGCCTTTACACACAGTTATCGTAAGCTTTTTCATAGTTTAATGTGATGTACAGATGAATATTGAAGTCAATAAATTCAAGTGCACGTAAACTCTTCCCTCCCTCTGCTACGGCGTCGCGTTATGACAGTCAACACAATGATGATTCAATATTCCTGTTATTATACTTAAAATAGTTTACAGAAAAGGCTTAACAAACTATTGCATAGATAAGCTATATTAAGCCTACAGTACGCATCAATATCTCTTTCCTTGTGTGAAGCTGAAGCGTTGCCTTTGCTTCGAGCACATCATTCTGCGCACGGGATGTGCATTAGCGCATGCGCGTTTTGTGCTGCCTATTGAAGTATTTCATATTAAATACTTTAGCACAATAAAAGATTATCATTTCTTTTTTCAGTCCTGTGTATCTTATGTTGCTATTTTTGTCTTGTTTAGTTTAAATACATAAACATTCTTAAAGCAATATGCATTTACTAGATAGATAAGTAAAATTACATAAGATATTTTTTCTTGTTTTGTTGAAAATAAAATCCAATTCGTTTTTCCTTAAAACAAGCTAAATGATTTGCCAGTGAAGTAAGAAAAATAATATTGTTTCTGATTGAAATCTTGTTTCTTGTTTTTGTCCCAAACAGAAAGAAGATTATTTCCCTCACCCGATTGGCAGATCATTTTGCTTGTTTTAAGCACAATCCCACTTAATTTTGATTTATATTTGGACTAAAAAACAAGAAACAAATATCAAATAAGAAGATCCTTTTTTCAGTGTAGTCAAATCTTTTGATAATTTAAAACATAATACAGTCCCTGACAAAAGTCTTGTCGCTTGCGTACAAATTGACCTAAAGTGCCGCTGAAATATATTTCTAATCAAGATTTTTTACAAGAAATGGCTCATTTTAATCCCACCAGCTTTTGTGAAAATGTTTCAGTGAAAAACTAAACTTTCAAAAAGAATTCTAATATTCACAGCTCGGTAAAGCCCATTGAGTCAATTTTTGCAAAGACATAAGTGTTGTCACCTTGTCATATGAGCTTCACCTGTGACTAATAATGGATCAATTAGGTCTCAGGTGTGTATAAAAAGAACCCCAGTACGCTAGACCTTTACATCAACTGCAACTAGACCTCTGCAAACATGCCTAAGATTCACCCTGAGACTAAAGTTTTGATTATCAAGAGGCTGAAGACCAGATCCACTGCTGATGTGTCAGACACCTTCAATGTGTCTCAGCGTCAAGTACAGAGGATAAAAAAAAGATTTGAAGAGACTGGAGACGTTTTGACAAGCCCAGGTCAGGCAGACCCCGCAAGACAACTGCTCGAGAGGACCGTTTGTTGGCTCAAAAATCCAAGGCCAGCCCATTTTCCACTGCAGCAGAGCTCCACGAGACCTGGTCACCTGAAGTCCCTGTGTCAACCAGAACAGTTTGTCGGATTCTGTCTCGAAATGGCCTCCATGGTCGAATCAGTGCCCAGAAGCCAGCACTAAACAAAAGACAATTGAAAAACCGTGTGGCATTTGCCAAGGCCCACAGCCTGCTAAAAGGATGGACGCTGGAAAAGTGGCAGAAGGTGGATTTTTCAGATTAATCTTCTGTTGAATTACACCACAGTCGCCGCAAATATTGCAGGAGACCTACTGGAGCCAGAATGGATCCGAGATTCACCCAGAAAACAGTGAAGTTTGGTGGCGGAAAAATCATGGTCTGGGGTTACATCCAGTATGGGGGTGTGCGAGAGATCTGCAGGGTGGAAGGCAACATCAATAGTCTAAAATACCAAGAAATCTTAGCTACCTCTTATTCCCAACCATAAAAGAGGCCAAATTCTGCAGCAGGACGGTGCTCCATCGCATACTTCCATCTCCACATCAAAGTTCCTCAAGGCAAAGAAGATCAAGATGCTCCAGGATTGGCCAGCCCAGTCACCAGACATGAACATCATTGAGCATATGTGGGGTAGGATGAAAGAAAAAACATGGAAGACGAAACCAAAGAATATTGATGAACTCTGGGAGGCATGCAAGACTGCTTTCTTAGCTATTCCTGATGACTTCATCAATAAATTGTATGAATCCTTGCCAAACCGCATGGATGCAGTCCTTCAAGCTCATGGAAGTCATACAAGATATTAAATTTGGATCTCACAGCGCCACAACTTAATTTGCTGACATATTTTTGTATTTGCAGTAAATTTGTTCAATTTCTGTATAGGCGACAAAACTTTTGTCTTGCCAAAATTTGACCTTTCTGTCTTGATTAAATGATAAATATTTTTTCTATGAAAATTATTTATTTCAGTGCATTAAACATCATTTGGGAGGGTTTTAGCTTTTCATATGAGCTATTTCTAACACCAATTAATTAATTAAAAGTCAGGTTAATATCAGGTATTTCTAGAAAATAGATAAGCGACAAGACTTTTGTCAGGGACTGTAGGCCTTTGTAATGTGCCTTTGCTGATTCAAAATAAATAAATGAACTACAAAAAATATATTTATATACAGGACTGAAAAAGAAATGATAATATTTTATTGTGCAACAGAATATAGAGCAACACAAAGCGCGCATGCGCTAATACGCATCCTCTGCAAATTATGTGCTTGAAACAACACGAGTCATATTGCGCACACATGCAGAGGCAACGCTTCCGCTTCACAACATTAAACCATAGACAGTAAAAGAAACACACAAAGGAAAGAGATATTGATGCGTACTGTAGGCTTAATATAGCTTATCTATGCAATAGTTTGTTAAGCCTTTTCTGTAAACTATTTTAAGTATAATAACAGGAATATTGAATCATCATTGTGTTGACTGTCATAACGCGATGCCGTAGCAGAGGGAGGGAAGAGTTTACGTGAACTTGAATTTATCAACTTTAATATTCATCTGTACTTCACATTAAACTATGAAAAAGCTTACGATAACTGTGTGTAAAGGCTTGAACTTTCATATACATATCCATGTCATTTCACAATGCCATCATTAATACACATCATCATTGTTTCAGAGGACCATGTCACCACTTTAGTTGAGGGGCCACAAACATGATGAAGTCATGAGAAGCTAATGCTTAGTTAATGGTGACTACTGTATTATAATGTCAACAGAATCCATGTGCTATGTGCTGAGCCTGTGGCCAGTCTAGGGGTCTGTCCATTTAACTGCAGGCTACTATAAAGAAGACATGAACATGCCTAAATCAGAGATCATGATTAATAAAAAACTTTAGTTAATCACATTAGTTTATATAACTTACTGGTCTAGCCTGTGCATAAGGTAACGTTGATTTTCGAATATTCCTTTAATAATTCACAAGTTCACACTTACATTATTATTTTTATTTATGTGTTTATTTTAATGGATCCGATAGCTAGAAAGTCTATGTAATCAGCCTTCCTGGGGTCCATTCTAAAATGTTACATTGCAACTAAATAGTCATAGTCTAGGTCTACAAATAGTCATAGTCTACAAAATCATAGTAGGTAAAATATACACAAATTACATAAATACATTCAAACATACATAAATTCCGGTTTCGAAAGTAGTCTTACATGCATGAATTAGACCAATATTTAAATATAGAAAACATCATGATCATGAGTAATAAACCATAATGTATGATGATTTACTCACCTTAGTTAATGTTTTAATTAAGGTGTTGTTCATCCATGAAGTCATGAATGAAAGACGTTGAATTCCTGTTAGTTCCTGATGATTCATGAGATATTAATGCATGTAGTAATGCATAAGTCATGCATTAATTAATGCATGAATTCATGATAATTCATGTACCCTTACCGCAAAGTGTTACCTAGTCATTTGTTCAACTGTTCTCACCCAATCCATGATGAACTGAGTCAGACCAGACAAATTCAGCACGGATCATTTAAGCCAAAGGGCAGGAGTGCTTTGAGTGAACTGTAGGCTATATTTATCTACAATAGCCTATAACTCTTTGGATATCTCTACTAACATTAAACATTAAATTAAAGATCACAAAACAAAAAAAGATTCCATGTTCAGCGATTATCCTACCTAACCCCATTAATTCATCTTGTTACAGACTTTTAACGTTATAAATAACTGGACAAAAGCTTTGAGGAATATTTCCAAAACGACAAATCTTCACTAATATAACAGAACCCGTCGCAGATAGTGTTTAAAAGCTGTGCAGCATAGTCAATAGTTTGTTAGTTTCTGACTCCGATACCGAAATGATCGCTGGTTCGTGTCCCGCTCTTTGCAGCTGAAAGAGTGTAGCCTATTTGCTAGCTATTTTAGTTGATCCTCACTCTAGAACTAATTGTTTAAAATTAATGATATTCAGAACAGAACAAGAATGAAACAATTTAGCTATGGCCTATGAAGCCAAAATGAAACGCGTGTTAATCTCTAATTTCTTGTCACAAATCCAAATTTTCCATATTCAAGATGTAGACTATTTGTATGCTAAATTATATTTATTATTTACAAGTTTTGTACTTTGTGTTAGATGACAACAAACATGCGCAAAAATATATGCTTTGCATAACAGCACAGTGAATGGCACATATTGTAGCCTACACAGGGACTATTTCAAATAGTATAACTTTTTATGCATTATGTTGACTATATTTTATTTTGACAATGAACAGGCATTTCTTATACATCTACACTGGCTTAACACGGCCCATTTCCATCTATATCCTAGAGAGAAATACAATACAATGCAAATTTATGAAGAATGAAGGCCTACTGTTTGCCATTTCTAAAAAATGTGGCATGTTTGTTGCTATAATAAGCTGCTTCTCCTTCCGGAATTAAATAGTGTTCCGATTGTTTACTTACAATCATGTTTTATTCATATTACTTCTAGCTTACATTACATTATTACATTTCGTTATCCAAAATATTTTTATGAGGACTAAAATATTTTGCCCTTTCGATCGTCCCGTTATAGTAAAATAAACGACTTGAAAATAGTCCACCGTTTGTGAGTGTATAAAGTTCAGTCTGAGTAGGCTATGCAGCTAATTTATAAGGCATGTTCCACTCTTTTAGCTTCTGATTTAAGCAATATGTGCCGTTATTCTTAAAAGTAATGTAAATGGTGTTTGCAACAATAGCTATTTATGACCTATATGAATGTGACTGAGGCTCCCTGTCTGAGTCAGACACCTGGACATTGAATAATTTGTGAATATTTGTAAATAAATTTGTGGCTTAAAACAGCTGGAAAATTGAACAGTCCCTTTCTTTGGATGCTTTGTATGCAGTGTTATTATAGGCCTGGCTAACTAAAACAACATGTTAAAAACATGTATGCTAATCGAAATAAACCTGAAATAAAAAAAATAAAAAAATAAAAAAAATAAAACTTTGATTTGCCCAGTTGATTTTAATGGGTCACAGACAATTATCCATTCTAATTTAATTATAATGTAACAATCTTATTGGTTAATGAATGGATAATGATTGCGTCGGTTGAAAATCCCGAAATTAATAGGCTACAGTTTATTGACGAAAAGAAACATTTCTAAATTTGTGCAGTGATTTACTGCGCGCGCAAGCATCAGTTGTGCGCTCGGTTATTAATAGCATTAAAATGTCGCCATAATAATGATTTGTTTATGTTTCTGTCGATGGATACACGTACTGGCTCCTCAGTGCATCTACATGCACGTTCATAAGCCGATTATGCCTAATAAGCAGACAATGAACATGGTCATGTAAACCCGGTAACCCGTTTTCTTTTATCCGAGTAAGGTCATAAACGGCGTTAGCATACACCGGTCGGGACAGGTAGTTTTTTGCCTCTTACCCCGATTCGCGTTGCATGTAATTAACCTGCTTTCTGTCAGCTTATTGAAGTGTGCATGTGATATGTGACAAAAACGCAAACTTAGAGCAGATTTAAACGCATCCAGACAGAGCGAGCTAGCGTTCTTGCATGAAATAAGGACATAAATCACAATCACAGACTCTTTTACGACCCAGAAAATTGTAAAGATGTGTTCTTTTCTCATGCAGCAGAAGTAGAAGAGGTTCAGTCAAAACGTTGCATCTGTAACAGCATGAGAGTATATGAGCCGTAAATCTCCCGCTGACATGGTGCACGCTTTATTTAACATCACAACTGACATAAGATTTGGAATACTCCGAGTCAGATACGGACAAGGCCGGACTGGGACACAATTTCAGGCCGGGAAATCCTACACCCATCCAGGCCAATATGCACCCAAAATAAAATGTAGAAACACAGACAACCCTATTTTTTTACCTAAATAATTAAAGGCTTTATCTCAAACGGTCCCCTCACTTCCCTTTTCCTTTTCCTAATTTTCTTAAATATATCCGTCTCCATCTATTGTAGTATAAATCAAAGTATTATATTTAAGACAAAATGTTGTTTTTATGTTTTTAAGTTAAAAATTGTTTTATTAAATATCTCAAATTTAGCAACACTATATTGCCTA
The DNA here is from genome assembly GCF_024679245.1 of Pseudorasbora parva. Classification (NCBI taxonomy): domain Eukaryota; kingdom Metazoa; phylum Chordata; class Actinopteri; order Cypriniformes; family Gobionidae; genus Pseudorasbora; species Pseudorasbora parva. The sequence goes on from NC_090184.1 coordinate 16,889,490, forward strand.
CAATATGTAAAAAAGAAAAAGTTTCTTATTTTGCTTTTTCTCTGCCTGGATGAATCTGATGAGTGATCACTGCACCACAGCGAGTGCTAGGATCATTATCTCCACCTTCTTTTGATTAAAAAAATGGGGAAAAGTTTTAAGACTCAGACTAATTCCCTGATCAGTGCCCTTCCTACCAAACTAGTTAGTTGATTGAGACGCACCCATAATTTTATAAATAAATGTTAAAATGTATTCAATAATAAACTATATTTTGACAGTATCTACAGGGGCATAGCACACGATCCAGACCAATGCACAAGCTCCTGGCCCTATGCACTGGCAGTCCTGATGAGCCCCCATGTTCCCAAAATAAAAAAAGCTGTAGATACTAATTACTAAGTGAAATAACTTAAGTGAAAATAGATTATATTTACACCATATAAAAGTAGCAGTTCTTTGCAATATGTGTAAACAGTAATAACAAGCAATTTATACTGTTAGGGGTTTACAGCTTGTGATCCAAGGCCAGTAGTGAAGAAATGAAGACTTTACTTCCGAAAATTTACTTCAGAATAGTTTGCAGTTTCAAAAGCAGAAGGCAGCTTCAAGTTTCACAAGGAGTTCGGAGGCCGCGCTCCCTCTCTCACCGTCTCGTTGCCTCGCCCTATCGTACATACAATTGTCCCAACAGTTATACCGTTTTCAAGGTCTTATCCACGTCATTACTGCAATGTGGATTGTTCTGATTGGCTCAGAGACAATGCACAGTCATGGTAAATTTCCACTCGAGTCAGTTAATCTGATGCACGTTTCCACTGACGTGTCACTTGTTGATGCTTTCACCCAGAATTAGGCCCGTAGTGACCTTTCAGATCTGGAGCAGGCGCCAGCTTGCCCAGAACAACAAGTCCACCCATATCTTAGGGTGCCCATTGTACACCATTCTCACACTGATCTGTAACATAGAATATTGCGCACATACACAGATACTCAGTCTCTCCAAGGTTGGAGCTGATTAAGCTCCAGTTCTAACCAAAACACACTGATAACATGTGCTTTCTTTCAGTGAGAGGGACACACAATAGTACAGGCAATATTCATCTTGAGTCTTTAGTGTTTCCGTAAAAGTAAATATAAAAAGAAATAAAATATAAATTAAATGAAAGACAAATCCATATTTCATCTCTGGAAGTCGGGCTAAGTGAGCAAACCCTGTTACTGCACTCCTGACATGTTAGGGGTGTGTGATACCTCCAAAACCCAAACAAATGACCTTGTTGCCAGTGATTAGTGACACATCACATCTCTAGGCCAGACCCTCAGTCACTCCTCAGAGACCAAATATACACTTTAGAAAACAAGAAACATTAAGCAAAGTCATAAATGGAAATAATCATTATAATAATATAGGAAGGTAAATATTGATTAAGGTTTTGATTATAAAGTTAATTGGGATATACAGGGAGTGCAGAATTATTAGGCAAATTAGTATTTGGACCACATCATCCTCGTTATGCATGTTGTCTTACTCCAAGCTGTATAGGCTGGAAAGCCTACTACCAATTAAGCATATTAGGTGATGTGCATCTCTGTAATGAGAAGGGGTGTGGTCTAATGACATCAACACCCTATATCAAAAATGGGTCAAAAGAAGGACTTGACAGGCTCAGAAAAGTCAAAAATAGTGATATATTGCAGAGGGATGCAGCAGTCTTAAAATAGCCAAGCTTCTGAAGCGTGATCATCGAACAATCAAGCGTTTCATTCAAAATAGTCAACAGGGTCGCAAGAAGCATGTGGAAAAACCAAGGCGCAAAATAACTGCCCGTGAACTGAGAAAAGTCAAGCGTGCAGCTGCCAAGATGCCACTTGCCACCAGTTTGGCCATATTTCAGAGCTGCAACATCACTGGAGTGCCCAAAAGCACAAGGTGTGCAATACTCAGAGACATGGCCAAGGTAAGAAAGGCAGAAAGTCGACCACCACTGAACAAGACACACCAGCTGAAACGTCAAGACTGGGCCAAGAAATATCTCAAGGCTGATTTTTCTAAGGTTCTATGGACTGATGAAATGAGAGTGAGTCTTGATGGGCCAGATGGATGGGCCCGTGGCTGGATTGGTAAAGGGCAGAGAGCTCCAGTCCGACTCAGACGCCAGCAAGGTGGAGGTGGAGTACTGGTTTGGGCTGGTATCATCAAAGATGAGCTTGTGGGGCCTTTTCGGGTTGAGGATGGAGTCAAGCTCAACTCCCAGTCCTACTGCCAGTTTCTGGAAGACACCTTCGTCAAGCAGTGATACAGGAAGAAGTCTGCATCCTTCAAGAAAAACATGATTTTCATGCAGGACAATGCTCCATCACACACGTACAAGTACTCCACAGCGTGGCTGGCAAGAAAGGGTATAAAAGAAGAAAATCTAATGATATGGCCTCCTTGTTCACCTGATCTGAACCCCATTGAGAACATGTGGTCAATCATCAAATGTGCGATTTACAAGGAGGGAAAACAGTACACCTCTCTGAACAGTGTCTGGGAGGCTGTGGTTGCTGCTGCACGCAATGTTGATGGTGAACAGATCAAAACACTGACAGAATCCATGGATGGCAGGCTTTTGAGTGTCCTTGCAAAGAAAGGTGGCTATATTGGTCACTGATTTGTTTTTGTTTGGTTTTTGAATGTCAGAAATGTATATTTGTGAATGTTGAGATGTAATATTGGTTTCTCTGGTAAAAATAAATAATTGAAATGGGTATAAATTTGTTTTTTGTTAAGTTGCCTAATAATTATGCACAGTAATAGTCACCTGCACTCCCAGATATCCCCCTAAAATAGCTAAAACTAAAACTTCCAAAAATATTCAGCTTTGATATTAATGAGTTTTTAGTGTTCATTGAGAACATGGTTGTTGTTCAATAATAAAATTAATCCTCAAAAATACAACTTGCCTAATAATTCTGCACTCCCTGTATGTACTATTTAGGTATATTGAAGTGGCAGTGGATTTCAGAATTCCCCTTCAATACTTTTTGACAGAAACATAATATTTGCACCTCAGTATTGTTATACATTAACATGATTCACTAATAATATGTTTAAATGATGATTATTAAATGAATGCAGCCTTAATGGTTGTAACAAGGACTCAGGCAGATTGGGATCCATGTTCAGTTTATTAAAATAATACAAACTCACAGTACAAGCATGCGTGGGTCGATAAACCAGGGCAAACAGGAATATCAGAGACAGGGCATCAATCGTGGTCATAACAGGCAAATGGTCAGGGCAGGCAGCAAACAGGTAAGAATCAGAGTCCAGGCAAACAAAGGACCCGTTCACACTGCAGGCAAAAGTGGCCCAAATCTGATTTTTTTGGGGTCAAGTGACCAGGTCAGACTTCTTCAGAGGTAGTGTGAACACTCAAATCTAGCCCAGATCTGATTTTTTTCAAATCAGATTTAGACCACATACATATGTGGTCCTAAATCTGACCCAGATCTGATTTTTTTTTTTTTTTTTCAAAACGGCTGCAGTGTGAACAACCAAGATGGATTTGATGTGACTTTTACGTCAATCTATGTCGACATTTGTCACAATTATGTGCCGGCGAGTTAGCCCTAGACACAACAGACACAGACAGTAACGTTAAAATCTTGACTAGATATGGAGAACAGCAATGGAGTGAGTCAATGGAGGGACAGTGAGGTGTTAGACCTAATTAGTATATGAGGAGATACTTTAATTAAAGCTACGCTAGAAGTATCCTACCGTAACCGCTCTGTTTTTGAAAGCACACGAAATGGAAGAACGGGGACACAGAAAAACGTGGCTTCAGTGCCAAAGGAATGTGACAAAAGGCCAAAATAACCAATTTTGCTCTCTTTCTTTTCGTTCTCTTCAGCACATGCTCATTAATGTTATGGCTTCCATTACACAAACATTTTTGCTTACTTCCTCTATAACCTCCCGAAGTTGCACCTTTAGTGCAACAGCGTGCTGCGTCTGATGTCATTGATATTGTTCTTTTGCACATGCGGGTTAGTTTGAAACCTCAAACAGTTCACACTGGAATCAGATATAGGCCACATTTTAAATGTGAACAGCCAAACAAAAAATCAGATCTGAGCAAAAAATCAGAATTGAGCATTAAGACTTGCAGTGTGAACGGGGCCAAAGATCAAGGGCAGGCAGAACAGGGTCGTAAACAGTAATCCAAAGCAGAGTCAAACACAGGCAGGAATAAACACAGGGAATAATGCTCAGAAATGTAGCCGGGGCAAACAAGACTTCGCAATGAATGTGTGTGTGAGCAGTGTAGGCATGATAATTATGAACAGGTGTGCAGTAATCAGTCCAGAGTGAGGGTGTATGGGAAATGAAGTCCGATATGAGGTTAGTACTCTGGGGAGTTCGACCTCTGGTGGCTGACGGTGGAATCTTCACCGGCGTTTTTGACAATGGGACACCTATCCCTAATTATTTTCACTGACGACAAATATTGCAAATTATGTGGTGCATTTCAGTCTTTAAGTATTTGTGTTTAGGTTGTACACTTTATTTTATTTGTGTGTACTTTTTAGATAATTATTCTCTAATTTACATTAAAATATGTTGCATGTTAAAATTGTAGACTGGCCCTTTAAGAATTGCGACTGTAAATCATGGGAAAGAGAGTGGAGTCGCACCTTTTCTTTACTGCATCCGTAATATTTAGGATTTAAGATAATATGTATTTATTATATTTGCTTGATTTATTAACAAATCAAGATTAAAGGAAGAATTTTCATGAAGAAGACGGATTATGTGGGACACACATAAAGACATTTTATTGGACAATACGTTTTTAAGGAGCGAGTTGACTGGAAACTTATGCAATATGCGAACACATTGCTTTTAGAACATTTTCTTCATGTTTATTCAAAGTAAATGCCTTTCCGATGTGATGGGAAAAGCATTGTCCTTTTGTTGTCTGGACTATTGCTCCTCCCAGTTCACAGTACCTATCAATATTACATAAATGTGAATATTTGTCTGCTAAATTACTAATGTAACTTTACATTTAATAATATTAATCTCCTTTAGCGATAGTAGGTAACTTAGGGGTGCTACCGCTAATGTTCAATGGCAGTTCAATACTAATTTAACACAGAAAAAAAGAACAGTATAAAACTGACCTTCACTTGAAGCCCTGAACAGGTCAGTAAGTTTGCAAAGTTTTGCTGCGTCTTCTTTGGGTGCTTTCTTTTTCTTTGTCTTTGCCCTTTCCCTCTCTGCTTGACCTGCCGCTTTCTCCATCATCGGGTGCTGCCCGCACGTTTGGCTGAGGCAAGTTGGTCAAGACCAGACTAACAGATTCGTGATTTATTTGTTTTTATTACTGATTATAATTTTATTGAATTGCGAATTCAAAAACTATCACTTTAATAAAGGCAATAATATTAAATAAGAATTAAATAAATAGAATAAAAATAAATAGAAATAATAATAAAAATTAAAAAAAACGCTCGCCATGGCAGCGGGCCAAATTATTTGCCAGGCCACCGGGATTTATGTTACACCGGTGCTCCTGATTGCCAGTCCAGGCCTGGATACGGACATTATTATGTTTGACGTCACTACAAGGAAATGCGGTTTACTTGCATCAGTTTACTGGTTTGCATGTAAACAGGTTATTTCAATATCCCTTTATTTTATATATTTAAAACTGGTTATTTCAATAAGCTGATATTTTTGAGTTTTGAGCTTACTGTTGTGCATGTAAGCGCACCCGATACACAACAACAACAGCAATAATAAAAGAAAAATGTGGGCTTAAAGGTCTCTCTTTGTAAACTTTGATCAATGCATGCGAGTGCTGCTGTATGTTCGAATATGACCAGTCATTTTCGCCTTCATCCCCTGGGTGTTGTGCCAGAAGACGCGAATGAGAACGATTGAGTTCTCTTTCAAGTTGTGCGCTTGAATGGACAAAAAGTATGTCAACATGTCCATCTTGATGAGTATCCAAGCAGACATAGTCTGTTTATGCCTTAAGTGAACTTTATACAGTCGAGAAAGCCGTGCATTATGTCTTAAAGAGGCAGTAGCCTTTACTGCTGTTTAATGTCAAACAAAAGATAAGGACATCACTCACTGCTCTTGATTGAATAGCTTTTGTAAGTTTAATAAGGATAAATCTTTAATTTAAACAGTTAAATATGCAGGTATTTTCCACTTGATTACTTTATTCAATTTCTGTACCTGAAAACTAATTTTAGACCTACTGAAAAAAATGTAAAATGCACTTGACCTTAATGCACTTTGATTTATGAGAGAACATTTCATTTAAAAACCTTTCTGCAGGCCATGTACACATGAGTGAGGTCAAGTTAAACACTTTAGTTTGAATTTTATTTTATACTGTGCAATGTTGCAATGTGCTAAATAAATATTTGCATTATTTGTAATTGATTTATTATTTGAAACTTTAATTTTAATTTATGCAATTGCAATTCCTTGATTTTAGTAAAGTTAGTATATAGTCATAGCCATAAATGCAATGTTACTAATGTTTTTTGTTTGTTTGTTTGTTTTTCTTCACATTTTTACATTTACTTTATTCTTTACTAGCATCCTAGGCACTATTTTCTTTTGTGTTATGTTCTGATGATAGTTACAGAAAAAATCTTCTGATGCACAATATTGGACACATCATCAGTGTTGTATTCAGGAGTCACTGGGTGTTTCGGGTCTTGCAACAGAAACCCTTTACTGACATACACCTGGTCCTCCATCCATTCCTCTGACAATCCTCCACCAGCTCTTGGTATTTCTCCCTCTTTCTCTCGAGCCTCCTCCATTCTCTCCTCCCAGGGCATTGTCAGCTTCAACAAGATCAGTTGTTTTGTGGCCTTAGGGACCAAGATGATATCAAATCTCCATTTGGACTGGGTGATGTGTGTTAGGATTTTAGCTGCCTCTCCAGGTCAACCTGTTATCACCCAGTCCCGGGCAATGGAGAGCAAACATTTAGAGCAGTTTTCAAATACCTTCTCTGGCTTTTATCCGTCCTTGATGAAGTGAATGACTTTGACAGTAGCTTAGGTATATCGGCAGTCCTTGATTCTCTTGCTGATTGCTTCAGTGATGGATTTGAGGACCTGGTTGTGCCTCCAGGTGGAGGGCCGGGGGAGAATCTCTTGTCCAGCTGCTGGCCCACGGGTCAGCAGCACCCTTTGTAAAGAAAGAACTGATTAACCCAACCCTGAGCACCCAGAGACCGGTGGCGGCAGTGCGTGCCGCCCCTGGTCCACGCCGCTCTCGTCCCTCTCTGTCGCCAGCCCCCTCTCAGAGCAGACCCCAGAGGAACGCGAGTCCTTCCCTGGTCTCCTCTGTCAGGGCGCAGCCATTACCAGTGCCCCCACACTGGGCAGCTATGCCACCCGAGTCCGGGCCGGCAACACTGCGTCGCTGCCCCACCGAGGGTACGACGGTGCTCCGTATGACCCCGTTGGTACACTCCCTGGGGGCGTGGCTTCAGCTGCCAGGACTGTCCCTCTGGATCGCGCTGACCATCAGGCTCGGCTACGCGATTCAGTTCGCGCGAGCTCCTCCCCGCTTCTGGGGTGTCCGGTTCAGCATGGTAGGGCCCAATGCCCCTGTCATGTGTGCGGAGATCGCTACCCTACAGGCGAAGGGCGCGATCGAGCTCGTCCCTCCAGCCGAAATGAAGTCCGGCTTCTACAGCCCTTACTTCATTGTACCGAAGAATTCCGGTGGGTTACGGCCAATCCTGGACCTTCGCATCCTGAGCCGATCCCTTCACAGGCTTCCGTTCAGGATGTTGACTGCGAAACGCCTTTTCGAATGTGTTCGTCCATGCGATTGGTTTGCAGCGATCGACCTGAAGGATGCGTACTTCCATGTGTCCATCCTTCCGTGACGCAGACCGTCCTGCGGTTTGCGTTCGAAGGGCGGCATATCAGTATGCTGTACTCCCATTCGGGCTAGCTCTGTCCCCTCGCGTCTTCACGCCACTCAGGCAGCAAGGGGTTCGCGTCCTGAACTATCTCGATGACTGGCTCATCCTGGGCCAATCTCGGGAGAGGGTGTGCGAACACAGAGACCTGATTCTCCACCACTTAGCTCGTCTGGGCCTTCGGGTCAACTGGGAGAAGAGCAAACTCTGCCCCGTGCAGAGGATCTCTTTTCTCGGTATGGAGATCGACTCGGTCGCCATGTGCGTGCAGCTTACCAGCGAGCGCGCGCAATCACTGCTGACTTGCCTCCGTCAGATAGAAAGTAAGAGTGCGGTTCCACTGAAATTGTTTCGGAGGCTCCTGGGGCATATGGAATCCGCAGCCGCGTCGAAGCCTATCGGATTGCTTCATATGAGACCGCTTCAGCACTGGTTTCGTGATCGAGTCCCGAGATGGGCATGGCAGTCTGGCACGCTCCGGGTCTCAGTGACTCGGGCATGCAGACAGACACTCAGCAACACAGACACATTGGTCGAACATCAGCTTTCTACGGGCAGGTGTGCCCTTAGAACGAGTTTTCAGGCATGTTGTTGTGTCAACAGATGCTTCCACTACGGGTTGGGGTGCCATGTGCAATGGAAATTCTGCCGCGGGCTCCTGGACAGAGAGCCAGCGCCGCCTGCATGTCAATTGCCTCGAGTTGCTGGCAGTACGGTTCGCCCTGCACCGCTTCCTAGCGTTACTGAGGGGTCAACACGTACTAGTCAGGTTGGACAACACAGCCGTTGTGGCGTACATCAACCACCAGGGCGGTCTACGCTCCTGCCGCATGTCCCAACTCGCCCGCCATTTCGTGTTATGTAGTCAGAAGCGCCTGAGGTCCCTTCGTGCTGTCCATATCCCGGGAATCCTGAACCGTGCAGCCGAGCCGAGCTCTCACGGATTCAGCCAATCCCTGGGGAATGGAGACTCCATCCCCAGTCGGTCCAGCTGATCTGGGATCAGTTCGGGGACGCACAGGTAGATCTATTGCCTCCCATGACTCGTCCCATTGCAGCCTATACTATTCACTAACCGAGGGCACGCTCGGCACAGATGCACTGGCGCACAGCTGGCTGCAGGGCAAGTATGCGTTTCCCCCAGTGATCCTTCTTGCACGAGTTCTGTGCAAGGTCAGGGAGGACAAGAACTAGTACTCCTTGCGACAGCCCCTCCCTAGCCGATTCCTCTGAGGCAGGATCTCCTCTCTCAGAGACGGGGCACCCTGTGGCAGGTTTGAGTACCCTACCACCTACGGTGGTGGCTATCATCACTTCCGCTAGGGCCGAGTCCACGAGACAGGCCTATGCGTTGAAGTGGAGCCTCTTCGTCAGCTGGTGTTCTTCTCGCCAAGAAGACTCCTGGAATTGCTCGATCGGGTCGGTGCTCTCATTTCTCCAAGAAGGGTTGGATCGAAGGCTGTCTCCTTCCACCCTGAAGGTTTATGTGGCCACTATTGCCTCCTACCATGACCTCTTGGACAGTAAACCGGTAAGTAAGCACGACCTGGTCATCAGGTTCCTGAGGGGTGCGAGGAGACTACATCCTCCTCGTGCTCCTCTCGTACCCTCTCGGGACCTCTCAGTTGTTCTAAGTGGACTGCAGAGGGCCCCATTTGAGCCTTTGTGGTCAGTAGATGTTAAATTCTTGTCTATGAAGACAGCGCTCCTGACTGCACTGGCCTCCATCAAGAGGGTAGGGGACCTGCAGGCATTTTCGGTTGACGAAGCGTGCCTGGAATTCGGGATATTCCTGGATATGTGCCCAAGGTTCCCACCACTCCATTCAGAGACCAGGTGGTGAACCTGCAAGCGCTGCCTTTGGAGGAGGCAGACCCAGCCTTGGCACTGCTCTGTCCAGTACGCGCCCTCCGTGGTTACGTAGACAGGACGCAGTGTTTCAGGACCTCAGACCAGCTCTTTGTCTGTTATGGTGGGAAGCTGTAAGGGAAGGCTCTCTCAAAGCAAAGGTTGTCTCACTGGATAGTGGACACCATTGTTTTGGCATACCTGCAGCAGGGGCGCCCATGCCCCCTTGGGGTTAGGGCACACTCCACTCGGAGTGTGGCCTCCTCTTAGGCTTTAGTGCATGACGCTCCGTTAACAGACATCTGCAGAGCTGCAGGCTGGGCGACACCAAACACATTTTCCAGATTTTACAATCTTCGAGTGGAGCCTGTATCCGACTATGTACTCGCCTCTATAAGTGGCCAGTAATGGATTGGCTCAGATGTCTTTGCTTGCTCTCCATTCCACTCCACGGACTGGATACGTGCGATATTCTTCTCAGGTGAGCTTCTCCGAAAGCCCTGAGCTCCTCCAGCACTGACAACGGTGACACCAGTAAGCCTGCCCTACTCAGCCCAGACACTCGTGTCCAGCGAGGTGCCCCATGTGCATGGTTCCCCTCCTGTGACCCCCACATGTGTATTTCCACTGTAAGCTTCCCTGAGCGGGTGTCTTCCCTTGGCAAGCTTGCCACCTCCTGAGGTAAAAAAATCCACCTGCGGCTGGAACCCCAGTGATCTTCCGTATGCAGCCCCCTCATGTCATACGTGTATTCTTAAGTCCTCCCTATGGGTAGGCATTATGGCGCATGTCTCCACCTGGAATATGCCTCCCAGTGTACCTTGGTATTCCTGCGTAAGGGGAGGCCTTTGACATCCTATCTTGTATCAGGGCACTCACGCTTGCGCAGGGCACTGGAAGACAGCCGAGTGGCATGATTACATTGGGACCCCCATTCGTAAGTTACTGACGCTACGTCGGAGTGACTGAACGAAAAGGGAATGTCTGAGTTACGTATGTAACCCTCGTTCCCTGAGGAGGGAACGGAGACGTAACGTCCCGCTGCCACATCCACTGTACCGCTGGAACGGCCTAGAGTTCAGTCTTGGCTCCTCAGCAGGTAAACATAATGCGATCATGCCAGCTACTTCCTTATATAACCATGTGGGTAGGTGGAGTTATGCATGCAAATCTCGCATGCCCATGGCATTGGCACTGCCTTTGGGCGTTTTCTAAGATCTCGAAGATGATTGGCTTCTAGGCGAAACCCCCATTCGTCAGTCACTGACGTTACGTCTCTGTTCCCTCCTCAGGGAACGAGGGTTACATACGTAACCGAGACGTTTTCAGACCTGTCCTAGAGGCACCCCACAGCCCGCTGTGTCTCCCTCATATTTATTACACCTGATTCAACTCATCAGCTCGTTAGTAGAGACCAAGAACTAAAATGTTGGAAATACAAAATGTGCAGGGCTGCAAAGAGACTGCAAAACGTGGGTGTTTCAGATATAGGGAGACATAAACAATCTGCAGGACTGGTGATACTCCAAGACACATTTGAAACCATGTATTTTTACAGCATACCTGCTTCTGATTCTTATCATTTCTTTTTTTTTTTTTTAGTTCTTTTTTTTAAGATTCTTTAACTGAAGTCTCTGAGATCCTGGCACCTTGGACTTCTGAAGACTCCAGGTAGGTTGCAGTTCTGGAAAATTGTGGTGCTGGAGAATAAAGGGTGTCTGATGGTTTCATACTTAATTCTTCACCTTGATTCTAAATTATTTGGCAGTTAGTGTGTGAGTCGTTTCTTTGCCATCTGTTTTTGTCTGACCCTGCTGAGCCTTTCATCTAGAGCAGCTTGATGTTGGGTACCAAAAGGATTTAACTGTGAAAAAGGGAATAAAAAAAGTGTCACAATGGTTGATTAATTTGTTTGATTAATTATTTTTTTAAAGGACTGTTGGGAGAGCGCTGACTGACGGGAGTGTCAAGCTGCACTGGTTTTCTTTTATTTGTTTGTGAAATGCATTTATCTTACACTGTACTTTTGATACTTTTTTGTATTATAAAGTTGTAAATCCGGTAAGTCATTTTCAAATTATTCCAAATAAACCTTGCATAATAAATTAAAGCATGAACTACTGGTTTCTTTTCATTGAATACCTTTAACATTTAATTGCAGTAAGTGGATTACATGTAATGTTTGTATTTAGGGGTTTACTATAAGATAACCTAAACAGAAAATATGGTAGATCAAAATATATTATACCTGTTGTGGCCCATAAGAGCCATACATAACACCTTTCTGGGTCCTGTCATCAACCCATATGGACAGACCCATGTAAGCCTAAAATGGGTGCTACCTGGGTTACCCATATGGGCCTGGTATGATCCCATCAAGAGAACCCTCTGGGCAGACCCATGTAGGCCCCAAATAGGTGATTTTATATGGGTTACCCACATGGGCCCGGTATGAGCCCATCAAGAGACCCATCATCAACCCATATAGGCTAACCCATGTTTGGCCTCCATGGAAACTGAGGACAAAATTAGTTGGGTCCCAGTTGGGCCCCAGATATCAGCCCATGCGCAACCCCTCTGGGCCCCACATGGGTGTGTTGGCTGGGTAGAGGCTGTGCAGACTAGTGGTATATTGGATTCTCACTTCCCTTTTTTTTTTTTTTTTTTTTTTTTTGATTGACAGCATTTTGGGTGTTGTGTTCACGACAGCCGTGGAGCTCTAGGGACTTTTCAAAACTGTCTGAACATGATTTTGAAACAAGCTCTTTTGCAGAAATGCTGAAGCATCAAGTAAACAATTATCTTTTTTTAATTTAACCAAAATTCCCTGTAGTTTCTTAATACTGCTGTCATAGCAAAAATGCCATTGGTTCGATGAGCAATTGTGCCATAAAACAGGAAGTTTTAGTCTATACTTATGTAACATTGTACACATTAAAAAAAGGTTGTTTGGGGTGGTTAAGGTGCTATATATAGCACCAATACTATATAAAGAACCTGTAAAGCCCCTGTGTGATTCTTCAGTGGTTTTTTGGGGTAGTTAAGGTGCTATATAGCACCACTGTCAAAAAACAACAACAAAAAAACAAATAAGCCCCTCTAGGTTCTCTTTCATAATTTAGTTGGGGGATTAAAAAACAACATTAATATTCCCATGAAGATAACGTGGTTCTCAAACCTTTTGACCCAAAGGCCCCCAAAAGAAAATATTCCAGAGCCCTCAAGCACAACACTTTTACATCCCAGAAAAGTGATTCAAAACAGCTTTTTGCTATTGGTAGTAAAATTTAAGCTAATGAATATGGGGCCTGCCCAACTTTCAAATTAAAACACACAGGCATATAATACACACAAATTACAACAGTATAGGCCTACAAATCAAATCCACACTTAAACCATTTTCAAATCATCATCCACACATCGCTAATTAATAGCCAATACATTATAAATAATAATAATTAAAAATCAAATAAAAATTATTTCACTTTATGACCACTGTATTCATTAAAACTTTATGTGTTGGCGCTGTAAATAAAATTATCTCATACTATTTGTAATGTTCACAGAGACTAAGCAATTCCCAACAATGTTCTTAGCATTAATATATTTTTATGACCCGGAACTACGTTTGATCAAAGCACATTTATTTTATTTTTATGTTTTTTTTTTCATTTTGTGTAGCTCTTATAACATATTATGATAATGTCCGTATGCCCCCTGTTTTTTTCATACACGTAATAGTTTGTTGCGCTTTGGAATTTAAAGCTACACTGTGTGATATTTTCCCCCATCTAGCGGTGTATAAGGTATATCCAGTGAATAATAGTTTCTGTTTCTCTCCATTCTGATTTCGTTTTAACTCCTACGGTGGCCGATTTAGTCCAAGACTAACATGGCAATCCCTCTCTTCACATTCGGCACGGTGCCATCGAGTGTTAAAACGCAAAAGGTGAAGCTTGAATATATGGGCATGTCCCTCTTTGGCTAATGTACTTTCAAGATGGAGGGGCAACATGGCGACCGGCACTCGAACCCCTCACCCGTATGTATTTTTAATGGCATATTATAAACTTACGAGAATACTTTATTGCTTGAAAGAAGTAAATATACATTAATGAGCACATATATTTTTGAAAGAATTAAGTGTTTTTAGCTAAGAATAAACTAAAAAAGTTACACAGTGTAGCTTTAAGAAAAGAAAGAAAGAAAGAAAAACAACGCGCTAATCAGATGCACGACGGCTCCAACTGTATAACGACGCAATGACGCAGTTTTCTCGAGTATGACCATTGGAGACGCCATCTTGAAGAGAGACTGAGGAGAGAGAAAGAAGCTAATATATTTGCCCAGGTAAGTGTCATACCTCCAACTGTCACATTAATATGTTATTACAGTTGAGTTACTTGTTAGGGGGACATTTTGTTGGTATTTTAAAATGTTGTACCATGTTTTGAGTAATGTTAGCCGACTGTGGAACCTGACCAACTGTGTTGACTAATTTAGTTAACGATTTTTGAGCAATAAACAAAGCAAACAACATCCTATTGACGCTCAAAAAGAAAAAAAAATGAATAATTAATTCTTAAACTCGAGCCAGAGTTGCAGCAGTAACGTTATAGTAACGTTACATTCTTACGCTGAACCAAAGACATTGAAACGCCTTTGGTCTAACCGACAAAGCTCGAGAGACAGAGGGGGGTTTAAGTTAATGTTAAGGAGATATGGTTAGGGATATTTGTTGCTTAACAAACACTGAAGTGTAAGTAATAATTAAGGTAAACAGGGGTCGTTCGTTTTATGGCTAACTTTTAAATCGCTGATAGTGATGACAGCCATGGCTGCAATGTCCCATAGTGGTGGGCTTTATAGCTGCACCATTCCCATGGATACTGTCTAGTAAGGAATATGAAATATAAAACAACATAAAAATAACATATGCACAACATCTTAAAGCTATTAAGTTAAAATTAAATGTAAGCATACTTATGGTATATACAGTCCCCTAAAGGACAAGTTCAGGCAAAAGATTGAGGACTGTGAAGATAGCAAGCAGAAAAAGGTAATTATGGTGGCACTATAATTGAACAAAACAAGAAATTGGCACTAACTACAGTACTGTTGGTCTGATTGACTTCAAAACTAACGTGCAGTTTCTTTTCTGTCCCAAAAGCGCCTGTTATGAAGTTTTATGTAGCATCATTTCACAAAGCTAAAGTCTGAAAAATCTGTTTTTGCTTCAAAAGTGAAAAAAAACTATACAATCTAATTTTAAATTAAAAACTGCTCAGACTGCATCTATGTAGCATCTTTGTTGAGATTGTGATTAAAATGCAGTTGCCTCTTATTTTAAATGACTACAGATAGTTAAGGCAGATGAACTGGCAATACCTCGCAATGTGCAAACGCACAGTTTCTTCCTAAATACTGTTCAAACGTAGCCTAGAAATCTAGACGCACCCTAGCGGCAGCAAATCTAATTTGCAGTGAGTGTCGTCTAGCAACTCTCCATAGACTTGCGAGCTGGATAAACTAAATTCTGGTCAGGCCAATCACATTGTGTATAGAGTCTGTGGGCGGGCTTACAATAATGATGGCACACCGGCAGATTTGCGGTCTAGCAGAGGTTCTGCGTGCTACTTGCAAACAAGAAGCAGGCGAACAGCGGTCTTTTGAATCCGCATTGGCCGCAACTCTGTAAGACTTGAAGTTAAGCTTTTCTTTGAGTAAAAGAACAAAGAACGACATTAAAATCATTCTTAAGAAGGGAAGATGTGTTTGGAGTTTTGCCGACCTGATACGGCAAAAGTTTAATCTATCAACTAGCTCCGCTTCACGTTGCACTGTTTGGTTGTAGCGCTATCCTATTTTGTGTAGAGGGAATTTGAAAGACAACCGTTTATCCCACCAGGTGGGCCCCAGATATCAGCCCATGCGCAACCCCTCTGGGCCCCACATGGGTGTGTTGGCTGGGTAGAGGCTGTGCAGACTAGTGGTATCTTGGATTCTCACTTCCCTTTTTTTTTTTTTTTTTGATTGACAGCATTTTAGGTGTTGTGTTCACGACAGCCGGGGAGCTCTAGGGACTTTTCAAAACTGTCTGAACATGATTTTGCTGGTAACATTATGAAATAAGCTCTTTTGCAGAAATGCTGAAGCATCAAGTAAACAATGATCTTTTTTTAATTTAACCAAAATTCCCTGTAGTTTCTTAATACTGCTGTGATAGCAAAAATGCCATTGTTTCGATGAGCAATTGTGCCATAAAACAGGAAGTTTTAGTCTATACTTATGTAACATTGTACACTTAAAAAAAAAAGGTTGTTTGGGGTGGTTAAGGTGCTATATATAGCACCAATACCATAAAAAGAACCTGTAAAGCCCCTGTGTGATTCTTCAGTGGTTTTTTGGGGTAGTTAAGGTGCTATATAGCACCACTGTCAAAAAACAACAACAAAAAAACAAATAAGCCCCTCTAGGTTCTCTTTCATAATTTAGTTGGGGGATTAAAAAACAACATTAATATTCCCATGAAGATAACGTGGTTCTCAAACCTTTTGACCCAAAGGCCCCCAAAAGAAAATATTCCAGAGCCCTCAAGCACAACACTTTTACATCCCAGAAAAGTGATTCAAAACAGCTTTTTGCTATTGGTAGTAAAATTTAAGCTAATGAATATGGGGCCTGCCCAACTTTCAAATTAAAACACACAGGCATATAATACACACAAATTACAACAGTATAGGCCTACAAATCAAATCCACACTTAAACCATTTTCAAATCATCATCCACACATCGCTAATTAATAGCCAATACATTATAAATAATAATAATTAAAAATCAAATAAAAATTATTTCACTTTATGACCACTGTATTCATTAAAACTTTATGTGTTGGCGCTGTAAATAAAATTATCTCATACTATTTGTAATGTTCACAGAGACTAAGCAATTCCCAACAATGTTCTTAGCATTAATATATTTTTATGACCTGGAACTACGTTTGATCAAAGCACATTTATTTTATTTTTATGTTTTTTTTTCATTTTGTGTAGCCCTTATAACATATTATGATGATGTCCGTATGCCCCCTGTTTTTTTCATACACGTAATAGTTTATTGCGCTTTGGAATTTAAAGCTACACTGTGTGATATTTTCCCCCATCTAGCGGTGTAAAGGTATATGACCATCCAGTGAATAATAGTTTCTGTTTCTCTCCATTCTGATTTCGTTTTAACTCCTACGGTGGCCGATTTAGTCCAAGACTAAGATGGCAATCCCTCTCTTCACATTCGGCACGGTGCCATCGAGTGTTAAAACGCAAAAGGCGAAGCTTGAATATATGGGCATGTCCCTCTTTGGCTAATGTACTTTCAAGATGGAGGGGCAACATGGCGACCGGCACTCGAACCCCTCACCCGTATGTATTTTTAATGGCATATTATAAACTTACGAGAATACTTTATTGCTTGAAAGAAGTAAATATACATTAATGAGCACATATATTTTTGAAAGAATTAAGTGTTTTTAGCTAAGAATAAACTAAAAAAGTTACACAGTGTAGCTTTAAGAAAAAAAAGAAAGAAAAACAACGCGCTAATCAGATGCACGACGGCTCCAACTGTATAACGACGCAATGACGCAGTTTTCTCGAGTATGACCATTGGAGACGTCATCTTGAAGAGAGACTGAGGAGAGAGAAAGAAGCTAATATATTTGCCCAGGTAAGTGTCATACCTCCAACTGTCACATTAATATGTTATTACAGTTGAGTTACTTGTTAGGGGGACATTTTGTTGGTATTTTAAAATGTTGTACCATGTTTTGAGTAATGTTAGCCGACTGTGCCAACTGTGTTGACTAATTTAGTTAACAATTTTTGAGCAATAAACAAAGCGAACAACATCCTATTGACGCTCAAAAAGAAAAAAAATGAATAATTAGTTATTAAACTCGAGCCAGAGTTGCAGCAGTAACTTTTATAGTAACGTTACATTCTTACGCTGAACCAAAGACATTGAAACGCCTTTGGTCTAACCGACAAAGCTCGAGAGACAGAGGGGGGTTTAAGTTAATGTTAAGGAGATATAGTTAGGGATATTTGTTGCTTAACAAACACTGAAGTGTAAGTAATAATTAAGGCAAACAGTTAGGGTTAGGGTTAGGGTTAGGGTTAGGGTCGTTCGTTTTATGGCTAACTTTTAAATCACTGATAGTGATGACAGCCATGGCTGCAATGTCCCATAGTGGTGGGCTTTATAGCTGCACCATTCCCATGGATACTGTGTCTAGTAATGAATATGACAACATCACAACATCTTAAAGCTATTAAGTTAAAATTAAATGTAAGCATACTTATGGTATATACAGTCCCCTAAAGGACAAGTTCAGGCAAAAGATTGAGGACTGTGAAGATACCAGGCTGAAAAAGGTAATTATGGTGGCACTATTAATTGAACAAAACAAGAAATTGGCACTAACTACAGTACTGTTGGTCTGATTGACTTCAAAACTAACGTGCAGTTTCTTTTCTGTCCCAAAAGCGCCTGTTATGAAGTTTTATGTAGCATCATTTCACAAAGCTAAAGTCTGAAAATTCTGTTTTTGCTTCAAATGTGAAAAAAACTATACAATCTAATTTTAAATTAAAAACTGCTCAGACTGCATCTATGTAGCATCTTTGTTGAGATTGTGATTAAAATGCAGTTGCCTCTTATTTTAAATGACTACAGATAGTTAAGGCAGATGAACTGGCAATACCTCGCAATGTGCAAACACACAGTTTCTTCCTAAATACTGTTCAAACGTAGCCTAGAAATCTAGACGCACCCTAGCGGCAGCAAATCTAATTTGCAGTGAGTGTCGTCTAGCAACTCTCCATAGACTTGCGAGCTGGATAAACTAAATTCTAGTCAGGCCAATCACATTGTGTATAGAGTCGGTGGGCGGGCTTACAATAATGATGGAACACCGGTAGATTTGCGGTCTAGCGGAGGTTCTGCGTGCTACTTGCAAACAAGAAGCAGGCGAACAGCGGTCTTTCGAATCGGCTTTGGCCGCAACTCTGTAAGACTTGAAGTTAAGCTTTTCTTTGAGTAAAGGAACAAAGAACGGCATTAAAATGCCGACCATTAAAAAGTTTTGCCGACCGTATACGGCAAAAGTTTAATCTATCAACTAGCTCCGCTTCACGTTGCACTGTTTGGTTGTAGCGCTATCCTATTTTGTGTAGAGGGAATTTGAAAGACAACCGTTTATCCCACCCCTCAGATTGAGCCCTGCCTATGGTGAGTTTCCAGACCCAACATGTTTATGTGGGTCTGGCTTGTCAGGATAGTTCAAACGGGAAGTGCAAGTAGAAGCAGAGGGAGCGGTACATAGTCAATACTCAGGCAAGGACCCCCTCCACTGGTAAGGTGTTACACTCCGTTTATAAAAATACCAGTCAATGTGTGGACTAGGCCTAAATTCACTATCCCTCATTATTTGCTGGTTCAGTGGTTGCACTTGCAAGCCATCACGATCATTAGCTCATTAGTGCACCCTAATTAAGCTCTCTTCACTCCACCACTTTGTCTGGTCTCTTTAAAAAGGATGCACAACAGACCCTGCCTGGTTTTGCACTGGAGTGCTTACCTATTATACTCACCTGAGAAACCTACCTTTTGTTCCTGACCTGTCATCTGTCCGCTGTTCCCTGCATTGTCTGCCTGGAACTCACCAGTCATCTACATCACACACCACCTGCACAGAGGACACTGTATCACCACCTGCTAAGTCTCCATGTTTTTTGCATTCCTGCTTTGTTCTCCTATCGTTGCAATAAAGACTTGTTGTTTCACTTACCTCCCTTATCTGTCCTCTTCCGTGTGCATGACAGAAGACCAGACCACAAAAAGAAAACATGAGCTGGAAATTCACTGGACACATCGTGATGGCGGCTCAATCCAATCTGTTTACTTTCATAAATAAATGTTATTGTCTCATCCATATCAGGTCCTTGGATGAGACCATTAAGGCTCTGTATCGAACTGGGGCAAATTTCGTTCATCCATGAGAACTCCGTGGTCTTGCTGGATTGGACTGGAAAGAGTTCATCCACCGATGTCTGGAGAGCATCGTTCCCCAGTATGCTTTACAGCCAGCCCCAGAGTCTCATCCTAAGATGTTTGTCTGTCAGAACTCTCTTTCTAAAATTACCTCTAGTCTGAATTCACGTCCTAAAATGGCCATCAGTTAGAAGTCTGTCCTAAAATGGTTGCTGTTGGCCGGCCCCCTGAGTCACTTCCCAACCTTTACTGCCTTTGCAGAGCCTCACAAGTTGGCCTCCATTTTAGAGTCCTCTCCCACTTTGTTTGCAGAATATGACCCCTTAGCAAAAATAGCCACTGTACCTGAGCCCTCAGTCAAGATGGCTGCTACAAGTATACTCAAATTAAGTATACTTTGCATGACTGTACGTTTGACTAAGCGTACATATAAAAAACGAAATATACCTTGGGCGTTCAACACAGTAATGAATGTTAAAACAAATAAAAAAATATTGGCTAAAAGTATCCCCCATATTATGTTAATCTAATGATGTTATTTTGTTTAAAGGCCTACAGTTGGAAGCAGCTATTCTGCTCTTGCCTGCACTGTTCAAGGAGGACCCGAGGTTGCTGTTTGAAGTTGAGGTGAGCCTTGAACAGTTTACTAGTGTGTAAAGCACAATCTAATCAAAGTACTACCCTTATTACTCACACTCGCATTTTATTATGCAAATGATTTGAATTCAAACATTAGTTGTTTTTGTTGTTGTTGGTCTCTTCAAACTATCCTATGAAAGAGAAAATTACATTCAATATAGAAATAAATATGAGAAGATAGTTAATGCTATTATTTCCTCTCCTCCAGGGCCATGCTCAGACCAGCCCTTCTGACATCCCAACACCTAACTGTGCGTTCACACCGCCGGCGGCGAGAGCGGCAAGCTGGCCGGAAGTCATTCATTTTCAATGGGAGCCGGGCGGCGAGCTCCGGCGAGAGCGGCGCGGCGCGTCTTGGACGATTTGGGCGTCGAGGAGAGTTGAAATCAGCTCAACTTTATGGTAATGAGCTATGACGCGGTTCGGCGGCAACAGGCGGCAACCAGTCAGAATGTAGAAGTGCTCCGCTTGAGAGAAATCCAGAGAACGCAGGCCTGTAAAACTTTGGTTCCGATCACATTAGTTCCCAAGCAAATTGTACGAGAAGTTGATCATTGCTGTGCGGGGTTCCCTATCATTTATGACGAGATTATTCATAGTGATGTGTAATTTGTTAAGAAGTCGCGCAACACTATTTTACAGGCGCTAGAACGCTCGTTGTTCAGCGGGTATGCAATTAATTCTTACTTTCACATTTAAACGATTTCATGAAGTTAATTTATACCCTACTTGTGGTTAGTATATCCATCAACATGCTTGTTTGATTTGCGGCCTCTTTAAATACATTTTAAAAAAAGACAAAACATTTGATCTACGTCAGAGCGGCAGCACGTCCACGGAGCTTTCTACAGCGTCGTTGTCAGGGCGGCAAGAGCGAATTTTGACGCTCTCGCCGGCGGCGGTGTGAACGCACGGTAAGATGGTGCTTAAAGGCTGCAGGGAGGGTCATCCCCTGCAGTATGACCACATTTTACTCACTTTGGGTGGTCAGGTTATCACTGAGGAGAGTGAGGACATCTCAATGGCACTGGGTCTACTCTTGTGTGTGTATTTTGCGTTTGGAGTCCAGTATCCCACAGGACTCTAAAAGACACTGACCTTTTTGGACTGTCGTTTTAAAATTAAAGGATGCAGCCAGACTTCCTGTCACCGTAAAAAAGGTGTATAGGAGTCTATATTCTCTCTTTCTTACAGTTTCAGTTTATTTATTGTTTTTGAAATCCTGAAGGACTTGCAAATGACTTGAGAGCTTAACTCGGTTTTCAAATGGTTGTATAAGCAGTTCCCTTTCGAAAGGGAACTCGCGCTGCGTCAGCTGACGCTACGGGGAACGCCTTCAGCGTGACAGGTGTCTGAAATCGCTATCAAATCACAATCCTACTGACCGTCGGCAGCTGGTGATGTAATCACCGTGCGACCAGGAAGTATAAAAAGGCACCGTGCCAACATGACAACATCCTTTCGTCTTCAGGGACTGTTTTGTCTGGTTCGCTAGAAAGTCTTTCTAAAGTGGAATGAAGTGCACACGTAAATCCAAGGGAGCGTACAGGAAGTGCGCTGATCCGTGTCCCAGGTTTCTAAAGAGAGAAAACACGCCTGGGGACATGCACACCCTTTGTGTGCTCTGCCTGGGGGAAGAGCACGCGCGGGAGGTTCTCGAGGGGGCTTCCTGCGCAAACTGCAAGCGTTTTCCGACTGAGGACGCTCCGCTCTTGCTTGGCCTTCTTCTCGAGGGAAGAAGAGCCAGCATTTGGGAGCGGTCCCGCTCATGCCGAGGCTGAGCGGCGCCGTTTGTCCTGGGGCTCCCAAATGGATCTGGCTCATCGTCTGGAGAACACAGTGCTCACGGACGATCAGCCAGGTCGCGAGAGCAGGCGGACAGAGGAGGAGTCGGATGGAGACTCTTCCTCTTCGTCAGCCCGTGCTTTTCCAGTCGATCAGAGGATGGCTGTGGATGAGGAGGAAAATAAGGCTAAGGCCAAATCCTCCCAGCCATCCTGCCCCGTGTATGAGGAGCTGCAGGATGTGATGGCATAGCCGCCCAGCTCCGGGCTGCCATCGACACTAAGAGCTCCAGCCCTGCCATCGAAACCATTAAAGACGACTTCACGTCTTAATGGCAGGGCATACACATCGGCGGGTCAGGCGGCGGCGGCCTTGCACACAATGGCTGTGTCGCAGGCTTATCAAGCTGGCCTGCCGAGGGACCTCGATCGGGGGGAGGGCCTACCCCCTGATGCGATGGCTGAGTGGCGCACCACGGATCTCTCTCTCCGGGCGGCCAAACACATAGCAGTCGCCATCGGACGGTCGATGGCGGCTGTGGTCGCCACGGAGAGGCATCGGTGGCTAAACTTGGTGGACATCGGGGTGAAAGAAAAAGGCTTTTCTCCTCGATGCCCTGGTCTCGCCCTTTGGGCTTTTCGGCACCTCCGTCGAGGCGGTGGTGGGAAAGTTCAGAGAGGCGAGGGCGCGCTCAGCGGCGTATAGAACGTGTATTCCGCTGAGGTCTGGGGCGGTGCCTAGGCAGGAGGGTGTCCCTGGCCCTTCGAGATCCGAGGATCAAAAAAAAAAAAAAAATGGGCCAACGCAGTAGCGTGGCCTCTCGTGCGCCCCCTCCGTGGAGGAGTAGGACGTGGAAGAGGCGGGACACCCGCAACAGGAGGAGGGACATCGGGGAGAAGAACCGCTTCCAGCGCCGGAAGCGAGGTGGTGAGTCTCCGCCCCCGAGGGCGCGGAAGTGATGTTGTGTCCCCTCCTTTGTTTTTCTGTTGTTTTTCTGTTTTCTCCCCGGGCGCGCTTTACACCAGGCCGCGCGGGCTGATGATGAGCGGAGGTGAGACTCTGACGAAAGCCTGCCAGGCCGGTGTGTGCTCTGCCCGCACAAAGTGCATCTTCTCTGGGAAAAGCGGGATTTCGCGGCCGCCTCCTCGGCCTTACATGTGAGAATAAAGCGCCCCGCCCTCAGGTTAGTGCGCCGAAGCATGCATGTTGCATGAAGCGATGAGGCACTGAAGACAGCGAGTGAGTCCCCTTTTAGGGCAAACATTCTTCTTTCAATGCCGTATGTTTGGACTCTATGCTTCCCTGAGGGATATTTTGTCTACAAAAGATGGAGAAAAGTGTAACAGTTGGAGAAGTGGGCCTGTAGTTCCCCGGTAAAGGTGGCTAGAACGATGTTTGTATAAACACAGTGTGTTTATGTAGGCTGCATGTTTGCTAGTGTAGCAACAGTTTTTTATAAGGCTGTTTTCTCTTCTGGATATGTGTAATATGAGCAGTAGAGGCCACCGCACATGCCGCGGGCATGTAGCGGCGATATAAACTGATGTATGTTCTCCTGGCGAACTTTTTAGCTGTAGCCACCTCTGGGTAGCGTTGGCACCTCTGCTAGTGAAATATCTAGATGAATATGTGAGGTCAGGCTAGCGCATGAACTACAGTAAGGTCTGTCCCAGTCCTTTTTAGGGCCGTTGTTTGTGGGATTATCAGGCCGATGCTAGTGCATCAGGTTGGCCTAGGCTGTTGATGGGATGACGGTGGCGTCTCGCGGTGGCATATCGCCCTGGCAGTTGCCCCGGGCTCCTGTCAGTATCCCCGCAGGAGCTTTGTATCCCTACCCGGCCTCCCCGTAGTAGGGTCGTCCGGCCAATGCCCACCCCCCTTCTGCATTTGGGGGTTGTTATTAATGCAAAAAGGTGTATAGCAGAATGAATCGCGACTCATCCAGTGGTCGTGGGGACGGGGTAGGCGTCTCTTCGCGGTGCGCAGTCAGACTGGTTTTGCTAGCCCCGCCCCCCAGAGCTAGTGCGGCCGCCACTTCTGG
Organism: Pseudorasbora parva; assembly: GCF_024679245.1. NCBI lineage: Eukaryota > Metazoa > Chordata > Actinopteri > Cypriniformes > Gobionidae > Pseudorasbora > Pseudorasbora parva. The sequence continues at coordinate 16,913,788 of NC_090184.1, forward strand.
GCGGCCCCCCGGCTTGGTTTAGGAAATGGCCGGTTGTGTGTGTTCAATATCTTTCACTTTTTGCTCTGTGTCTTCTGCTTCACCTTTTAGGCTCGGGTCGAGCTGTACTTCGCAACCATCTGAAAGCATCGGTTGGTAGGATGCTCCCCTGAAGTCGAAACACTGTCACGGCTGACGCCCTTGCGTGGACGGCGGACCGCTGGACGACCAGACGGCCGCCCTGAAGGCAGGTGGCGTAAGTTGTACTCCCCTCGCTTTAGAGGGTTCAAGGCGTTTTATGCTGAGTGCACTGCTGTGGGCATTGTGTTTTAGGTCCACGCTGGTAGGCGCTGCCTGAGAGACTGCGCAGTCGCAGAAGGCTGCTATGGGCCGCTGGGGCGGACCGACTATAGAAGGCTGGCTGGCGGGAGACGCCAGCCGAGGCAGTCCGGGCAGTTAACTCTGGGTCAGGTGGTAGGCCTCAGTAGGCCTCCCTGCGGGTGAGTCCCCAGGTAGTGACTGGATACCCAGTCCTCATCAGCCAGCAGACAGCCACTGTCAGCCCGACTTTAAGGGCTCGCTGAGTTTCAGCACGCCTCACATGGCGTCCCCTGAGGGGGTGACCTAGGGTTCCGACCATTGGTTGACAGGATCTAGGCTGCTTTAGGCCTCCTGTAGGGTGAGCCCCGGTTCCCAGGTCTTGCAACAGTGTGCGTGGGTGTTAGCCAGGCGGCTAGCATGGTCTGCTATCAGGGACGGGCCGCTTCAGGCCGTCCTATGGTCGTTTCCCGGCCCTGCGGGGTTTCTGGTGGGATTTGCCATCGGATAAGCACCGTCTGTCACCAATCTAATAGGGAACTGCCATTCGGCAATAGGCCTCTCCAGGGCACCCTAAAAGGACCGGACTGTACGTGGCATCAAATAGGCCTCCCTGGAGGCGAGCCCCGGGAACACAACAGCTCCCGACAGTTTGCACGTTGACTGGCAAGAAGTAGGCCGCTCTAGGCCGCCTGAGGGTGAGCCCCTGAGCTGGGACGCTCGGTGGGCCAGTGTATTATGCTGTCAGGCCTTTTTGGGCCTTTTTTGGGGAGGGATTCCCAGACCAGGTCTCGGTGACAAACTAGCTATTAGCATGGGTGGCTTCTGGTGTTATAGCCTCATGAGCCCCCTGAGGAACCAATAGAGCCACCTGCCTGCAGGCCGCCTGAGGGTGAGCCCCGAGCTGGGACGCTCGCTAGGCCAGTGTATTATGCTGTCAGGCCTTTTTGGACCTTTTTGGGAAAGGATTCCCGGACCAAAGGTCTCGGTGACAAGCTAGCCATTAGCATGGGTGGCTTCTGGCGTTATAACCTCATGAGCCCCCTGAGGAACCAGTAAAGCCACCTTCCTGCGGCTCTTAACAGCTAACAGCTAACAGCGAACACTTACGGTGCCGGGTGGAGGCTCCTCATTGCCTCCCTGGAGGGGAAACGGTTCCCTGGAGCGCGAACGTATAACTGGCTTTGGGCTGACAGCTAGCGGCTGCCCGCCGGTGGGTCGGTATAACTCAAGGGCGGGCTCATGCCCTAGCACAACGAGACTCCGTTTCTGCTGCGCAGTCCCTTCAGGACAGGGACTGGCTAGCCTACAGCATGGGTTACCTACCAAGCTGGCTTAAGAGCTCCCCTCATTGAGGGTCGTCTGCGAGCTTACGGCCGCTTGAGTCTGATCAGACGGGCAGGCCCCCCTCGGGGCCTCCCGGGTAGATCAGTCCATAGGCTTTTTTTAGGCCTCCTGAGCACCCCTGTAATAAATGTGTTCAGTAGATCCTAGGATCGAGCAGAAGAAGACTCCCCTCGATGGCAAGGGTAAGAAGCACTAAGCTGAGTACTGCTCTCCAGGATTCCCGTCTCCGAGTTCCGGTTTGAGGAGGACATTGCCAGTTTGCAGTCCCTCAGCCTGGATGCTCATGAGTAAGAGCGATATCCAGAGGCTCTGTTTTGACAGACAGGGTTGGCCAAGCTGGGGTGTCCCACAGAAGTGATGCCAGGTGAGGCCTCCCTGGTGGCATTCGGTGAAGGTTTTTCCCGAATTAGTGACGGCTGGTGGTGCCCTCGGGTCCCCTAGCCACATTCCCTTAAGGGACTCCTTCCTTCAAAAGTAGTAGGTCCCAGGCCCTCGAGCAAGCCGAGAGTAGGAAACCTCAGTTAAAACTTGTTTAGGTTCTCTCTTAGGCATATAGCTTGGGTATGACCGTAGGGAATGATGTCACTGGCAGCCTGTGTGGCTAGAGGGAGAGTGGTTCAGACTTTCCGCGAACACTCGTCCAGGCAGTTCTCACTGCCAGTAAGGGGCGTGCACTCCCCTCAGCATGGCGGCGTGGGTATATCGTTCCCCGTAGCGTCAGCTGACGCAGCGCGAGTTCCCTTTCGAAAGGGAACGTCCCCGGTTACGTATGTAACCTTAGTTCCCTGAGAACAGGGAACGAGACGCTGCGTCACATGGCCATGCTTCAAGGTGTGCCTGCCCACAGTCCCTTCAGACGAAGCGGATGTTGTCATGTTGGCACGGTGCCTTTTTATACTTCCTGGTCGCACGGTGATGACATCACCAGCTGCCGACGGTCAGTAGGATTGTGATTTGATAGCGATTTCAGACACCTGTCACGCTGAAGGCGTTCCCCGTAGCGTCAGCTGACGCAGCGTCTCGTTCCCTGTTCTCAGGGAACTAAGGTTACATACGTAACCGGGGACGTTTTCTTTTATATAGTGAGCTATTAGCAATAATTAGCAATTAGTTAATATAAATGCATGAGTATGTAGAATGAATATGCAAATGGTGAAAAGTAACCATAAGAGGGCTATACTACTTGCAGAAGGGTGTACAACTGTACAACTGAGTAGAGTTTGGGGTTCTATATTCTCTCTCTCTTTCTTCCAGTGTTCCAGTTTTAAAAACAAATTATTATTTATTTTTTCATGAAATACTTACAATGACTTCAGAGCATGAATCAGTTTGCAAGTGGTTGTATTAAAATTCCACTATCTCATTAATCTGTTACAAACTCTACATTTTCCAAATGAAGAATGTATGTAAAAAACAGGACTTTTGTCTTGTTCAAAAATGTACATATTTCAAGTGTGTTGCATTTTTGTATGTGTGTAAAAAGGGGGAGTATATTCCCTGACTTGTCAGCACTAATTATTTGCTGCTGAGATAAATCAATTAAATGGTTTTGAAAGTGTAATTTATTTTGTTTCTCAGTAAGCATTTTAATACAGTATTTTAAATCTTTAAAGCCACAATTTGGTAAGAAATTATGAATTAACATTCACCTTTTAAGTAAAAGTTTAATTAAGAAGCTTATTGACTCGTCTATAGCATCTGTGTCATGACCCTGGGCTGATCTGTCCGTTCATGTCCTGTCTCTGTCATGTGTTTGTGTTTTGGAGCACTTGGGCTTGCTTTAAGTCACCTTGTACTTTGCTGTCACTGTGGTGTCTGGTCCCACCCCCTTGTTATTCCACTCATTACCTCGTTATTGTTTCACTCTTTCCACCTGTGCTGTACCTATTAGATCTATTTAAGTCCCTCTTGTGTGTTGTCTTGTGCCAGTTTGTTGTTTGGTGTGGCTGTGTAAGCACTCCTCTAGTCTGGTTGTCTGGTATTCTCTGAGTTTGGATTTCTGTTCTGTCTTTGTTAGACCTAGCTTTAAGGACTGTTTGGCTTTGGGTCTTCATCTTTTAGTTTTGTTTTCTCTGCTACGCTTCTGTTTTCTTTAGGTGGATTCCCTCTGCATCTGGCCCTGGTCTCGCTCTCTAACGCTGACTAGGGATGGGGAAATGAAGCCTCATGAAGCAGTGAGGCGTTACCCTGACTGTTTCGGGAAAAGATTCGAAGCGTCGCGAGTGTCAAGAACAGCGCCATCTGGTGCTTATTTAAAATAAAGCGGGCAGAAGCCTGGGGAAGATCGAAGCTCTGTCCGATAAAGCAATCACATCACACTCCACCGTTTCAATGCTATGTGTACAAATAAAAGCCTTACATGTTTGTGTTTAATTTGTCCATTAAATAAATGAATTTACCAATTAAAGTGTGACAATAAAATATATGAGCTTTATATGTGATTCAAGATCTAATGTAGGCATATTCTCTCAACACACAGTGAATAAGGCCATTGTGTGATATGATCATTAAATGTGCTTATGACACTTAGGAATGATAATGCTATACAGTGAATGACAGAAAAGTGATAAAGTTGTGAATTATTTTTATTAAGACATAAAAGCTGTTTTACAGTCTATTTCTTCTCTTAGACAGTAGTTCCCCATTTATTTATTTTGTAATGCATACACACATTGAAAGCTATAAACTCAAAATATACCCAGATAGGGAAATGCCATTACTCTTTTCTTTTCAATTACTCTAAATACAAACACTAACACCAAATTACCTAAAAAAGCAAATGTTTTACCAAAAAACAAGAAAAAGAGACAAATAAATAAATAGTGACAAATACATTTTGGTTATCTAAATTACATTTATTGATTAACTTTTAAAGTACAGCACTCTCCTCGCAAATACATCAACCAGACTGACTGAGCCAAAACAACTTGATCTGGAGTTGGAACCTTCTGAGACGCAAAGCGATACGCGCACGTGATTGGACAGAAAGTGAGGCTTCATTTGTCATCGATCACGTGATTCTGGGAAACCAATACACACCCCGATACGGAGCTTCACTTGAAATGGTCTCACATACGCAATACGCGCATCGAAGCTTCAGTGTCATACATAACATCACTAACGCTGACCACAGATCTCCTTTGCTGCCCTGCTTCACGTGCCATCTGAGTGCCGCCAGCCCTGCCTACTCTGTGCCTCGTGCTGCTTCTTCGCCTGGTTCAGGCTTGAAAGACCTAATATTCTTCGGCAGAAGGCTCTGCTATTGACTCTTGTGTTACCTTTTTGGATTTTTTTTGTCTGGTCCTGTGCAGATTTTGATAAGACTTGTGACTCCTCTGTTCTGCTGTTTCTATCTGGACTATTGTTAGCCCGTTTGGGTTACTCCTGTTATTTCAATAAACTGTATTTTGGTGCCTGCAGACTGAATCCGTGTCCCGATCTGACAGAACGAACTGGCCAAGGATGGACTCAGCGGGCCCAGATCCTCTTCGATCAGCAGTCACTCAGCAAGGCATTCTCTTAGGCCAGCATGCCTCTCAGCTAACGATCACATCTCGGGAGGTGGAGTTTCTAGGTTCCCAGTTGGCTGACCTGAATGTCCAGCTCCAAGAGCTTTGCAGAGAGACAGCTAGCAGAGCAGAAGACACTGACAACCTCTCTTCTCTCCGCCAGGAGCCAGAGCCTCATGCAAACAACCCGCCACCCTATGATGGTAACCCTAATTCTTGAAGAGCATTCCTGTCCCAATGTTCACTGGTGTTTGCCCTGCAGCCCCGTTGTTATGCCATGGAACAGACCAAGGTTGCGTATGTCTTAACACTGCTGACAGGAAGAGCTTGCGACTGGGGTACGTCAGTGTGGGAGCCTCAAGCTCCCCTTGGCCCTTCGTTTGAGAAGTTCCGTCAGGAGATGGTGAAGCTGTTTGACCGGTCAGCTCGGGGTGAGGAGGCGGCGGCTCAGCTGGCACGACTTCGTCAAGGAGACCATTCAGTGACCGAGTTTGCTATCGAGTTCAAGACATTAGCAGCCTCATGTGACTGGAACGAGGGGTCGTGTAGAGCTATGTTCCATGCTGGACTCAATGAGGAGATCCAGGATGAAATCGCCACCCAGGAGCTTCCACAAGACTTCAACGCTCTCGTTGACTTGGCTCTCCGAGTGGAGAGTCGCCTTCGCCTCCGACACCGGCGTTTGATTGGCCGCCCCCCCTGGAGGGTGGGAGAACTTCCCACTGAAACCAATTCGGTTTTGCCTTTGCCTACATCAGCTGACCCTGAACCCATGAAGTTGGGGCGCCTGCGTCTCACTCCCCAGCAGAAACAAGAACGTCTCACCCGGGGCCTTTGCCTCTATTGTGGAAAGGCTGGGCACTTTGCCAACAAGTGCCCGTTAAAAGCCAGAGCCCATCAGTAGCTAGGGGGATCCTGGTGGGCGCTTCCCTCACTTCCCCCTCTCTGTCCCGCACCCTTCTTCCTGTTATGGTCCAGTTTGGAGGGTCAGTTCACTCCTGCTCTGCCCTGGTGGACTCTGGGGCTGGTGGAAACTTCCTGGACCGTGGCATGGCAGAGCAGTGGGGTATTCCTGCTATTCCTCTCCCCAGTCCCATCTCTGTTCGTTCTCTTGATGATTCTCCTATCACCACCATCACTCACGTCACACCCCCTGTAAGTCTTGTGGTTTCTGGCAATCACCGTGAGATCACCGAGCTGTACCTCCTGCATTCCCTGAGTTCTCCAGTTGTTCTGGGGCACTCATGGCTGGTCCAGCACGGACCTCACATGGATTGAGCCAGAAAGTCTGTTTTGTCATGGAACTAGTCTCGTCTTGCGTCTTTTCTGGGTGCTGCCTCTTCTCCTGGCTCTGTGTTTCCTGTTTTGCAGATGGAGGCGGCTGATTTTTAGCAGGCCTTCAGCAAGTCCCGAGCCATGTCCTTGCCTCCTCACCGGCCTTATGATTGTGCCATTGAGCTCCTCCCAGGCACTTCTCCGCCCAAGGGTCACCTTTATTCCCTGTCTGGTCCAGAAAGAGAGGCTATGGACAAGTATATTCGTGAATCTCTTGATGCCGGTGTCATCCGTCCCTCCTCGTCCCCGGCTGGTGCAGGGTCCTTCTTCGTCAAGAAGAAGGATGGCTCCCTGCGTCCTTGTATTGATTACAGAGGTTTGAATGACATAACTGTTAAGAATAGGTATCCCCTGCCTTTAATGTCATCTGCCTTTGAACTACTGCAGGGAGCCAGGGTCTTCAGTAAGCTGGACCTCCATAATGCTTATCATCTGGTCCGGATCCGAGAGGGGGATGAGTGGAAGACAGTGTTCATCACCCCCTCGGGACACTTTGAATATCGGGTCCTCCCTTTTGGCCTGACCAATGCCCCAGCTGTCTTCCAGGCCCTGGTCAACGACGTGCTGAGGGACATGGTTAACCAATTTGTCTTTGTGTACCTTGATGACATTCTAATATTTTCTCCTTCTATTCAGGTACACACCCAGCATGTTCGTCAGGTGCTACAACGGCTGTTGGAGAACCAGTTGTATGTGAAAGCAGAGAAGTGTGTTTTCCACGCGGAGTCAGTTTCGTTCCTGGGCTGCATCATTTTGGCAGATGGCATCAAAGCCCATCCCGCTAAGGTAAGGGCCGTAGCCGAGTGGCCGACTCCAGACTCACGCAAGGCTTTGCAGCGGTTTCTAAGATTCGCCAAATTCTATCGCCGTTTCATCCGGAACTTTAGTCAGGTTGCTGCACCCTTGACGGCTCTCACCTCTACTAAGTTACCGTTTAGATGGAATTCGAAATCCCAGGGGGCCTTTGATGTTCTCAAGTCCCGGTTCATCTCAGCTCCTGTTCCTTCTTTTCCAGACCCTGAACGGCAGTTTATTGTGGAGGTAGATGCCTCTGAGGTTGGGGTAGGCGCGGTCCTGTCTCAGTGGTCCCCTAGAGATGAGAAGGTACATCCCTGTGCCTACTTTTCTCACCGCCTGAGCCCAGCTGAACGGTATTATGACATAGGGAATCGGGAGCTGTTGGCGGTCAGGCTGGCTCTGGGCGAGTGGCGTCACTGGTTGGAGGGGTCGACGCAGCCCTTCTTGGTTTGGACGGACCATAAGAACTTGGAGTATGTCCGCTCGGCCAAGAGGTTGAGCTCTCGCCAGGCCCGCTGGGCACTCTTCTTTGGCCGATTCAACTTCACTCTCTCGTATCGGCCAGGCTCTAAGAATATCAAGCCAGATGCCCTCTCTCGTCTTTTTGGGGTTCCTGGGGGAGGTGCACCGGCTGATACCATTGTTCCTAAGGAGATGGTGGTGGGGTCCCTTTCCTGGGGTGTCGAGAAGCGTGTGGAGGAGGCCATACGAGAGAGAGGTGCCAAGGGGGTGCCCGGATGGTTGGCTATTTGTGCCGGCTGCGTTGCACCCTGAAGTCCTCTGGTGGGGACATTCGTCCAAGTTAGTCTGTTATCCAGGAGTCCGGAGATCGCTGGCCGCCATCCGCCAGCGATTCTGGTGGCCTTCCATGGCCCAGGATGTCAGGCAGTTCGTGTTGGCCTGCTCGGTTTGCGCCCAAAACAAGAGTTCTAACCAGCCACCCGTTGGTCTGCTTCACTCCCTACCTATCCCCTCCCACCCCTGGTCACACATAGCCCTTGACTTTATCACTGGTCGTCCCCCATCTAAGGGTAACACTGTAGTTTTGACAGTGGTGGATCGCTTTTCCAAAGCAGCCCACTTCATTCCCCTTCCCAAATTGCCCTCAGCCAGGGAGACTGCTCAAGTGGTGGTTGATCACGTCTTCTGGATTCACGGTCTTCCTGTAGACGTGGTTTCCGATAGGGGGCCACAGTTTGTCTCCCGGTTCTGGAAGGAGTTCTGTCGGCAGATCGGGGCCTCTACGAGTCTGTCTTCAGGTTTTCATCCGCAGACCAATGGGCAGTCCGAGCGGGCAAACCAGGATCTGGAACAAGCGCTCCACTGCCTGACATCCCAGAATCCGAGCTCTTGGAGTCAACAGCTATCCTGGATCGAGTACGCCCACAATTCCTTGCCGGTGGCAGCCACAGGTATGTCCCCATTCCAATGTTCCATTGGCTTTCAACCCCCTTTGTTTCCTTCACAGGAGCCCGATGCTGCTGTTCCGTCTGCCTTAGCCTTCATCCGGCGGTGTCGCCACACCTGGAGGAAGGCTGAGGATGCCTTGGCCCGGGCTTCCAGACGAACTAAGGCAGCGGCCGACCGTCACCGGACTCCTGCTCCCCGCTATGTGTGTGGTCAGAAGGTATGGCTCTAATGGCTCTAATTAGCATATGAATAGCAGCGCTGGACGGCGCCTTGCCAGAATGGCTTGAATTTCCTCACTCAGTATTGGTTGAAACTACTACATTGAAACAAGAAAAATCACTCATGATTGGTTGGCAGATCAGTTACTATTGGTCAACCTGGGTCATTAATAAATTTAAACCCCAAAATTATAATAATTTTACATACATTATATTTCATATATATAATTATGTATATATATATATATATATATATATATATATATATATATATATATATATATATATATATATATATATATATATATATATAATTATTTGCATATTATTATTTAATTTTATATATTCATATTCATGTGATATGCTCTTATGTTGTGTAGTCATGTCATTGTTATCCCATGGACTACACTATTATTACCACCAAGGACATTCATGTATTGAGGAAAGGAAAATTTGCTAGGGACTTGCAGTTTATTCAAAGAAAGAGCTTTATTAGAACAAACACAAACACACAACCAAATACAAAACGTATGAGATTGGCTCGGTGAGCTCCTGGCTGCGAAAGGATGGAGGTCTCACAATCCATCCAGACACCCCGCCAACGATGCCGTCTTCCTCATCAGACATCAGGTCTATGGTAGCACACTTCCAAAGGCCCACCTCATCCTCAGCTAGCACACTCTGTCTTGCTTCTAGCAGCTGTAAAAACAACCAATAAAGACAATCAGCATTGCGCAATGCACAATCACATATGGGCTCAACACATCTCTAATGTACCTGAAAAATAGTCACATTGACCAAAAATTGATCTAATCTAATAAATCTTACCCTCTTTCTTCTCGATCGACTCTGAGCTGAACTCTTCACAGCTTCTGCCTGCGATGCAAGATCTGGATGTTTTTACCTGAAGCTCCTTCGTACTGTCTCGTAATATGTCTTACATGCAGCTGGAAAACAATTAACGTTAAATGAGTGATATGATTAAAAAAAAGGGGTAAAAGAACTTAAACAATAAAGGAGAAAATAGAAAAAGTTACTTACACATCAAAACACGCACCTCAATAAAGTCATAAAGTGTACATTCATGTTATAAAATATGATAAAACACTTACTTGTCGAGATTAACATCTCCGCCATCCAAAAACAGATGAAACCTCCCTCTAATCTTCAGTAATGTCATCATTCGACTCATTAACTGTCACGCCGAACGCTCTGCTTCACTGCTTCGTCGAGTAAAAAGTGTTTCTCCATGATTCTCTCCGCGATCGTCGACCTACCCAAGCTCAAACTAATGTAAACACTCCACAGACGGCTGAAGCTAATGCGCTAACCGTGTGCTCCGGCTATGCGCACAGAGGGACGAGTTGGTAACAAGTTTTGCGCATGTGACTGTATGCTGACCGGTTGATTCATCATGCTAAAATTGTATATTGATACGTTCAGAATTTCATTGTCTATCAGACAAGACCGTCATTTTCGAAGTATGATGCAATTAGATCAAATTACTGCTACTCAAAGTGAGGGTGGGACTTTCTGCATCTCGAGCGCTCCTTGGAGGCTTGAGGCAACCCCATAGATGCACCGATTGGCTCAAATTATGTGTCAATCAAAAGGGGAGAGTTCACTGATCATTTAGATAGCAGACAGTCGCGACTGTTTATATGTTTTCATAGAACTATGGACAGAATAATCTGATGCTTTGATTGCTCCATCAGCTAATGTGAAATGATGCTACTATGCCCCATGGATGTTTATTGAAATATAAAGCAGTTTATAGTTGTTAATGTTGTGTGAAAAGGTACTGCATTTAAACATGTTATTGCACAAGTTTCCTGGCTTCATCCCCATCCGGACAGATATTTTTATGGAAAGCCAATAGAAGTTTGGAGCTTGCAGGGAACAGACATGTCATACCTAGCATCCTTCCCTTATGAAAAGAAAAACATATTTACCAATATATTACTTCAAAATATAATATATTCTAAATACATGGAATAATATATTGATGGTATTATACAATATATTATATATTCCTGTAATACACTGCAAAATATACAAATGATTGCCGCTTTCATATATTGCAATATATTGGAGAATATCAATATTAAATCCCATATAAGTGAATATATTGCCTAATGTATTACATGATGTTTCCAATATACTGCAATATATGTTTGTTTCGTAAGGGTTTCTGCCTGTTGAGCGCATTGCTGGGAGTGGGTGGTTAATACATCCACTGTGCATTTAAGCAAGACTAAAGAAAAGGTCACTGTAGTCATGCCACTATGCACAGTGGTTGAGCTCTAGGAGGCTGTGATGTTGTTTGCATGGAATGTAATTTTTTTACCTTTTTTGGCAAAGCCTGATTAAAACTAATTACTTAAATAAATTGTTTTGTGTATCTTTTTTTACATAACATTGGCCATTGCTAATGACACAATAAATAATCTAGCATACTTTCATCAAATATATAAATTCAAGCTAAAGTTTAAGATTTTATAATTAGGCTATACTGAGCCTGCTATTTATACAAAAGATTTTCTTAGAATGAAGTTAAAACCTTTAAGAAAAATGTAACTTGGGGTGAAAATCCTGCTACCCTGATTTGCATTTGTATAGCCCACAGCATGTTCATTTACATGTTAAAGGGATCCCCTGGTGTTGAGACTTGTATGGCTTAATATAATATAAATGATGTCTCTTACTGAATTATGTAGTAGAAAACCCATGAAAGATCTACGTTATTTAAAAAATCGATTTTATATTTGGACCATGGTTCTAGGTTGATGACGTAGATTGGTTGAACTCCTCAATCAGCTGGCGTTACCCGTAGCTATTTTTACCACAACGCAACTCGAAAATTGTTTCAGAGTTAAACAAAACCAATGAATTGCTTTGTAATTGTACTTAAAAAACACTCAAACATACATGTGCACACAAACTCACCTACACAAACAGATCGGCGGCCGGGCACACACACCTGACAGACTGCGTTGTCTCAATCGAGATGTTGGGCTGCTCAGTCTCCATGACAGGGGCTGAATCCGAAATCGACCCCCTATACCCTGAAATAGGGCATTATTTGAAGGGACGGCCATTTGTAGTGTTGTCCGACATCATAGTGGACATGTTCGAGTGCAGTCATTCAGTCTCACGTTGCACCGCAGTGTACAGCCGATTTACAACAGCTGTCCGACTTCACGCACCCAAACATACATGTGGACACAAACTCTCTCGCTCACACAGACTCACACACACCCCAACAGATCGGCGCGAACACACACACACACACAAACACATATGAGGCGCGAACAGATCGGCGCGAACACACACGCACTGCGTGCGCGCATACATCACTATTCCCTGTGTTGATATCATAGATAGACTGTTTTTTTTTGTTTTTTTTTTTTTTCTTGGCGGATTAGCACTTTTTTTTTTTTTTTTCTTTTTTTTTTTTTATTATGCAAACAGACAAGTACAATATTTACAAAAGAGAAGTAAGATGCAAAATACAAATACAAGGGCCAACAAAACATAACATGCCAGTACGATGTGTGCGTGTGTATGTATGTGTGTGTGTGTGTGTGTGTGTTTGTGCGTGTAACTGGTGTGGGAGTGTTAATGTATGAATAAAGAATCATGTAGGGAAGTACAACAGACATAACCAAAAAATATATGTGTATAAATAAGGTGACAACAGCAATAGTAATGGCAATATTAATAATAATAACAATAATAATGATAAATCCAATTAATTAGAAATGACAAATAGTATTAATAGTATTATCAGTAGTAGTAATGACAAACATATATACAAATATACTCTTTTCATCCGGAATGAGGGGAAGGTTAAAGGGGTCAGGAAGAGGACAAATAAAAACAATAGTAGTAATAGTAATAATAATAATAATAATGGTAGATATATATAAAGTCATTAATAGTGATAATAATAGTAGTGGTAACAATGATTTTAATAATAATAACAATAAAAATAATTATAATAATGGTAATATTGATCAGCTATTAATAACAAGGTATTATAAAGCTTTGATACCCCTCATGGCCATGGCATAGGATAGACCTCTGCCAGAGTTGTAATGCAATGGGCTATCAAGGTGAGGTGCTGCCAGGGTCCCGAGATCCATGCCCATCCCCCAGCTGTTCCATAGATGCCACGCTGACCCTATCTTTGTGTTTTTTGCTGTTGTTGTTGTCTGATGTGTTTGTCAACTAGTGTATAATGCATTAAAACAAACATGGCGTGTAGCATGGAACCTGCCCAGTGCAAAGCCCATGCAGGCCGCCATGTCCACGCCACATTTACCCTATATATGTGCCTTTTTTTTTTCTTTTCTTTTTTTTCTTTTTTTTTTTTTTTTTTCTTTTCCTGATTTAAACTAGTTTTATGCTCCAAATGAATGTGTGTGCACCTCACCTAATATGTAAAGCATTAAAACAGCGCGACAACTACCAGCTGGAGGGCGACAGACCAAGGCCCCCGGCCCCACCTCACCCCCACCCACGACTAATCAGACCCGCACATGACAGGGATTAGTATGCCACAACCATCCAGGGTCCACAAGCGCAGAGAGAGATAGAGAGAGAGAGAGAGACAGAGAGAGAGAGAGAGAGAGTTAGAGAGAGAATAGAAAGAGAGAGAATAGAAAGGGAGATAGAGATAGAGAGAGAGAGAGAGATAGAGACAGAGAGAGATTCCAATATAATCTTATAAGAAATTTTATTTATTTAATAATAGTCTGTGTTGCTACCTCTTCCTGACCCCGCTCCCCCCATTATTGATGGTGTATCATTAAGGATGGCTTCAGACAAAGAAGGTGAGTGGATTCATGACTGTTGGAAGTTAAACAGAGCTGACCAAGAAGGGTGTAATTCTGATGTATCATTTTGAGTAGAGGTAGACAAGTTTTCCATGGAGATGTACTCTATTAGTGAATTTTTCCAAGTTGTAATGTGTATGGTGTTTCTTGATTTCCAGTTCATGAGGATAGTTTTCTTGGCGATAGTTAGGGCCACTAGGAGTAACTGACTGTTTGTACTGTCTAAACTGATTATGGATATGTCACCTAATAAACAGAGAGAGGGAGATAGTGGGATGTGACAACCCATAAGGTTGGATAGTGAGTCAGTAACGTTCTCCCAAAATGTTTTAACTGAGGTGCAATGCCAAATAGCGTGTAAATAGGTGTCTGGGGTGTTTTGTGTGCAATGTGAGCATGTTTCTGAAGAAAAACCCATTTTAAATAATTTCTGTCCAGTTAGGTGGGATCTATGAAGAACTTTATACTGTATAAGTTGTAAGTTGGCGTTTTTTGTCATGAAGTAAATATTTTTACAAATTTGTGACCAGAAAGCGGCATTGGGAGTAATGGATAAGTCTGATTCCCATTTAGCATTGGGCAGGCTTAATGTGTTGTCTGATTTGGATATTATTTTATATATTTTGGAGAGTAGTTTTTTGGGGGATGTTATATTAATTAGCTCTAAGATTGGAGGAGGAAGATCTAGATTAATTGTCTGAGTGTCGATTTTTGATTGAATAGATGACTTGATTTGTAAATATTCCAAAAAACAATTACTCCCAATGCCGTACTTCAGAACTAAGTGGGAAAATGGTGCCCAGTTATTATTAAGGAGGATGTGTTGAAGTTGTGTGATGCCCTTATCTACCCATGTGCGTAAGTTGAGTGGCTTCTTGTTAACTATAAAATCGGGGTTATTCCAGATCGGAGTGTATTTAGACGGTGCAAGAGGAGTGTTTGTGATTTGATGAAATTTCCACCAGGCTGTCAAAGCTGCGGCTATTGTTGGTGTTTTAAAACAGTGATGCTTTTTGATTGTCTGAGTATGGAAAGGTAGTTCTGAAATGTTAATGTCTTTGCAAATTGACTGTTCAACATCTAGCCATGTGCTTTCTGATGGGTTAGGATGAATCCATTTGTATATATTTTGGAGTTGATTGGCCAAAAAATAGTGGTAGAAATGTGGTGCTTCCAGTCCTCCTTGTGCTTTTGGTTTCTGTAGAGTAGTCAATTTAATTCGTGGGGTCTTATTTTTCCAATAGAATTTAGTGACGATTGAGTCTAGTGATTTAAACCAAGTGAGGGTGGGTAGTGCAGGAGTCATTGTAAATAAATAGTTTAATTTAGGGAGTATAGTCATTTTGATTACTGATATTCTGCCCATAATGGATAGTGGTAGATTCATCCAGCGGTACAGGTCATCATTTATTGTTTTCAGTAATGGTGTAAAGTTGAGTCCAAACAGCTCTGACAGCCTAGGGGAAATATTAATGCCTAAGTATGTGATATAGTTGGTGCACAAAGGAATAGGTGGTGTCTGGGATGTCACATCCAAGCTGTTGGAATGTAATGAGAGTATAGCAGATTTACTCCAGTTAATCGAGTATTCAGAGATATTTGAGAATGAATCAATGAGTTTAATCGTTTCTTGTAGTGATGATGGAGGATCTTGTAAATATAGCAATATATCATCAGCGTAAAGACTAATTTTGTGGTGCATGTTTATTGTTTGAATTCCTTTAATGTAGCTGTTTTGACGGATAGCTGCTGCTAATGGCTCAATGAAAATGGTAAATAATGAAGGTGAGAGTGGGCATCCTTGTCTAGTCCCCCGTTGTAGTGTGAAGGTGCGTGATGTTAATCCATTAGTGATGACAGTGGCTGAAGGTGATGTATATAGAATTTTGATCCAATTAATGAATGACTCCCCAAAACCAAACCTCTCTAATGTGGAAAACAGGAACTTCCGATTGACCCTATCAAAAGCTTTTTCTGCATCGAGACTAACTATGATGGTTTTGGTTTTTTGAGTTGATGAATAATGCATTAAGTTAAATAGTCTACGTGTGTTACTGGATGAGAGTCTACCTTTGATGAAACCGGTTTGATCTGGATGGATTATAGATGGTGTGACTTTTTCTATTCTATGCGCTAGTGCTTTAGTGATGATTTTAATGTCTACATTGATTAGGGAAATCGGGCGATAACTTGAAGGTAATGTTGGATCTTTATTTGGTTTAAGAAGGAGTGAAATTGTGGCAGTGTTTATACTATCTGGGAGTTTTGATTTTTGTTTTGATTCAGTTATCATACGGATGAAGAGTGGCGATAAAGTTGACCAAAAGTGTTTGTAGAACTCAGCAGGGAATCCATCAGGGCCTGGTGCTTTATTGTTTGGCATGAGTTTAAGGGCATTCAAAAGTTCATATTCTGATAAGGGTGCTTCAAGAGTATTTATATGATCTTTACTGAGTTGAGGCAGGTTGATATTGTTGAGAAATGAGTTGATTTCTTTCTGATCTGGGTCTTTATCGGAGGAATATAATTTACTGTAAAAATTGTGAAAGATTTGATTTATTTCTTCTGGTGAGTTGGTGGAATTCCCTGCTGTGTCTCTAATCTGGTATTGTAGCTTTTTCTTTATTTTGTTTGATTTGATTTGCCAGATATTTACCAGATTTGTTATTATGATGGAAGCTTTCTTGCCTTAGCCTAAGAATTAGGAATTGTGTATGTTTATTGATTAATTCATTCAATTTGAGTTTATATTTTCTTAATGAATCCTGAGTTTCTTCTGTTGGGTTATTGATGTTAATGTCTTCTAGTTGTTTAATTTTTTGTTCCAATTCTACCTGTTTGTCCTTTTCCTTCCTTTTTTTGTAAACAGAGAATGAAATTATTTTCCCTCTTAGTACGGCTTTTCCCGTTTCCCACAGAAGAGATGGGGATACTTCCGGGGAGTCATTCATCTCTAGAAAGCATGCCCACTCTCGTTTGAAATAACTGTCAAAATCATGATCTTTCAGGAGAGATGTGTTAAATCGCCATCTGGTAGTAGGTTTATTTCGACTAGTTGTGTTCCACTTTAATGTTACCGGGGCATGATCACTAATTACTATTGGATGGATCTTTGATTCAGAAATGTTTGATATGATAGAATTACTGGTAAGAAAGAAGTCAATGCGGGAATATGAGTGGTGTACTGGTGAGTAGAATGAGTATTCTTTACTGTTAGGATGCTGTAGACGCCAACTATCGCCAAGACCAAAATCACTCATGAACTGTTTTATGGTTTCTGCAGATTTCCAAATGCGTTTATTGCCTAAACTATTACATTTATCCATTGTTGAATCTAGAACTGTGTTGAAATCACCTGCAATTATGACTGGACAATTAGAAAATTTTGAAATTGAAGAAAAAAAAGTCTGAAAAAAAGCTGGGTCATCTGTGTTTGGGCCATATAAGTTACCAATTGTGACAGGGCTATTATTAATGGAGATGTTTATGATAACGAAACGTCCTTCAGAGTCTGTAATGGTGGAATTATGAACAAAAGTGATTTTTTTATTTATTAGAATGCATACTCCTCTTTGTTTTGTGTTGTAGTGAGCCGAGAATAAATGACTATAATTTGATGATTTAATATTTTTATAATCTGATTCTGATAGGTGTGTTTCTTGCAGGAGACATATGTCAGCTTGTAGTTTATTTAAATGATTAAAAACTTTGACCTTCTTTGTCTGAGAACCAAGTCCACGAACATTCCAGGTTACAAAAGTGATAGATGACATGTTTTAGTGAAAAATAGACAGAAATGTATATTACCGGTAATGTGTGGGCCTGTTAGTACTTTATATGTATTCATGTGAGTGTATATATTCGACTGTGTGTAGTAGTGTATATGTGTGTGTGCAATGTTGTTAGCAGAATAACATAAATACAAAAACAACTGACAGAATATACACAGCAGAACAGCAACAACAAAATAGAAACCATTAAATACCAACATATGGTGGGACATGGGAAGGGGGACACAAGACCTAGGTGCAAAAATATAACAACATCTAAGGTTTAGAGAAAAAAAAGAGAGAAAGAAGTGAGTGTGTTAATTTCAGTTTATGATTTATTGACTTAGGAATGTAAGTGAAGTGTCAGAAAAGCCAGGGAGTAATGTCCTTATCGCGATATAATTGTCCATCTATGTATAATTTGTCCACTGTAATGACTGCCTTTTTTCCTTCATTCATTTTCTGTTTTCGGATTGGGAAGAGTTGTTTCCGGCGTTCGAGAATGTCCTTTGGGTATTGTTCATTGAGTCCATAGTTTGTTCCTTTGAGTTGTCTGCCTTGCTTCTGAACCAGCTCTTTGTGTTTATAGTGTTCGAATTTTGCGATGATCGCTCGTGGTCTGTTGTTGATGTTTTTGGATCTGATACGGTGGACACGGTGAAAGGTGATGCTCTGGACTGTTTCCGCTGGTAATTTGAGTTGTTTTATTATGAAGTCCTTGACTGATTTTTCGGGGTCGTCTGGAGTTTGTTCCGGGATGCCTGTAAAAACTAAGTTGTCCCTCATGCTGCGCGATTGCAAGTCCAAAATGTTTTCTTTGATGGTTTTATTTTCGGCGACAACGGAAGTGAGTTGAATGGTAAGTGCTTGAACGGAGTCCTTTAAAAAGTTATTTTCTTTAGTGAGAGTGTCTATCTGTTCTTGGCTGAATTCTAAGCTGTGTCGCAATTCCTGGAGTTTCTTGTGTATGACTTCTATAAGTGCAATCCTGGTATCAAGTCCGGTGAGTTTATTTTCGATTGAGAGCAAAATGTCGCTTACCTCAGTGCAGCACGTCGGTTTGGGTGATGTGGATGGTGTTGCACTTGGGCTGAAAGGTGATTCGGGACGAGGTCTCTTGGAGTTTGGAGTGAGATTACCTTTACTTTTCTTGTTGTGATCCGGTTTGTCCCTGTTCATGGTGCAGCAGAATGTGTTGTAGTGCGCGTCGATGTATTCTTCGAGATGATCCAGGTTGTATAATATTATAATCCGGAAACGGGAAGGAGAGAAAAAAAAGACGAAATGAAAGAAGTATGGAAGGGGAGGAAACCGAGAGAAAAAATAAATAAAACAGAATGTAGGTATTTCAGCTGGAATTGTTTACAATCTAGCAGACGGGAGCCGCCATCTTAGATCTCGCACCAGGTCTCGTGAGGTCTCGTGTTACTCCTGAACTCTCATCCCCCATCATAGATAGACTGTTGATATGCAGTAGATTAACTGTAATGCCTAATGTATCTAGCAGAGGGAAATATCTAGGTAGGATGATGGGATAAGTTAACGTGAGGAAGAGAGGCAGGATGTTTTGGTGATGATGCATGGGATTGGTTTGTGCATTAAAGTTTGAGCACGCTCAGTGAATTAACCTCAATCTTTAAACTTTCACTTTTAAGACACAAATTACTTTCGCTACTTTTGTTCACTAATACAACTTGAAGGAGTGAATGAAGACGATCGAGTGCGTGAAGTCGGACAGCTGTTGTGTGTAAATCGGCTGTACACTCGTTATTGCGGTGAACGTGAGACTGAATGACTGCACTCGAACATGTCCCTATGGTGTCGGACAACACTACAAATGGCCGTCCCTTCAAATAATGCCCTATTTCAGGGTATAGGGGGTCGATTTCGGATTCAGCCCCTGTCGTGGAGACTGAGCAGCCCAACATCTCGATTGAGACAGCGCAGTCTGTCAGGTGTGTGTGCCCGGCCGCCGATCTGTTTGTGACTTGTGTAGGTGAGTTTGTGTGCACATGTATGTTTGAGTGTGTTTTAAGTACAATTACAAAGCAATTCATTGGTTTTGTTTAACTCTGAAACAATTTTCGAGTTGCGTTGTGGTAAAAATAGCTACGGGTAATGCCAGCTGATTGAGGAGTTCAACCAATCTACGTCATCAACCTAGAACACAAACAAAATGGCGCCGCCCATGGTCCAAATATAAAATCGATTTTTTAAAATAACGTAGATCTTTCATGGGTTTTCTACTACATAATTCAGTAAGAGACATCATTTATGTTATATTAAGCCATACAAGTCTCAACACCAGGGGATCCCTTTAAAGCCTCCCCTGGAATTAGGGGAAGGGGGGTCATGGGGGGGACAACTGCCAAGCAAGGCCCACGTCAATTTCTGACAATTCACGGCAGTTTTCGGTGTTGCCTGCAAATTGCCGTCTGCAGTCGTAAACCTGAACTTCCACGACAATCTACAGTGCCGCTTAGTGACGAAAATCCCACTTTTCATGCAGTGTAAGTTTATAATATGCCATTGAAAATACATACGGGTGAGGGGTTCGAATGCTGGTCGCCATATTGCCCCTCCATCTTGAAAGTACATTAGCCAAAGAGGGACATAACTGTAAATTCAAGCTTCGCCTTTCGTGTTTTAACACTTAATGGCACTGTGTCGAATTTGTGAAGAGGGGGATTGCCATGTTAATCTTTGACTAAATCGGCCGCGTAGGAGTTAAAACAAAATCAGAATTGAGAGGAACAGAAACTAATATTCACTGGGTGGTCATATACCTTTTCACCGCTAGATGGAGGGAAAAAAACACACAGTGTAGCTTTAAGTCACCTTGTGCTTTGCTGTCACTGTGGTGTCTGGTCCCACCTCCTTGTTATTCCACTCATTACCTCGTTATTGTTTCACTCTTTCCACCTGTGCTGTACCTATTAGATCTTTTTAAGTCCCTCTTGTGTGTTGTCTTGTGCCAGTTCGTTGTTTGGTGTGGCTGTGCAAGCACTCCTCTAGTCTGGTTGTCTGGTATTCTCTGAGTTTGGATTTCTGTTCTGTCTTTGTTAGACCTAGCTTTAAGGACTGTTTGGCTTTGGGTCCTCATCTTTTAGTTTTGTTTTCTCTGCTATATGCTTCTGTTTTCTTTAGGTGGATTCCCTCTGCATCTGGCCCTGGTCTCGCTCTCTAACGCTGACCACAGATCTCCTTTGCTGCCCTGCTTCACGTGCCATCTGAGCGCCGCCAGCCCTGCCTACTCTGTGCCTCGTGCTGCTTCTCCGCCTGGTTCAGGCTTGAAAGTCCTAATATTCTTCGGCAGAAGGCTCTGCTATTGACTCTTGTTACCTTTTTGGATTTTTTTTGTCTGGTCCTGTCCAGATTTTGATAAGACTTGTGACTCCTCTGTTCTGCTGTTTCTATCTGGACTATTGTTAGCCTGTTTGGGTTACTCCTGTTCAATAAACTGTTTTTTGGTGCCTGCAGAGTCCATGTCCCGATCTGACAATCTGGCATAATAATGGGCCCTGCTATCTCAAATATATATATATATAAAAGAACAAACAATATATGGCACCTCTAATAAGAACCACTTTTAGTGCTATATAGCACCATTTTTGTTTAGAGTGTATAATATCAATGTAAATCTTTCACATAGCAAACATTTAAATACAATTCACCATCAATAAATACCATCTAATTATACAGAATTACTTCAGAAGTTGCTAGACTACAGTCTTCCATCCATCCATTCTCCAGAACGCCTGTCATCTGTAGGGTCGCAGGGATTCTGGAGAATATCTAATCTCTCAGATCAAAGGAATGGAAATGAATGGAATACAATATATATCAGGGTTTAGCTGTCATCTTGTGGATAGCCAAGATCATGCACCGTCCGCTTTTAATTATTGTGATTTTTGGGATGATACTGCCATCTAGAGATTACAAATAAAAATTATAGGCTCTTTTCTCAAAATATTAAAGTACAATACAAATCTAAATGGACAAATCTAATTTGTAATGAAATATTGTGGTATTGCAGTATATTTATAAAATATTTATTAATGCACATCATAATTTGTATGTTTTAGATAAATAAAAAACACAAGATCACAGCAAAAGCAAACCACAATGAACCAAAGATCCAATCAATTGCCAATAAACAAAATCAAGTCAATGAACGAAAAGACTATCATTTTCAGTTTTCCTTGATGAATATATATATATATATATATATATATATATATATATATATATATATATATATATATATATATATATATATATATATATATAGTCATTTTAACGTGTAAGTTATAAGATTACATTAATTCTTTTTATTTGCAAAATGTATTTGTGTATTTCTGATTTCCTGAGAAATGTGACTTCATTGTATTGAGGTAAATGATCTTTGAAAAGTTTGAAATAACTATGTTATGAACATAAATGTACTTTGTCTTTTATTTTATTTTTATTTTCTAAAATATATTTTTAATTACAGATAAGTACAAATATTAAATTGTAAAACGGGATGCTTATGAGTGTACATCTGAAACTGCTGAGGATGTGAATGGTTTTTACTATATTATCCACCAGGGTCATTGTACTCAGCATTCTACAATTCTTAAAAATAAAACAAATCATTCATCACCATCTGCTTGTTTTTTGTGAAATATTAATTCATTTGTTTTACCCTTCAGATCAGCTGCTATAGAAGACAAGTATAGTAAGTATGATTTAATCTCATGGTCACCTCTGTTGTAGAGATTTTGAATCAGGACTAATGGAGGGTGATTTGTTGAAGGGTTAGTTCACCCATAAAATAAAATTTGGTCACTAATTTCTCACCCTTATGTATTTCGACACCCGTAAGACCTTTCTTCATCTTCAGAACACAAATGAAGATATTAGTGTTGAAACCCGATGGCTCAGAAAGGCCTTCATTGACACCAATGTCATTTCGTCTCTCAAGACCCATAAAGGCACTAAAGACGTCGTTACAAAGCCCATCTCACTACAGCGGCTCTACAATAGTTTTATAAAGCGACGAGAATTTAGTTTTTGTGCAGAAAAAAAAAACAGAACAACTTGTATAGTGATGGACCGATTTCAAAACAAATCTTTGAAAAATTATGAATCAGTGTATCGATTCGGATTGTATGTCAAACCGCCAAACTGCTAAAATCACGTGACATTGGCGATCCGAATCATGACCCTTTAAGTCTTGATAGGAAAATGATAACAACTGGCTCCAAATGGCTCATTTCTGTGCTTCCTTTGAGTCAAATCTGTCTGTTATTTAATTTTTTGGTAAAGCCGCAGGTCACTTGTCGTAGTCGTTCTGGCATGCAGCATTTTGCACAACTTCCAATTTCCTTAAATCTCTGCAACAGAGGTGAAGCGTGCATGTTATCATGACCACAATATACACATTCATGGGAAATATAGGTTTAAATAAAACACAATAAAGTGGCGCAGGGGTAATACTGATGTGTTTTATTTCGTAAAATAAAACACGAAAGTGTCTTGAGCTTGTGTTCACCACAGACCTTATTTCAGCCATTTAAACAAAATAGCATTCAAAAAACAAATTGACTTCGCTACGAGAGAACCGGAAGTGCAAAATGCTAATTGGCTTCCATGTTTTGGCTTACAAAGTGATGTCACACCTGCACCACTCTATTATTACCATACAACATACCCTGATATACACAGGTTGCACTATTGCTTCAAATACCAATATCAGTGAGTGGTGAATCTCTGCTAACTGTAAGGGGTGTTGTTGGTCTTCTAATCTTAAGTTCATTACAGTGACCGCGCCATCACTGGCTGCAAGTGAGGTCAAATAAATGAAACTTGCCAGAAGTGATGGTGCGGTCGCTGCGTTTGTACATAGTGGTATTTTTATCCCATATGATGACATATCGGGTATGCTCTGGTCTCTGAACAGTGAGCATGTCATGTAAGGTGTCCAGGAATGCAATAATGTGTGCGGTGTTGTATGGGCCTATGGTTGCATGATGGTGAACAACACCATTTTGGCTTATAGCTGAACACATGGTTATGTTACCACCACGTTGTCCTGGGACATTGAGGCACGGTGTCCAATAATGTTCCGGCCATGTCTCCTGGTTTTACTGAGGTTAAAACCGGCCTCATCTACAAAAAGGAGCTCATGTCCCATGGCATCTGCTTCTAGTTCCATCACTCTCTGGACAAGACGGAACAAATGCAACACATCAGGCCCATGGACAGTATGATCTTCCAAATTTCGAACCAATGACACTATAGCTTACCTGAACATATCGCAGTTGCTTTACACGTTCTGTGTTTCTCTCGAAAGGAACTCCGTAAATTTGCTTCATTCTTATTCTGTGGCGCGCAAGTACACAACTTAGTGCAGAAATGCTTACACTGTGTATATTTTGAAAGATGTTGTC
The DNA here is from genome assembly GCF_024679245.1 of Pseudorasbora parva. NCBI lineage: Eukaryota > Metazoa > Chordata > Actinopteri > Cypriniformes > Gobionidae > Pseudorasbora > Pseudorasbora parva. The sequence goes on from NC_090184.1 coordinate 16,937,744, forward strand.
ATTATCAATTATGCGCTGCTGTATTTCGTGCTGTAATTCTTATTGCATCATTGGCAATCACCATGTTCACTATATGGGTCTCTTGTTCTGCAGTGAACATTCTTCCTCTGCCCCCAGCATCTGGACGTCTAGCAATTCTGTAAAGTAACAGATTCAGTATTTTTGCATGTATGGTACTGTTGTGTTTCACATTAGAGTATGGCAGTGCTACAAAGTAATTACCGATTCTCATTTCGAAATGTCTGAATGATGCTTGCCACAGTGTAGCGGCTCGAGTTAGGCTGAACCCGTCGGCCATCTTCCCTCAGGGTCATCCCATGGTTGATGACACTATTGTAGCTCTGATGTCATCAGTTATTCTATTTCTTACTCTTCTTACCCTTCCTCTTTCCCCTCCTCATCCTCTTCTTGCTCCTCCTTGTCCTCTTCCTCCTACTTCTTCACCTCCACGTCCTCTTCCTCCTACTTCTTCACCTCCACGTCCTCTTCCTCCTACTTCTACACCTCCACATCCTCTTACTCCTACTTCTTCACCTCCACGTCCTCTTCCTCCTACTTCTACACCTCCACGTCCTCTTCCTCCTCCTCTTCCCCCTCCTCTTCCACCTACTTCTTCACCTCCACGTCCTCTTCCTTTTCCTCCTACTTCTTCACCTCCGCGTCCTCTTCCTCCTCTTTCTTCACCTCCACGTCCTCTCCCTCGGCCTCCTCTGATTCTCACTCTTCTCACTCTTACTGCTCCTTCCATTGTACTCCACACAGACAGCTTACCTGTGGCTTATTTATAGTGCTTAGGCTGGTTGCAAAGTGAACTAATTATCTAAAACAGTTTTCACATGTGACAGTGTGCCAGACAGTTGGCAAAATATTGTTATAGTTTTAGAAATCACGATTAGTGCTTAAGCATTCAGAAAAAGTACAATTCAAATATAATATAAACATACTACTTGAATTTCAAGTGCATTTTGTTATACATTTAATAGGACATCCTTTTCAACCTGGGCTTTGTTCTCCAGTAACTTTTTTTAAATGATGTCATAATCCAACACAATCACATGAGACTGTGTATTAATAGTATGAGTGCAATCGTTGAATGTACGGCAAAATGAGTTTTGATGTGCATACACTAAGCAGTTTTTCGCGTGCATATGATAAAGTGCGTATCATATTCACACGAAAACTGGGTGCCATATGCAAAAACTAATTTTGCTGTATACATTCCAAAACATTGCACACTCGTATTATTTATATGCATTTTTGTGAGAGAGTGTGCTTTTTAGTAATACAGGTAAACTGAAATGTTCTACAAGGTGTATGAAAATAGCTCTGCCATAGCACTTCATTGATCTTTCATTTATTATAATGTATTTGTCAACATGTACTTAAAGTTGTTCCATTTTAGCACAATTTAATAAATTAAAATATATTGCAAATAGCTTAAAATTGAACTTAAGCATATCTTAAAATACACTTAATATACTTGAAGTTGTTTCAAACAATCAATCAATCAATCAATCAACTTTATTTATATAGCGCTTTTACAATCACGATTGTGTCAAAGCAGCTTCACAGTGTCAAACAGGATAATATTGCAACAAAATTAGATTTGGCTGTACAGTCGTACTGGAGAAAACAGTGATGTTATCAGCTTATTTTAATTTATCATATAGCGACAATGTTGGCATATCAGTATTATAGTTTATACAATTAAATAAAACCTAATTCATATTTTTTTTGTATAATTAGTTGAATAACTTTAATCATACTTTTAGTGTCCCCAACTGAGCAAGCCAAGCCAAAGGCGACAGTGGCAAGGAACCAAAACTCCATCAGGGCGTGATGGAGAAAAATAAACCTTGGGAGAAAACAGACTCAGTCGGGGTGCCAGTTTTCCTCTGGCCTATTAACACACCGTGTAAGATTTTTTCAGGCAACCTTACAGGTCAGAAATCATATTAGATTGGATTATTCAAAATTTCAGGGTATCACGGAAGATACGGATTTATTTAGGATGGGGCGTCGATTACACAAGAGTATAAATACATGAAAGATCGTAATTATTGCGGCGAAGACGGGTTTTGAGCATGTCGTGCCGGTGAGGCAAATTCGGAGGAGACACCATTTGACACGGCTCAGCAGACACTCCAGGATGAGCTGGTCATGTCCAGGCAGGTCCACCATCCGATCCGGACAGGGCCCAGATCCGGGATAAACCTTGGGATAAACAGAGAGACTAACATTAGTGTAGATGCCACTCTTTTTATGATGTAACGAGTAGATCAGGTGTTATGGGAAGTGTTCCCGGTTCCGGCTGACCTAGTTAATGCAGCCTAACAATCAGTCAATTGATTTGAATAATGAAAGTTAAAAATGTTCTATGTGTATGCCATAGTAAAGAGATGTGTTTTTAGTCTAGATTTAAACTGACAGAGTGTGTCTGCTTCCCGAACAATGCTAGGAAGAGTATTCCAGAGTTTAGGAGCTAAATAGGAAAAGGATCGACCGCCTGCAGTTGATTTAGATATTCTAGGTATTATCAACTGGCCAGAGTTTTGAGACCGCAATAGACGTGATGGAGTATAATGTGTTAAAAGCCCGCTTAAGTACCGGGGAGCTAAACCATTTAGTGCATTATAAGTAATAAGCAAGATTTTAAAATGTATGCAATGTTTAATAGGGAGCCAGTGCAGTGTTGACAGAACTGGACAAATATGATCATACTTCCTGGTTCTTGTAAGAACTCGAGCTGCAGCATTTTGGACCAGCTGGAGTTTGTTTATTAAGCGAGCAGGGCAACCACCCAGTAGAGCATTACAATAATCTAGCCTTGAGCTCATGAACGCATGTACTAACTGTTCAGCATTTTGCATTGAAAGCATGTGCCGTAATTTAGATATATTTTTAAGATGATAGAATGCGGTTTTACAAATGCTAGAAACATGGCTTTCAAATTAAAGATTGGTATCAAAGAGCACTCCTCACTGACGACGAGGGCTTGACAGAGCAGTCATCAAGTGTTAGACAGTATTCTCGGTTACTACTCGTGGAGCTTTTCTGTCCAATAATTAAAAATTCCGTTTTATCTGAATTAAGTTGCAGAAAATTACTATTCATCCAATTTTTTATATCAGCTATGCATTCTGTTAATCTTGTGAATTGGTAGGTTTCGTCAGGGCGTGAGGAAATATAGAGCTGAGTATCGTCAGCATAACAATGAAAACTAACGCCATGCTTCCTAATGATATCTCCCAGTGGTAGCATATACAGGGTGAAGAGCAGCGGTCCTAACACTGAGCCTTGTGGTACCCCATTCTGAACTTGTGATCGGTGTGACATCTCTTCATTTACTGCTACAAACTGATAACGGTCAGATAAGTACGATTAAAACCATGCCAAAGCAGTTCCACTAATGCCAACATAATTTTCGATTCTATACAGAAGAACATTGTGATCGATAGTATCGAATGCAGCGCTAAGATCGAGTAACACTAATAGAGAGATACAACCACGATCAGATGATAAGAGTAAATCATTTGTAACTCTAATATGAGCAGTCTCAGTACTATGATACGGTCAAAATCCTGACTGGAAATCCTCACATATTTCTTTCTAAAAAGGAACATAATTCTGAAGACACTGCCTTTTCTAGTATTTTTGATAGAAACGGTAGATTCGAGATTGGCCTGTAATTGACTAATTCTTTAGGATCAAGTTGCGTTTTTTTAATAAGTGGTTTAATTATAGCCAACTTAAAAGTTTTCGGTACATATCCTAATGTCAAGGATGAATTAATGATATTAAGCAGAGTATCTATGACCTCTGGAAGTATCTCTTTTAATAGCCTAGTCGGTATAGGGTCAAGCATACATGTTGTTGATTTTGATGATTTAACAAGTTTAGCCAGTTCTTCTCCTCCTATAGCAGTGAAGGAGTGTAATTTTTCCTCAGTGACCCTGCAGTGCTCTGTCTGAAGTGATACTGTAATAGACGGCTGCATGGTTATAATTTTATTCCTAATATTATCAATCTTACTAGTAAAGAAGTTCATAAAGTCATTACTGCTGTGTTGTTTACAAACATCAGAAGTTGAAGCTTTATTTTTTGATAATTTAGCCACTGTATCGAATAAATACTTAGGGTTGTGTTTATTTTCTTCTAAAAGAGTTGAGAAATAAGCAGATCTAGCAGTTTTTATGGCCTTTCTATATGCCATCATGCTCTCTTTCCACAAATTGCGAAAAACCTCCAGTTTTGTTTTCTTCCAGCTGCGCTCCATTTTTTTGGCTGCTGTTTTAAGGGCCCGTGTGTGCTCGTTGTACCACGGAGTAGGATTATTTGCTTTAATCTTCTTTAAGTGCCGGGGAGCAACTATGTCTAAAGTGCTAGTAAAGAGAGAGTCAATAGTTTCTGTTGCAGCATCAAGTTCCTCTTGGCTATCTTTAATGCTGAGGAGATGGAACTGATGAGGAAGATTATGTACAAAGCAATCTTTAGTCGCAGCGGTTATCGTCCTGCCATATTTGAAGCGAGGGGATGGCTTTGCAGCCTTAGGTAAATTAAGTATACATGATATTAGGTAATGATCTGAGATGTCATCGCTCAGCTGCAGAATTTTAACAGTATCAACCTTTATTCCATGTGACATTATTAGATCTAAAGTATGATTAAGGCGATGAGTGGGTCCTGATACGTGTTGTCTAACTCCAATAGAGTTTAGAATGTCTCTAAATGCCAATCCCAATGCGTCTTTTTCATTGTCTATATTAAAATCACCAACAATTAGTACTTCTACAACTAATACTAACTCTGATACAAAACCAGCAAATTCTTTGATAAAGTCTGTATTGTGCCCTGGTGGCCTGTAGACAGTAGCCAACACAAATGTCAAATGGGATTTATCATTTACACTACGCAGTGTTACATAAAGCACCAAAACGTCAAGGGAATTATATTTGAAACTAGACTTCTGAGTAATACTGAAAATATTATTATAAATTACAGCAACACCTCCCCCTTTACCTTTCAGATGTGGCTCATGTTTGTAACAATAATCTCTTGGGTGGGTGGACTCATTTAAAGTAATGTAATCATCAGGTTTTAGCCAGGTTTCTGTCAAACACAGCACATCTAAGTTATGATCTATAATCATATCATTGACAATAAGCGTTTTTGGAGAAAGGGATCGAATATTCAGCAACCCAAGCTTTATCAATTGTTCATCCGAATTATATCTGTTGTTTATTTGTTGGACATCAATTAAATGTTTACAGTTGAATGGTTTTGATGTTTTTTTGTATTTACTAATTTGGGGAACAGACACAGTCTCTATGTGATAATATCTAGGTGAAAGAGTCTCTATGTGCCGGGATTTAGCTCACTTTGGTGACGTGAAACAGCTAGCAGACGGTTGGTTTAGCCAGTTTGTCTGCTTCCTGACCTGGGCCCCAGTGAGTCAAGGTTTAGCTGTAAGACTATGTGCCAAATTACTAGAGAGAAGAGCAGCACCAGCCCAGGAGGGATGAATACCGTCTATCTTCAACAGGTCAGGTCTGCCCCAAAAACTTTTCCAATTGTCTATGAACCCTATGTTATTTTGCAGACACCACTTAGACAACCAGCCATTGAGTGATGATAATCTACTAACTATATTTCATCATTTCATCACTTTTGTTTATCGTTTCTGTTTTTATGCCAGCATATAGTTATAATATATACATAATTTAATTCATATTTAATTTAAGCTAAACTGGCATACATTATTTAAAATTAGTTTTGTAGTTCAGGCAAAAACTTATGGCAACGACTTCGGCTTTTGTGTAGAACTTTTTTTTCCACAGTGCCAGCTGTCAAATGGTGACTGAGAAACACATGGAACACTTCACTAAATTATTTAATGGTTAAATGTATTATTTTTCATGTTAACCAGGTTAATTTTGATCAGAACAATATACTGTGGCTTTAATTCATCGTGAGCAGCGCGTCAAAAATAGAGCCAGCGCCGAAACGATCGCGGCACTGACGCTTCTGCTCTGCTCCTGCTACGCGCCGCTGCGCTGCCTCTGCTGCCGGTGTGAATGCACTCATCTGTTAACATGAGCGCCGAAAAAAATACGCGCTGCTTACGCCCTGCTTACGCGTGCAGTGTGAAGCCGGCGTGAGGCAGGCAGCAGCAGCAGGCAGACAGACAGGAGCAATCGATCAGGAACAATCAATCAGCCAGGAGCAATCTATATATGTGATAGGAAAGATTCAGTGTAAATATGGTTTCATTTGAGGCGAATGAAGTCCGTTTTCATGTTAGTTTCACGCACCGCAGCGCACACACACAACGGCTCTGGTCTAAATTTAGACTACAGACACGAGAGCGCAGCGCAGATCATATGCGCGAGTCGGCACAGACAACAAACATATCGAACCATTTGAATTCTGCACAGAATGCTGCATTTCAAAGCGAAATGGAGGAGATTATGATGGTAAACAGTGTTAGAGGAATCCGCTAGCTTTACCAAACGGAAAGGTCCGCTCTTGCGCTCTAGTCAAACTGTATATTATTAATGAAACGCTATTGGCTGTTTCAAAAAAGGGGAGGAGTTGCTAACAGCTGAAGCCGTTTCAGGGGAAATAACATCAACACATTTAATAATGCGGCGCGTTTCAATGCACTTCAGTGGACCTTTAACTCTGTTAACTCTATTTTCAGAAAAATGGCATGTTCCCTTAAGGAAGCAATATATATGGTTGCTGTAAATTGACTTTTTTTCATATGGGACTCTGGGAGAGTCCGTTTAAAATATTGCCTCAGTTTGAAATACCACCAAGCTGCTTAAATAGTACAACGTGACACAAAAATAACAGCAATGGCATTTTGTCATGCTGAAAGAGGAAGAACTATAGTTCCTCCTAGATACTGTCACTGTGTGGGACAAATTCTGAGTATGATGTAAAAGTCCCAACAGAAAATACGTTAATACGTGTTTAATACATTAATACAGCGGGGTTAATATGTGTTTTTTCCAACTTAGAATAAATATTTCTCTTTTAATTGTTTCACATTCCTCATAGATCTGTCAAGATGGAGCTGCACATAACCATTCTCAGCCTAACCATTGTTCTTTCAACTACTGCTGAATGTAAGTTGGAAGTTTTTTAATTGCTTGGGTACTATTTTCATAAGTGGTAAAATGGAAAACTGACAAAACTATTCAAAATTCATTATATTGTGCTTACTTTAGGATTTTGTATGTTCCGATTACACAGCCATTGTTTTAAAAACTGTTTAAATGGCTTTGGTAGCCAAAATTACATTTATTAATACAGTATTAATACTTACATTTATTTGTTAACATTAGTTTATGCGCTTTGAATGAACATACAAACAATGACCAACTGTATTTTTATTTACAAACATAAAACAAGATTCATAAATGCTGTAGCAAATGTATTGCTCATTGTTGGTTCATAATTGTTAATGCATTAATTAATGTTAGCAAATGAGACCATATTGTAAAGTACTATCAATTTTTCAAAGCTCAGTAGAAAAAGCTATGTAGGAAAAAGTTGTACTAACAACAATCAGTTAATTCAAAAACAACGCAATATACATTTTAAATCACTTCACATAGAGGGGAAGTAAATATGAATAGTACAATAAAAAGTTACCACAACCTTCTGAATACATCATTATTTAAAAGGCATATTTAAAATGACTGTAACACTTCCTTCTTGCACATGAGTAAAACGAAGTTACAAAATAACTTTCAGTAATTATAGTGTAACTATAAAGTATGTATGTGTAGGTGCAAGGGAACAATATGTATTTGTAGAATAAAGGGGTAACTTATTTATACTATATGCATTTTTGGCCCCACTTTATATTAGGTGGCCTTAAGTACTATGTACTTACACCAAAAAATAAGTACAATGTACTTACTGTGTTCATATTGTACTGTAAAGCACTTTTGCTGATACTGAGGTGGGATACGGGTAGAGTTAGGGACAGGTGTGGTGGTGTGGGTCAGTTTAAGGGTAGGGTTAGCTGTAAAGGAAGTGCCAACTGTGTAACTACACATACAACTACAGAAATGAATTACAGACGTAATTACATGCAGGTATTTTTAAAATGTAAGTACAATGTAAAAACATGTATGTATACAATAAGTGCATTGTATCAAATGATTAATTACAATGTTAGTACATAGTAGTTAAGGCCACCTAATATAAAGTGGGTCCGTATTTTTAATGAAGGGGTAATTATTTGCGTAGTTACAGGGTAAGTGATGCTTGTTATTCCATGTAGTTACAAGTGTGAATCTACGAGCTGTAAACTAAAGTGCACTTGTTCCCGTCTTGTTTCATGTAGTTACAAGTTAAGTATGAATCTGCAGGCTGTAAATTAAAGTGGTGCATTTTCCCTCTTGTTTCACATTGTTACAGGGTAAGAATGAATCTGCAGGCTGTAAATTAAAGTGGTGTTTGTTACCCTCTTGTTTCATGTAGTTACAGTGTAAGTATAATAAAAACACGTCCTTGTGCATTGATAAGGCTTTGTCTGCAAGCCTGTCACCGGTTTGTGATTTGTCCCTCCTTGGAGAACTGCTGGTAAATTCTCACAACTGCTGACCAAAAGCCTTGGCGTTTCAGAGATGCTCTGAAATGCCAATGTCAAGTTGATCAGATCTTCATTTCTGCCATTTCTCCTGCATTTAAGATGTTGATTATGAGAACTGATGGTTTGCATATTTAATAAACCCAGATCTTAATATGTGGCCTTGTTGGCAAGATATGTGGCCTTGTTTTGATGTCCTGGTTTCCTTTCCGTAAAACGTGTCACAAAAATGTATTGAAAATTAACATATAAGCTACTAGCTAATATTAACATTTACAAATACTAATACCCCCCCCACACACACACACACATACACACACACACACACACACACACACACACACACACACACACACACACACACACACACACACACACACACACGTATAAATGTTCACCTAATGGAAACATATAATCAGGCTTTGAATTAATTAAATACATTGTGCACTTATACCTATTCTGCGTGCGTCCAACAGTATGAGATTTGTGCGAGCAGTTTTTTATTGCAACACTTATGATAAAATTTGCAACCCATATCGATCATTTACCACTTTATATGCTATGGAGAAAGTCAAATGTGATCTAGAACTAGCCTAGAAATCTAGACGCACCCTAGCGGCAGTGAATCTAATCTGCCGCGAGTATCATCTAGCAACTCTCAATACCCTTCTGAGCTGTAAAAACCAAACTATGGTCAGGCCAATCACATCCTGTATTGAGTCGGTGGGCGGGGCTTAACAAAGTGACAGCAGAGTTGCGCTTGCGTGCTACTAGTAAACACAGAAACTGGAGAACGGCGGTCTTTCGAATCAGCTTTGACCTCGACTCTGGAAGACTTGGAGTTAAGCTTTTCTCTGAGAAAAGAACAAAGAACGGCACTGAAGTCATTCTTAAGAAGGGAAGATGTGTTTGGAGATGTGTTTAGAGCGAATGTTAAATCAATCACCGAGCTCTGCATCACATTGCTCTGGTTGGTGTAGCTCTATCCTATCGCGTGCAGATGGAGTATGAAAGACAACCGTTTATCCCGCCCCTCAGATTGAGCCCTGTCAATGGAGAGTTTCCAGACCAAACATCTTGATGTGGGTCTGGCTTGTCAGGCTAATCTAGAACTGCTACATTAACTAAAAAGGCTGATATAAAGAGGGGAAAACATCATCCTGCACCAAATTAAATTAGAAAGTTTTTAAACTATTCATTACCACCTTTACTAGAATTTATCAAATTCTATTTTATGTATTGTGGTAAATTTCACAAGTTCCCACAATAATCAATATTTGGCGTGCTATCCGAGGAGAGTGCTCCGAGCTCGGTATTTAGCATGTCATCTGAACTTGTTTAGGGTTTGTGCATAGATCGTCTTCATAGATCAGGTTCAGGTTCTAGGTTCTTCTGTCATTCTTTCTGTTGTGGTCGTCAGCAAACAGTGTTGCATTTTCGTGCACATCTCTTCTAGATTGGAGTGTGGATTGCCTGTGACAAACTGTATTCATCGTCTACCTGTATGCACTAAACCATTCCATTAAAGCCATAACGTGATAGTTTGGGACAAATACATGTACTGTTATACCCCTTATATTTTTTTATTCTCCTATTTCAGTTGATCATGAAGCTTACGAGTTTACTGCGTGCTCTGATACAAAAGAAGAGGTTTTCATTGGATATGATGAAGAGGAGTTGTGGCATGCCGACTTCACACTGAAGAGAGGGGTAGACACATCTCCTGATGTTATAGACCCTATAACATTTCCCGGATTTTATGAACTGGCTGTTGACGGAATAAAAGGATGCAAACGTGACTTACCAGTATTCCTTGATTATTTTAGGAGTATACCACTAGAGGAGGGTAAGGCTTGTCAATGTCTATAAACATTTACAGATAGAGGTCAACATTCACGTCAGAAATGTCAAAACAAATAATCTGTTTATGTAATCTGTTTGAAAAGAGAGAGATGTCAGTCGTTCATGACCTGCCTCATTAGTGTTAATGTGGCTCCCATTCCTTTAAAGGCAAATACTGACGCAATGCATGAGAGTATTTCATTGCCAAAACATCAACTTGAAAAAACAATACATTTATTTGTGCATGCTTTACATTGTTTCGAGACATGGTGAGGAATAATCATGGATATATATATATATATATATATATATATATATATATATATATATATATATATATATATATATATATATATATATATATATATATATATATATATATATATATATATATATATATATACTGTGTATTATTTCTGATTCTTCTTTAAAAAAAAAAAAAGAAAAAGAAAGCTGTGAAAATTGTAAAGGTGGAGCAGTGCTCACAACAGCAGTATAAACAAAATGATGGCCGATAGAGGATCGTGTTTGAAAAGACAAGCAGCATGATGATAGGCTAACAGTGAAGGTGTGCTGGCATGACATGGGCATTATGAGTGAGCATGATGAGTGGAGTGAAGCAGAAAAAAGCACCAACGATTGAGCCTATTTTGGGTTGATTTGGAGCATGTGGCGAGGGGGCTGGTAACATCATCGCCTACAATTCAATATCTAAAATTTTTAAACCCAAAGCATCACAAACAAAACTTTTGCCAGCACAAATGAAGCACAAAAAAAACAAGACTATTCAGGGTGAATTCGGAGCATGTGGGGGGACGGACGGACTTCCTCACCTATAATTCAATGTTTAATATTTTAAATGCACAAACAAACAAGACTATTTGGGGTACATTTGGAGCATGTGGGGGATTTGAGTGACCACAGAAACATACATGTACTTTTCATATCTAAAATGTAGAAAAAACGAAGCAGTACAAACTACATTTTTTACAGTACAAACAAACACAAACGATTGTGCTGCATTTTGCATTGGGGGTGGGGGCAACTTCACGCAGGTCAAAAACATGGCATGTTTCTTGTAAAAATCATTCATTTCTTTAGGATGTTGGAACCAGTTGTGCTCTTTAATATTTTGAACTTTTTTTTCCATCATCAAATCAGCAAATTAGAACGCTTTCTGAAGAATCATTAGACTGAAGACTGGTGTAATGATGCTGCAAGTTCTGCTTTGCCTAAATAGTAAAAAAATAGTAAAACAATGTTTTTTTTTAAATCGCAATATTGCTGTTTCTACTGTATTTTATCAAATAAATGCAGCCTTGGTGAGCATAAGAGACAAAAACATTCTAACAACTTGATTAAAACACTTTTGAATGGTAATGTATATAACATGTACCCAGTGTCATAAAGTTTTGCCTCAAAGGTTTATACAACATCTGTCAATGTATATTTGTATATGAATTAACAAAAAAAAACAAAAGTAAATAAAGTTATTTGTGTTTCTAGATGCACCACAGACTTTTGTCTATCCAAAGGATGTTGTACAGCTCGGTGTTCAGAACACCCTCATCTGTCATGTGACCGGCTTCTTTCCTCCATCTCTCAGCATCTCATGGACGAAGAATAATATGAATGTGACCGAGGGCATGAGTTTAAGCCAGTACCGTCCAAGGACAGATGCTACCTTCAACATCTTTTCCACTCTTATGTTTACACCTGTTGAAGGAGACATTTACAGCTGCACGGTGAACCACAGAGCCCTCCAGGGTCAACAGCAGACCAAAACATGGGGTGAGTGATTTTCAGATAGAATCAATGGACATCAGATTTCAAGTCAATTTTTAGTCCAAATCTTTTTATTCACAAAAAAATCTTATTTTATTTTGTATGCATTTATTTTTCAGATGTTGATGCTGTCCTCCCAAGTGTGGGTCCAGCAGTGTTCTGTGGAGTGGGTCTGACTCTTGGACTGTTGGGAGTCGCTGTTGGAACTTTCTTCCTCATTAAAGGATACAACTGCAACTAACTATGGAGCTATGGAGCTATGGAAGTAAACGTTGAAAATATATATTAATTGGGTTGTAAAACAAAGCTAAAATGTGTGTCATCCTAGGGGTTTAACATCAGCATCCTGGCCCAACTTGTCCATTGGCCTCTGTCGATCATAGCCTCCTAATCATCCCCCTGTCCTGACTGGCTTCATCACTCTCGTGTCTGAATCGTCTCCTCTCCACCAGTCAGCTGGTGTGTGATGGGTGATCTGGTGCATTATGGCTGCAGTCACATCATTCAGGTTGAGGAAATTCCCTCCATCTCTGTGAAGCGATTTGAGTACCCAGACAAGCTTTACATAAATGTAACAAATTATTGTTCTACATGACAGATAATACTGTTGATGTTAAAGGTATATGCATATATCTGGATCGAATCTGTAGCATTTTATTGTTCCTCAAATATCAAAGTATGATCAACTATGCTTGCAATTTTCTATGCATCACTTGCTTATATTAACCTTCTTGGCCCTGGAGGTGTTTTGACATACCATGACAATTGCGCTTTTTTCTGTTACTTAACATTTTCATAGTTAAAGTCATATTACACTGTATTCAACACAAACTATGCAACAATTTTATGTTAGCAGCATGGATGTAAAAGTTTGTAGGTGTGAAAAAAAATCTTTTGAATTTTGAATTTTTTGAATTTTGAATTCTTTTTATTTGTCACATGCACAGTTATATACAGAATATACAACCAGCAGTGAAATGTAAAAACAGGTCCGCTCCATGGACAGTGCAATTATGGACAAACACAATTATTTTTATTTTTTTTACAATGTATGTTTATAAAAGGAATTATAAATAATATAGATATGAGGGAAAAAAAGAAAAAGATACCCTTATAAAGAGAGATTTAAAATAAGTTTTAAAAAAAGTAAAAAAGTAAAAAATAAATTAAAAAAAACATGTGCAAGAGAGAATGTGCAAACAGGTTTTACAGCAGCTTACTACATAGCAGCAACGAGAAAACAGAAAGTCTAGAGAGCCTAATGACAAGAATATTGAATATTCCTATTGATTATTAAGTTAAGTTGAGTCTAGACTGAGTCTGATGGCCTGGGGGAAGAAACTCCTCCTTAGTCTCTCAGTTTTGTCCACCAGGCCATGTAAGCGCTTACCAGATGGCAGCAGGATGGGTATCAAAAGACGGGTGATTGTAGTCCTTGATGATTTTAGCAGCTCTGCTTTTGCAGCGTTTGAGGTGTCCTGCTGAGATGGGAAAGCAGACCCTGAGATGTGCTCTTCTAAACGCACCACTCTCTGCAGGGCTTTGCAGTCTTGGCTCGACCAGTTCCCATACCACACTGAGTCAGTAAACTCTCTATGGCCACTGATAGTTTTCAGGACTTTTGGTGAAACCCTGAATTTCTTTAGCTGCTGCAGATGGTACAGTCTTTGCCTTGGTATTCTTCACCTGTGTTTGAATGTGTGAAGTCCAAGCCGGGTCCTCAGAGATGTTCACCCCAAGGTACCTGAAGTTGCTCACTCTCTCACAGGGGTCTTGTTGACCATGAGAAGGAAATAGGTTCGCTGATGTCTCTTCCTCTTCCAGAATCAGCTCTTTTGTCTTGGTTACATTCAGAAAGAGACAGTCGCTCGACCTCATCCAAGTATGTTGTCTCGTTGTTGGAAATGAGGCCCCGAACCACAGTATCATCAGCAAATCTGATAATAGATTGACATACACTCATTGCTTATATGAGCAATGAGTGTGGCCTGAATTCTTCACTCTGCAACTGGATTGAAGACTTTCTCACTGGTAGACCTCATGTGGTGAAAGTTGACCAGTTCACCTCCACACACACACACACACACACACACACACACACTGAATGGTGTGTGAACTCACAGTTCACAGTGAGGGAAGGGTGCAGAACAGTAGAGCTCAGTTGACCTATTGAAACAATAGACAACCTGAAGTGGATCCTATAAGTGTAGAGAAAGTAGAGCAGGGAGCTCAGGACCCAGCCCTGTGGAGCTTTGACCCTCAGGGTGATAGAGTTGGAGGTGAACTGGTCAACTTTCACCACCTGAGGTCTACCAGTGAGGAATTCTTCAATCCAGTTGCAGAGTGAAGAATTCAGGCCAAGATCCAGGAGTTTGGAGGTTAGGAACTGTTGTATTGAAAGCAGAGCTTTAATCAATGAATAGCAGCCTTACGTAGATTCCATTTTTGCTGTCAATGTGCGTGAGGGAAGAGTGCAGGACAGTAGACCTCAGCAGACCTAATGGAACAATAGGCAACCTGAAGAGGGTCCAAAGAATCAGGAATGGAGGAGCAAATATTGTTCTTAGGTCTCTCAAAGACCATGGCTCACATATGTGAGAGCAACTGGACAATAGTAATTTAGGGAAGATGGTTTATTGTTCTTTGGCACAGCGATGATGGTAGATTTTTTGAAGAAGGTGGGGATATATTCATAGGATATTACTTGTGTGTTCTGAAGACACATGCAATTAATTTGTAAAGTACTACTATAAATACTTATAACACGAATAAAGTATACTATCTGAGTATACCCATATAACAAAAACAGTAAGTCAAGTCCCCATTTATATAGTGCTTTTTACAACACATATTGCTTCAAAGCGGCTTTACAGTTACTTCAAGTTACCTCAAGCGTGAAATCAACCCTCGCATGCACACGCAGATAACTGCTGGTCGGATGCGATATATTGTTATTTTTCTTACAAACACTTATCATTTAACTTCAGAACACATTGATTCCTCCATTGGGATCGTATGAATTACTGTAGTTAATGCTGTATGTGCTGTTTGATGCCTTAACTCTTAGAAACCCAAATGAGTTTTAATTAGCAGAGATTATTTATTTTTCTGTGTTCATCTGAGGAAATAAAGTTGTAAACATTTCGGATGGCATGAGGGTAAAAGACGAGTAAACGGTGAGGACATTTGTGGGCGCACTGTATTTTCGGTGTAACAGTTACAGAATACTAGCTAGAGACATGTGGGATCCTTCTTAAGATTCATCTGTGGAAGGAAGAAAAAGAAGAGGAACATGAGGAGGACGAAGCCAAGCAAGAGAAATGAATCTGTTTAAAAAAAAAAAAAAAAAGGTTTTATTTTTTATTTTTCATTTTTTAAATAAAGGTTTCCGAGTGATATGAGATTGTATTTGTGTTTTTATTGTACTTACCCTGTAACTACATGAAACAAAAGGGAAACAAGAGCCACTTTAATTTACAGACCCCACATTCATACTTACCACGTAACTACAAAAGATAATTACCCCTTAATTACAAAAATACTTACAATATAATTACCCCTTAATTAAAAAAAGACTTACAGTATAAATAATTTGTTCATTTTCCTGATAGTTACGCCTTTATTTCCCACAACATTACAATATAATTACCGTAATTTGGGGGGGGGGGGGGGCAATTGGATTGGGAAAGCGCTGGTTTCGTGTGGATGTGGCCTAAGACAAATTAACATGTGACAGAATCAAAACACAACTGAAAGACCAAACACACAGACAGACATGTGACAGATTCAGTGTGTGAAAATGTCCCAGCTAAAACACTTGAGTTGTTTTCTCATTTTGACACTGTCAGTGTTCACTGGAGCAGAAAATGGTAAGTGAAATTAGAGGAATTTAATTTTTTTTTAAATGTGACTTAGTTTGATAGTTAGATGGAACAGAGTAGTGAAACTGCCTGTTTATTACAAGTTTTTTTTCTTGTTGACAAAACTGATTGTTCTACCACTGTATTCTGTTTCAGCTAATGGATATTACATGAGATGGAGCCGATGCATCTACAGCTCCCCTGATCTCAGTGACATGGTGTATATTGACAACTTTTATATAAATAAATTTCTGTTCACACAGTTCAACAGCACCGAGGGGAGGTTTGTGGGGTTTAGCAAGAATGGAATGAGCCTTGCAGAGAACTGGAACAAAGACATTTTTCTGATAACAGAGAGAGCCGGTGTTGATCTATACTGCAGATATTATATTAAAAGCAAGGACACACCTCCCCATGAGAAAGCGGGTAAGTGGTTTAAAAACTATATAAACTAGATATTTATAGTCACTCGTGGATTTTTTTTTTACATTTATGTGTTTTTACAGGAATATAGGTTACTAAACACACTAACCACAAATTGCTAGTAGATTTCACAAATAATTATAAAGAAATGGCAAGAAAAGCATAGAATTATACGTGACATTTCTTTTAATTTTTATAATTATTATGTAATGAATAACAACAAAAAAAATAACCTCTGGCATTTTGAAATTTAAGACTTAAAGCTACACTGTGTAACTTTTGTAGTTTATTCTTAGCCAAAAACTTAGTTCTTTCAAAAATATATGTGCTCATTAATGTATATTTACTTCTTTCAAGTAATAAAGTATTCTCGTAAGTTATGAGTAAGTTATATAATATGCCATTGAAAATACATACGGGTGAGGGATATGAACGCTGGTCGCCATGTTGCCCCTCCATCTTGAAAGTACATTAGCCAAAGAGGGACATACCCGTAAATTCAAGCTCCGCCTTTCACGTTTTATCACTCGATGGCACCGTGCCGAATGTGAAGAGGGGATTGCCATGTTAATCTTGGACTAATTCCGCCACCATTAAAACTAAATCAGAATTGAGAGGAACAGAAACTATTAGTCATTGGATGGTCATATACCTTTTCACCACTAGATGGGGGAAAATATCACACAGTGTAGCTTTAAATTAGAAATTTTTCAAATAAAAATAAAAACATTTCTTCAGATTAATTGGTTTCTTTAAATGGCACTCCCTGAGTCTGAGAGGACCAAAATTGCGATCGGAGCCTCTGGTCTGGTGCTGGGAATCATCATAGCAGCTGCTGGATTTATTTACTACAAGAAGAAATCAACAGGTCAGTGGAGGTGAGAATCATTTAGGGGTGCGTTTCCCAAAACCATAGTTGCTAACTAAGTTAGCAACTTTGTTGGTTGCAATGCAATTTCTCATTGCCAACCAACTTAGTTGCTAACAGGTTAAGTTATGGTTTTGGGAAACGCACCCCAGAACAATATGAATCTAGGTACATGCATGTAACTTGTCAATATTTATATATATATATTTTTTATTTCTTTGACAGGGAGAATTTACTTGTCAAACTGATTAATAATTATGCATATTTCTGTCCCTCTTTCTGACTGCAAGTGGACTGCTTCATTTTTTAATTTTATTTAAAAAAAAAAGATCTTAGTGTTGATTATGTAAATGTATGAAATACAATAAATTAAATACATCAATTTTTTGTACATAATATTAGAAACAATGGGTTTGTTTAAACCCTTTAGATATGTATTTTTTGCAATGCTGAATAAATTATGCAACTAGCATGATGAGCATATTTTACTCTTCTTTCTTTATTTTATGAAAACTGATTAGAAGGGAATGTATAAACTTGTGACAACCTTTTATTTTGGAAACTGTCCTCTGAGGCTGAATTTAAACTGTTAAGACAAACATTTTCTTAATTTGCATGTATATGTACATTTCCACTATAAATGTTTCGGACCCTTTTTATATTAGGTGGGCTTAAGTACAATGTACAATGTAAACATTTTAATTAATCATTTGATACAATGCTCTTATTGTGTACATACATGTTTTTACATTGTACTTACATTTTAAAAATACCAGCATGTAATTACGTCTGTAATTCATTTATGTTACATTTGTAATTACACGGTTGGCACTTCCTTTACAGCTAACCCTACCCTTAAACTGACACACACCACCTGTCCCTAACTAGACCCGTATCCCACCTCAATATCAGTAAAGGTGTTTTACAATACAATTTGAGCACAGTAAGTACATTGTACATACTTTTTGATGTAAGTACTATATTACTTAAGCCCACCCAATATAAAGTGTGTCTTTACAAACTGTTTAAAAGTTTTATGCAAACTAGTACAGTATTGTAGGCTGAAAAATCCAGCTAAAACCAGCCTAAGATTGTTGGCTGGTTTTTAGCTGGATTAAGCTGGAAGTAGCTGGTTTTAGCTGGTCTCCCAGACTGGTTTATATGGTTTTAGCTGGTCTCCCAGCCTGGCTTAGCTGGTCAACCTGGTCCCCCAGCCTGGTTTAGCTAGTTTTAGCTGGTCTCCCAGCCCGGTTTAGCTGGTCAAGATAGTCTCCCAGCCTGGCTTAGCTGGTCAAGCTGGTTTCAGTTGCTTTAAAGCATATTAATGGCTAAAGTCTGATTACACTGTATTCAGCACAAACATGGCTACTGTAATATGTGAGCAACGGTTTGTAGTAAAAGTTTGTAGTTTTGAGAAAATAATGTTTATGCTTAGTTTAAAAAAAGTCACTAAAATCAGGCCATATAACACACAGTAAACATTTGTTTACAAGGTTTTTTAGAACTGGATGTTCACTCTTAAAAATAAAGGTTCTTAAATGGTTCTGTGGTGGGGTGTATGGTTCCAAGAAGAACCTTTAATACCCAAAAAAACATCCCATTGCACAAAATAACCATAACCCAGGTAGTTACCTTATTAATTTACCTTTGTCAGGGTTCTGTCACTTCGCCCTGACACTTCAGTATTGTCTTGTGTGACGGTGCAGCATCGAGCCCTTGTGAGATTTGTGTGCGGAGCGTTGTGTTCGAATCCCAGCACTTTGGTCTAATTTGGTTTCGTATTTGTGTAGGGATTTGGACATTCATGCTCCATGTGTTTTTCTTTTGTCTTGAGCGCACAGAATGAGCATTCGTCGTTCTTGTCGTGTGAGCATGCACTCTTCTGTCCATGTGTGTTGTGTTCTGTGTAGCACGCGGTCCGTGGTTTTCACTGGCTGCGTGCTTTCATCTTGACATGATTTGTGTGAATGCGGTTTATGAATGTTTTCATTGGCTGTGTGTTCATATTTTGTTTGAGCTCATGGCTTGTGATTTGTATTTCCTTGTGCCATGTGCTCTCCTGTCCATTGTCTAAAGCTGCCCATCTTGTTATCTGATTTTTGGGTCATTTGCCCCACCTGTCTTCACTCGTTACCCTCTTTTGTTTGCTTCATTTATTCTCCTTGTGTTTGCAGTCCAGGGCTGGATTATTTGTCACCCGTCTTATGTCTATCTGCTCCTTGTGTCAAGTCAAGTCGTTTTCACCCTTGCAGAAATTATTTTTATTTTTAATAATGCCCATTTATCTGCATCTCTGAATCCCTGAGAACCATGCTCACTACTTTCTTAGGCAAATACACTAAATACATGTAGGTACATGTACAGGTCCTTCTAAAAAAATGTTTGCATATTGTGATAAAAGTTCATTATTTTCCATAATGTAATGATAAAAATTTAACTTTCATATATTTTAGATTCATTGCACATCAACTGAAATATTTCAGGTCTTTTATTGTTTTAATACTGATGATTTTGATGATTGTCTCAAAATATTAGCATATTTCATCCAACCAATAAAAGAAAAGTGTTTTTAATACAAAAAAGTCAACCTTCAAATAATTATGTTCAGTTATGCACTCAATACTTGTTCGGGAATCATTTTGCAGAAATGACTGCTTCAATGCGGCGTGGCATGAAGTCAATCAGCCTGTGGCACTGCTGAGGTGTTATGGAGGCCCAGGATGATTCGACAGTGGCCTTAAGCTCATCCAGAGTGTTGGGTCTCGCGTCTCTCAACTTTCTCTTCACAATATCCCACAGATTCTCTATGGGGTTCAGGTCATGAGAGTTGGCAGGCCAATTGAGCACAGTAATACCATAGGTCGGTAAACCATTTACCAGTGGTTTTGGCACTGTGAGCAGGTGCCAGGTCGTGCTGAAAAACCAAATCTTCATCTCCATAAAGCTTTTCAGCAGATGGAAGCATGAAGTGCTCCAAAATCTCCTGATAGCTAGCTGCATTGACCCTGCCCTTGATAAAACACAGTGGACCAACACCAGCAGCTGACATGGCACCCCAGACCATCACTGACTGTGGGTACTTGACACTGGACTTCAGGCATTTTGGCATTTCCTTCTCCCCAGTCTTCCTCCAGGCTCTGAAACCTTGATTTCCGAATGACATGCAATATTTGAGCAACAGTCCAGTGCTGCTTCTCTGTAGGCCAGGTCAGGCGCTTCTGTTTCTCGGTTCAAAAGTGGCTTGACCTGGGGAATGCGGCACCTGTAGCCCATTTCCTGCACACGCCTGTGCACAGTGGCTCTAGATGTTTCTTCTACTCCAGACTCAGTCCACTGCTTCTGCAGGTCCCCCAAGGTCTGGAATCGGTCCTTCTCCACCATCTTCCTCAGGGTCCGGTCACCTCATCTCGTTGTGCAGCGTTTTTTGCCACACTTTTTCCTTCCCACAGACTTCCCACTGAGGTGCCTTGATACAGCACTCTGGGAACAGTCTATTCGTTCAGAAATTTCTTTCTGTGTCTTACCCTCTCGCTTGAGGGTGTCAATGATGGCCTTCTGGACAGCAGTCAGGTCGGCAGTCTTACCCATGATTGCGGTTTTGAGTAATGAAACAGGCTGGGAGTTTTTAAAAGCCTCAGGAATCTTTTGCAGGTGTTTAGAGTTAATTAGTTGATTCAGATGATTAGTTTAATAGCTCGTTTAGAGAACCTTTTCATGATATGCTAATTTTTTGAGATAGGACATTTTTTGAGATCCGTATTAAAACAGGACCTGAACTAACAGGACCTGAATTAAGACCTGCAATTTTTGAGGTGGTGTGCAATGAATCTAAAATATATGAAAGTTACATTTTTATCATTACATTTTGGAAAATAATAAACTTCATCACAATATGCTAATTTTTTTTAGAAGGACCTGTAATGTAAAATAAAGTACAACCTTTCTGTGCATTGTATTTTACATTGAATTTGTATTTATCTTGAGTTTTTGGGGTGAGTCCGTGTGAACTGCAGTGCTAATAGTCTCATAAATGCAAAGCCATGCTCAGAAAACCAAAAGCCAAGCTCTGGATTTTCATTAAATAATACCATATTCCTCCAAATATTAGACAAAACTGCACGGTTTGTCTTATATTCAGGGTCTAGACTTTAACATATTAATTATACACCCGTAACAATAGCTGGTGCCAAATGAGTATAAAACGACTGTGGCAAGAACTACTACAGAGTCAGTGGCGGCTGGTGATATATTTTTTTGGGGGGGGCGCGGGGGTAATTTACGTATATTTAAGAATAATTGCGTATATTTAAGTATAATTATGTTAATTTAAGTATAATTTACTTATAAATTATACATAATAATAATAAGTATATAGGTATATATAAGTATAATTACTTATAAATTATTTTACTTATTTATAAATCAAATAAGTAAAATAAATACAAAGCAGTACCAAGAAGCATGTTGACTAAATTCAAGCATTAAAGAGAAAACAGTGTCTGCACTTTTTATCTTTTTACATATTTATTTCCCATATATAATTGAACAAGGAAAGGAAAAAACAAAAGTAGCAACAACAGACTGGCATGTTGACTACTTGAACATAAATTTTGCTCTCCTTTCTTTCTGGCCAGCAAATTTATCAATTACTCTCTGATTAAAGTCAGTCATCTCAGTGACAAGTCTCTTTTCCATGGACAGCAATGCAAGTGCATTCAGCCTCTCCTGGGTCATGGTGTTTCTGAGAAAAGTTTTTATTCTTTTCAAGGTTGAAAATCACCTCTCACTCACTTTGAAATAAGAGACAGTGAAAGCAAAAAAAGGGCATTGCTACCGTCACATCCAGTCAGCCACCTCCTTTTCTCATAACAAGCGCGGGTGAAGCTCCGAGTGTAGCTTCGTCCTCTGTCACTGGACTGCTGCTGAATTTGTAAATCGGGCTGGTCCGGTCCGAGATCCTTAATTCTTATTTTTTCTTCCAGCGAACGCCTTGTGAAAGGATTTTTTTGTAAATCAATTTCAGATTTAGTTTGACTGATGCCATCTCTACGAATGTTTAGGCGGGCGGGGTCGGAGTGACGTTGTCACCAACGCTCTCTCGCAGTAGTGGCCAAGAGCGTAACATTGAATGACAGTTGACGAGAACCAATCAGATTGGATCAAAAAACATGTATGCAATTCTGATTCGCCAGGGACGCAGCGACCTGCGCCCAAAGGAGAATCTTTAAGAAACCAATTAGAGACCAGCTTCAGGTCACATGCTGCCCGACGATTTATGGACTGAGATAGACATCCATTTGTCCGGCGTCCCTCGCCCATGAAACCGCATGAAACATTAAAAAACATATAAAATAGGTTTTTTTTATTAAATGCTGAGGCTCTTAATTACCCGCTGGCACATCATATGAGTAAACTATTTTATTTTTATTTCATTTTTATATAATTTTTGTATACATATATATTTCTGGAATTGTGATGGGGGCGGCGCCCCAGCGCCCTCTATTGACAAGCCGCCACTGTACAGAGTGTAAATGTTAGAAGATCACGAGGGCAAAAAGTCTTATTAAAAACCAACAGTCAAAGAAAAGCTTACCAACTGCGTGACAATTGTTACAATGTATGTGATTTTAAAATGTAAGACGGTACCCAGATTTCACAACTACAATAAGATTTCATTTCTATTGTTAATGTTAGACTACATGGTAGACCACATGGTTTTCACTAGCCCTGTTTCCACTGAAATTACCTGGAACAATTTGTGAACTTTTTTTAAAACTTAGATTCGAATAGCAAACAACTGTTAATGCACGCACCGAAACAAACTGGTCAGTCCAATCAGCATGTTCACCGCCCAAGTCACACCCCTGAAAGTTCCTGAATTTTGAAAAAGTACTTATTTGCGAGCAGGGCCGTTTTGACAGGGAAATACTTACCCGGAACTTCATTTAGACCCTGGTTCCTGCGGTAGAAACACACAGAGGACCACCTCAAAGTCCCTAATTCCTTGGGACATTTCCTGGAAACATGGCTTATGAAATGGATAGCCTAATTGTTATATAATTGAGATGGGCTACAGGTTATTTTTATTGTATGCAATCACATTATTTTTTAATGTGATTGTTTGTTTACCAGTATTTACCATACTTTCAATATAACAAAATAAAAAAATTAAAATATGCACTATGCACTTTATAAAATACAAGATTTGGTCTTCAAAAAGCTTTTTTACAAAAGGTACATCTACATCTTGAAAGTATATCTTATAATCAGTGGCATCTTATATTTAGAACAATATGGTACAATTAAAATGTCAGAATTTTTTATTTTATTTTTTTCGTTTTAATTGACATTAATCAAATAGCGCCTATGAAATGCAACACCAGAGGATTAGACACCCAGAGCTCAAAAATAGGTTTATTATGCATCCATGCCTGCGGGTGTGCATCTCACTCAGCATGTTTGAATATAATTCTACAGCTTCAGTCAGTCCCCAATCTACTGGTGCTTTTAACACTTTTAATTCTCCAGCTTATTCCTTCAGTACATTTACATTTCTATTTCTTTGACTAAGCATTAGTAAATTATACATGTCCCTCAGAGCATTCGTTCTCCCCTTCATCATCGTGCACTTTTAAATACTTTTTTCTCATCATTCTTTGCATCATTCTATCATCATATCATTTTCACCCACATTACTTCTCGTGCCTGTTTCTCTCTATGGGTATCTCATAATTAAGAGCTCACAGTTTGGCCTTGTTAAGACTGTACACTGGATTCCCTTTAGGCTGTGCGGTCCACTGAGACAAATCTACGGCAGCACATGTTCATTTAGAAGGGGAAACCCTTGTGTGTGAGAGAGTAAGCGACAGATGGGGATTTCAACACTTAAGTATGCACACTAGAGGAACATTATGGTACTCAGGAATCAGGACAGAATGGGAAGTTACTTAATTCCTATTGAAACAGGAAGTTGAGATGGAACCTCCATTTTTAAGTCATCATCAATATTTTTGTTCTTTTTTTCTTAGAACATTCCAGAGTGAAATCGGGGTAACAGACATGTATAACCAATTTTCAACCGCCAAGTTAAACCGTTCTCATTGCTCAACCATTCTATTCCATTTCAATCCCGCCCAGCCAGTACGATTATGGTTTCCTTTTCCACTGAGGGGCTGAGAAAGGAGCTCTTTGGAATGTAATAGCCATCTAAGAGCTGCGTGACTGTCATGTTTGCATGAATAATAGCAGTCATTAACATAACGCAAGTGATTACATGATAACAGACGTTTTGAGATGTAAATAGCAACTGTGTTATGGTGTATTTTTTATTTTATTATTAATTTGTTTACTTGAAATGAAGGATTTTGCGCTTGACCTGCTACAGAGAAATGTGACTAATCCTAATGTGGCGACGTCACTTGACGCATGGCTCAACACGGTTAGACAAACATGCTGACAATTCCGTGCAGAGAACGGTTTGTAATCGGGCCGTGCCGAACCAAGCATAAGAGAAAATATAACTGGAACTGTTCCTTACCAATCGGGCTGATGGTGGAAGGATGTGTGCAGGTTGACCTTTAACTGATAAAAGAACATTTAAGACGTGTACATTACCTTACATTCTGTCATGCTCTTAAGCATAATCACTAATTCATATGTTGAGGAAAGATGCGTGAAAACCCGAACATGACGTGTAGAAAAAAACAAGATATCATGGCTGCAGTTAACCGTTAATTTAGAGACGAAGAATTTTTGTTAATTTTAGAAAAAAAAGAGTTAATTTAAAACAAAGGGGAAAAAAATTGTAAAATGTGGCCACAATTTAACTAAAACAAGAAAACAAATTAAACGGTTAGTTTAAACAAAATTTTTAATTCTGTCATAATTTAACCACCCTCATGTCATTCCAAACTCATAAGATTTTAATCTTCAAAAAACAAATTCTAAACAATTTCTGTTCTTCCATTGACAGCTATGCAACTACCATTTAAATGCTTCAAAACGTTTATGACGAGATCATAAAACTAATCCATATGAATTGAGTGGTTTAGTCCAAATTTTGTCCAAAGATACTCATATGATGAATAGATTTAATTTAGGTTTATTTCACATACATGAGTATATGATGGCCATTTAAGAATTTTGGGTGAACTAACCCTTTAATAAGTTGTGGGATAATATTTAATTATTAATTATAACTATTAAATCTTAAAGGGATAGTTTACCCAAAAATTAAACATGAATGTTTGTAACCAAGCAGATTTTGGCAGCCATTGTCTACCATATTTTTCCCCCATGGTAGCCATTGGCTTCCAAGATCTGCTTGGTTACAAACATTCTTCCAAATATAAAAAATTGTGTTCAGCAGAATAAAGAAATGTATACAGGTTTTGAACAATACTGTATTTTATTATTATTATTATTATTATTATTTGAACAGCTTGACAAGCGTGACTAAATAAGAGCATTTTTGGGTGAACTTATCCTTTAATTAATGGCCACAATATTTATTTTTTCTTCTACATGCAGGTCTCAGTACGTCACAAACTGAGTGTCGTTGTTTCACCCGGTGGACGATAAAACAGTAGGGGATAAATCCTATAGACTCACAAATTTAAGGGTCAGGATGTCATGTGTCACTAAACCTCACAACGCCTTAGCAACCACCCAGAGACCACATCTACTACATAGCTACATTATAAAAGCAATTTTATCATAAAACAACAAGTTTCTGAGAAAATCAGTTGAATGTGGATCAGATAGAGCACCACAACATACTTGTAGCCAATCTGCAGATGGGGTGTGTCCACTGTAGCAAGAGAGATGGCTGAGAGACTTTACAAAAGAAGAGCTCAGAGAAATATTACTGGAAAAAAGAGTAAAAGATGTAGGTCTCGCGTTCATATTAGAAAACAGAAGCAAAGGTTGCGTTGTTTCTGCTCCATTCATGAGTAACATTGGTTTTGCTACTGTATGTTTCACAGAACCAAGATATTCTATTGTTGTAAGGTTTACTATAGTGACAGAACAGTTGAGTGTCATTCTTTGAGCTGCTGTGCTGCTGGTGACTAACTATAGATTTGAATATACTCTTGTGTACTGAAGGTTCAATTTTTGTTCTTCCTTTGTCATTCATTCATCATCTTCGGAATTTTCTTTTTTTTCTTTTTCTTTTTTGCGAAACATTATTTTGTTTGTGTCACAAATCAGGCCTCTGGGGCTCCTTCTGATCGCCACCAGAGGGCTCCCTTACCTCAATATTTATCCCCACGCTGGACTTCATTACCCATAATCCTTTGCCCTGACTCATCAGCCTAGCCTAGAAATCTAGACGCACCCTAGTGGCAGCAAATTTAATTTGCCCGCAAGTGTCGTCTAGGAACTCTCAATACCATTCTGAGCTGTGTTCCTCAAAATCTGGATGGCCCAATCACATCATGTATAGAGTCGGCGGGCGGGGCCATAATGACGACAGCCAAGTTGCGTTTGCGTGCTTCTAGTAAACACAGAAACTGGCGAACGGCGGCTGTCTTTCGAATCAGCTCTGACCGCGACTCTGGAAGACTTGGAGTTAAGCTTTTCTCTGAGAAAAGAACAAAGAGCGGCACTGAAGTCATTCTTAAAAAGGGAAGATGTGTTCGGAGTTTAGCCGACCGGATACGGCGAATGTTTAATCAGTCAGCGAGCTCTGCTTCACCTTTGTTGCTCTGGTTGGTTGTAGCGCTATTCTATCGCGTGCAGAGGGAGTTTGAAAGACAACCATTTATCCCGCCCCTTGGATTGAACCCTGTCTATGGTGAGTTTCCAGACCAAACATCTTGATGTGGGTCTGGCTTGTCAGGCTATCATCAGCCATTTTTGTTTACACCTGTGTGCCAGTAGCCTCAGTCTATACAGGGAGTGCAGAATTATTAGGCAAATGCGTATTTTGACCACATCATCCTCGTTATGCATGTTGTCTTACTCCAAGCTGTGTAGGCTGGAAAGCCTACTACCAATTAAGCATATTAGGTGATGTGCATCTCTGTAATTAGAAGGGGTGTGGTCTAATGACATTGACACCCTATATCAGGTGTGCATAATTATTAGGCAACTTCCTTTCCTTTGGCAAAATGGGTCAAAAGAAGGACTTGACAGGCTCGGAAAAGTCATAAATAGTGAGATATATTGAAGAAGGGATGCAGCAGTCTTAAAATAGCCAAGCTTCTGAAGCGTGATCATCGAACAATCAAGCGTTTTATTCAAAATAGTCAACAGGGTCGCAAGAAGCGTGTGGAAAAACCAAGGCACAAAATAACTGCCCGTGAACTGAGAAAAGTCAAGCGTGCAGCTGCCAAGATGCCACTTGCCACCAGTTTGGCCATATTTCAGAGCTGCAACATCACTGGAGTGCCCAAAAGCACAAGGTGTGCAATACTCAGAGGCATGGCCAAGGTAAGAAAGGCAGAAAGTCAACCACCACTGAACAAGACACACAAGCTGAAACGTCAAGACTGGGCCAAGAAATATCTCAAGACTGATTTTTCTAAGGTTTTATAGACTGATGAAATGAGAGTGAGTCTTGATGGGCCAGATGGATGGGCCCGTGGCTGGATTGGTAAAGGGCAGAGAGCTCCAGTCCGACTCAGACGCCAGCAAGGTGGAGGTGGAGTACTGGTTTGGCCAGTCCTACTGCCAGTTTCTGGAAGACACCTTCTTCAAGCAGTGGTACAGGAAGAAGTCTGCATCCTTCACGAAAAACATGATTTCCATGGAGGACAATGCTCCATCACACGCGTCCAAGTACTCCACAGCGTGGCTGGCAAGAAAGGGTACAAAAGAAGAAAATCTAATGATATGGCCTCCTTGTTCACCTGATCTGAACCCCCTGTGGTCCATCATCAAATGTGCGATTTACAAGGAGGGAAAACAGTACACCTCTCTGAACAGTGTCTGGGAGGCTGTGGTTGCTGCTGCACGCAATGTTGATGGTGAACAGATCAAAACACTGACAGAATCCATGGATGGCAGGCTTTTGAGTGTCCTTGCAAAGAAAGGTGGCTATATTGGTCACTGATTTGTTTTTGTTTGGTTTTTGAATGTCAGAAATGTATATTTGTGAATGTTGAGATGTTATATTGGTTTCACTGGTAAAAAGAAATAATTGAAATGGGTATAAATTAGTTTTTTGTTAAGTTGCCTAATAATTATGCACAGTAATAGTCTCCTGCACACACAGATATCCCCTTAGTAGCTTTAATAGCTTTGATATTAATGAGTTTTTTGTGTTAACTGAGAACATGGTTGTTGTTCAATAATAAAATTAATCCTCAAAAATACAACTTGCCTAATAATTCTGCACTCCCTGTATAAACCATGTTCACTCTGCCATTCAGTGCGAAGTCTTGTAAAGTGTAACACTGCAATTATGAGCGGTTGCCCATGTTTATTGTCTCTTGGTTTTGGATCACCTGCCTGTCCCTGGATTACTCTCTTGCTTGCGTTCCCTGCCTTGTTGTGTTTGTTTGTTTGTTTGTTTGTTTGGACTGCCTGCATGTATTTTGACCTTGCCTGAACACTGGACTCTGATTGTGAACTGCTGTCTTAATAAAGTTGCACTTGGATCCCCAATCTGTTGACTCATCATTACAGTTTGCTTCAGCTGTGATAAAGAGACATCCACTCTTGCGTTGCATGTTCATGCATGTTGTGGGTGAAGCAATTAAGTGAAAATACACTATTATGATTTCCACACTAAAAAAATTAAATCCATGTTGCCATCAAAATATTTTCATATATATATATTAAAATTAAACAAAATAAAATATTATTTTATTTTTCTTATTTATATTTATATTTATATTTGTAATTGTAATACATATTTCACAATATTAAAGTTTTACTGTATTTTTGATCAAATAATTGCAGCCTTGGTGAACATAAAACACTTTTCTTAAACCACACTGATAAGTCGGCAGCAATTTTTGGCCGCAACTGACTTGACAGTTGTCTAAAAACGACCATTGACACCTTGCACAAAGAGGTTAAGACACAAAAGGTAATTGCAAACGAAGCTGGCTTGTCACAGAGCTCTGTTTCCAAGCACATTAATGGAGAGACGAAGGAAAGGGAAAGATGTGGTAGAAAAAAGTGTAAAAGCAATAGGATAACCGTATTACCTGGAGAGGATTGTTAAACAAAACCCATTCAAAAATGTGGGGGAGATTCACCAAGAGTGGACTGCAAGTCACTGCGAGTCAGTGCTTCAAGAACCACTATGCACAGACGTATGCAAGACATAGGTTTCATTGCTTGTGTCAAGTACTCTTGAACAATATACAGCATCAGAAGTGTGTCGCCTGGGCTAAAGACAAAAAGGACTTCTGAGTGGTCCAAAGTTATGTTCTCTGAAAAAAGTACATTTTGCATTTCCTATGGAAATCAGGGTCCCAGAGTCTGGAGGAAAAGAAGAAAGGCACACAATCCAAGTTGCTTGAGGTCCAGTGTAAAGTTTCCACAGTCAGTGATGGTTTGGGGTGCCATGTCATCTGCTGGTGTTGGTCCACTGTTTTTCTGAGGTCCAAGGTCAACATAGCCATATACCAGTAATTTTTAGAGCACTTCATGCTTCCTGCTGCTGACCAAACTAATGGAGATGCAGATTTCATTTTCCAACAGGCCTTGGTACCTGCGCACAGTGCCAAAGGAACCAGTACCTGGTTTAAGGACCATGGTATCCCTGTTCTTAATTGGCCATCAAACTCGCCTGACCTTAACTCTATAGAGAATCTATGGGTTGTTGTGAAGAGGAAGATGCGATATGCCAGACCCAACGATGCAGAAGGCCACTATCAGAGCAATCTGGGCTCTCATAACACCTGAGCAGTGCCACAGACTGATCGACTCCATGCCACGCCGCATTGCTGCAGTAATTCAGGCAAAAGGAGCCCTAAATAAGTATGGAGTGCTGTATATGCTCATACTTTTCATGTTCATACTTTTCATGTTCACAAGATTTCTAAAAATCCTTTCTTTGTATTGGTCTTAATTAATATTCTAATTTTCTGAGATAAATTTGGGATTTTCCTTAGTTGTCAGTTATAATCATCAAAATTAAAAGAAAAAGAAAAAAAAACATTTGAAATATATCAATGTGTGTAATGAATAAATATATTATACAAATTTCACTTTGAATGGAATTATTGAAATAAATCAACTTTTTGATGATATTCTAATTATATGACCAGCACCTGTATATTTTCTAAACACTTTTACTTATTAAAAAAAAAATACAGAAAAACTTTGTCATACAAGTTTGTTTTTGTTGTAACAAAAATGTCTTTCACTTCAACACTTTTTTTCTTCCTGAACCAGACTGAAAGAGGAACACTTCTACTTTGACTGATAATTCAGTGGTGTGAAAAATCTTGAAGATGCTGGACTGTTTATTAATGGATCACAGAGGAAGTGTAGCTTACACATTCTGACCCTCTGACCTGTTAAGACAATGTCTGTCATCCAACACTGTAAAAAAATTTCAAGTGCTTTCAACTAATTATTATTTAGTAACTAGTTCCAGTTTTTTTTACGTTCACTCAATTTCGTTCTAGAAATTGTTACCTGAATTAATAATTTTTAGTTCAAGCTCAAACTTGACTTCAGCTTTAAAATGTACGTTTACTCAACCTGTTTTTATAATTAATTCAACTAAAACATTTTAATTTTCATTTTTAAATGGTTTTAATTGTTACTTGAAATTGCAGTGGAACTAGTTTCAACATGTTATAGCGAGGATAAAAACAAATGAAAACACATTGTATCATCTGCATTTATAACATTTGTCATACAAACAATACATTTTCATAAGAATTCATTTCAAATTTCTTTAACTAATAAAAAAATGACCAAAGCCCTTGTCACTTTTCTATAATGTCTTTAATGCACTTTTAGTTTTGAAAATACACACACAGTTAAAGTAGATACAGTGGATCATTCTTGCTACTTGCCAGTGTTTCAGCTGGTAAAGGGATAGCTCACCAAATATTAAAATTCTGTCTTCATTTACTCGCCCTCATGTTGTTCAAATCCTGTATAATTTTCTTTGTTGTGCTGAACACAAAATAAGATATTTGGAATAATGTTTGTAACAAAGCAGATAGAGCAACCATTTACTACCATAGTACCCCCCCCCCCCCCCCCCCCCCAGTGAATGGTTGCTCTATCTGCTTGGTTACAAACATTCTTATAAATATCTTATTTTGTGTTCAGCATAAAGAAACTCATACAGGTTTGGAACAACATGAAGGTAAATGACATAATTTTCATTTTTGGGTGAACTATCCCTTTAAGAAGAACTGACTGGCTTGGATGAGAAACTCTGCAATGAAGACAGCATCAATGGATATCTTGGTCACACCCTGTTGGAGAAAGAAAGGGAAAAATGAATTTCAAAAAATCAAATTATATTCTTTATACATTTTATCAATATTAAAAATTTACTTGCATGTGTGACTAAACAAAAGTTGCAAACTAAAGTAGTTTTTTTACCCTATATTGCAACGTAGGCCTACATGGCTTGCTTTCTTTTTCTTACGCTGTTTAGAATTCGTCCAACTTGTGAGGACGATGAAATGAGTGCCATTTTATCATAGTATTCGTGGTTATGTTGTTCCCTTAACTTTACGGGACAATTTCAAACGTTGGAACACGAAAAATCACGTTCAGCACAACCACGTAACCCTAAAGAGTGTACATTATTTGGGCTACATTAAGTTAATCTTCTTACTTCACTTCTAACGTTAAATATCCACACAAGCCTAATATGTTCGACATATTTGTCTGCAATTTAATCATTAACACTTACCTGACCCGAGAATAGCACCCACAAAATTCCTGCATCCTCTCTGGTAAATGTGTAAACAATCTAATTTCACAAATATTGTTCTGATATAGGCTATTTTATCAAATGTTTCTAACAGCCCATTTCAACAGCACAAACAAAAATCTATTTACCATAGTAAAATATTGTGTGTAAAATATTGTGTTGGCCACTTTTATAAAAAAAAATTGACTGGATTCGCATTTTTTAGTCCAGTCAAATTTGCAATTCTAAATGTTAACTGGATTTGAAAATATCAATTAATTTAATGTTTTTCAAATATATTTATGCAGACTTAATATAATATGTCTTCTTAACTAAGCACAAGTAAGAAAAATAGTTCAACCAATATATCTTTGCTCTTCCAACATTTTATTAATTGAAGTTTAGAGTGAATGTAAATTCATAAAATTCCATATGACTGAAGTTTACACCATCATGAAAGTACTCTGGAAAATATATTTAAAGAGCATGAGGTGCTTTACACCATCTCTACAATATGACCCTGCAGTCACATTCTCAAGCAATGTGTTATTCAACATAGCGGATTACATCTTTTTCACTTCCTCATTGTCGTTTTTCACTTCCCGTGTCCTTGCCATGTGACTCTCAATCTAATTCTGAAAAACTCAATTTTAGACAAAAGTGGTGAATTTGCACGTACACATACTTGCTCATCTGTTTACATTTGTGTCGATGCATTTTCATGCTCATAGAGCAGCATACAACTGCATTGTCATTGCTGATCAGCCAGCCCGATAGAGTTTATTTTGTATTAGTTATTGTGAAACTGTTTTGAGGGGATTTCATTCAAAGCGAAGATTCTGACACACTTACCTAATAGAGCGATACATGTTCAGTACACTGTCATGGAATTTCTCAATATGAATATCTCACTTCACCATGGGCAATTCAAACAACTTCCAGTTATTAATATAATGATACAGTATTTTGAGGTAATTCGCTTCTCGAATACTTCCAACACAATTCAATACTTCAAGGTTATTCCCCTTGTGATGTAAGGTGGCGGCGTCTTGTTGAGAAGCTACTATTACTACACCAATCACACAGGTCTTAAGCATCTATACACAGCCCAGTGGAGCTGAACGCTCGCCTCATTACGTACTGATTGGATAGGCAATTTAAACGTGTTCCTCCTGAACTTAGCTTAAAAAACATAATTTAGCTTTTATCATTTTATCAACTCCCTGTCATCATTTAACTCCAGTACTTATGTAGTGGTTTTACTTTTGTCTAGCCAAGGACACTAAGTAAGGTAGTGATTGGTGTCAGGGTTCTGCCCTGGCAGCTCTGTCTGTTTTGTCTTTGTTTAATGTTTCTATGTTTGTGTTGTGTCTTAGTGCATGGATCTGTCTCTCTTTGTGTCTGTCATGTGTTCCTCTTGTCCTGCCTCCTTCTTTGCTGTTACCACGCCCCCTTGTTTAGTCTGGTCTAGTCCTCGTTTCACTAATTGTGCTCACCTGTTCCTCATGTGCTCTGGTCCCTTTATATTGTGCTACCTTCCCTCATGTCTTTGCTGGTTCGTTGTGTATGTTTGTGAGCGTTTGCTTGTGCGTACATATCTCTAGCTCCTTGTCTAGCTTAGTCTAGCCTTTTCTAGTTTTAGTGTCTCCTGTTTTTCTAGCTTTGCATTTATTTTCAGTTTTTTCTTTGTTCCTGAGTTTTTGAGTCTAGTGTAGTTTCTGTCTTTATTTTGCTCATTTTCTCCAGGTTTTATTTTGGCATTTCTCTTTAGCCGTATTGTTTAGTTTTCTTGGTTACATTTTTATTTTTCCTGTTTTCCACTTTTATTTCTCAGTTCAGTCTTTTTATAGAGATTGGTTTTGTTTTATTTTTCCTTGTTTTCTAGCTCCAGTTATTATTTTAGTGTTTGTTTAATTTAGTCATAGTTCTTAGTTTGTCTGTTGTTTCTTGTTGTCTTAGTGTCTTGTGTGTGTGTCCTGTGTTTTCTGTCCTAAGTTTTTCCCTGGCCGCTGTCTCCACTGCCTTTCAGCCAAGAAGGGAGCTGATTCTGTGAGACCATCAAGCCCCTGGTTCCTGCCTGGATTGGTCCACCATCGCCCTGCCTGGTGTTGCCTCACGAGCTGTCGTCAAGTTCATTGGCTGCCTGGACTGGTCTCAGTGGTCATCCTCCCCTGCCTGTCGTCGTGGTGTCTGTCCCCTGCCCTGGTGTTTGGACTGTCACTCATCCACTACCCTCTTGTGTCTTGTTGATCTGTCTCTTTAATAAACTGTCCTTTTGTTCACTCTGCATCTGGGTCCTCCATTCCTGATCCTTGACAGATTGGTACTCACCTCACCGCTGACGTCGTGATTTTTGGATCACCCATCATTTAAGGTGTGGTTATGAGTCATTCAATGACCACCCTTTCAATATCTTAAACGTTTTTAAAAAAAAACGCATTTTGCGAGCTTTGAGGCGCTTGAAGCATTCGGTTGCGTTGTAGGTGGAGGGACAACTCTGTGGCAAACCTCCAGTATTTTCCGCATATCATTTAAAACAAAAAGAAGATCAAAAGCACTTATTAGAGGCACAACACTTATTTTAGCTCTAGGAAAGTGTCTATTACCAACACAATCCAATCAGAATCGGCATAGATTTGATTGATGGATGTAGTAACGAATCAAAAGACAATATTTTGTGTAGTTTTTGTAAGAGATGTCGTAAGAAGCATTGGTGAATACCTCATGCTTACTTGGCGTCGTCTTCACAGTATTCATTAGTATCCAGCGCCTGCCAGTGTAAGAGCCTGCCTGCCGCACACACTTACCATACACAACGCGCAGACTAAATTAGAGACTGTTTTTATCAACTAAATGAGTTTTTTTTACACTTGTAAATTCTGTAAATAGTTGTTTTAGTTATCAGGGACTGCAAATGCATTATAATTAGCAGTTTATTGCAAATTTATTTTAATAAAAACTACTCTTTACTATTACACAAATGTTCTAATATAATTGGACTTTATTGAAAGCACGCCCAGTCTTTTTTGACATAAAAGCTTACAGAAGCTACATTTTTGAGAGAATCGTCCTCAAATCTTAATCAAAGCATGATCAGACATTCAGTTTTATATTTAGGTTATTTTCAGGGCATTAAAATTAAAATCTAATATTTTTTTCCATAAGGGAATAATAAAAATAATAAAAACGTGAGTCAGTTACATGCATATTTCCCCTTGTTTTAATCTGTCCCTATACTACTTTGAGTTATTATGACTTTTGGGTAACATAATTTAAAGTGTCTAGTTTAAAATAAGACCACATTTATGGATATAGACCATAGGGTTTAAGAGCTGCAGACATTTTTATTTGGGGTATGCCATTTTTTTATTCATTTCTCAGCGCAGGGCGAGGGTTAAGAGGTTAAAGTTTACTAATGCATTTCTCACTTTCCGAATACCCTTGGCAATATTCTAAACAAAAAGACACCAAACATGATGGGAAAAGATTGAACTGCCATGCGTTCATTCATTCATTTGTTCATTAACAGCAGAATCTGTGTAAGATGTTTCTTTACAAATAACTGACAGAATGCTTATTTCTTAGCCTAGAAATCTAGACGCACCCTAGCGGCAGCAAATTTAATTTGCCCGCAAGTGTCTCTCAATACACGTCTGAGCTGTATTCCTCACAATCTGGACGGCCCAATCACATCATGTATAGAGTCAGCGGGCGGGGCCATAAAGACGACAGCCGAGTAGCGTTTGCGTGCTTCTAGTAAACACAGAAACTGGCGAACGGCGGTCTTTCGAATCAGCTTTGACCGCGATCCTGGAAGACTTGGAGTTAAGCTTTTCTCTGAGAAAAGAACAAAGAACGGCACTGAAGTCATTCTTAAAAAGGGAAGATGTGTTCGGAGTTTAGCCGACCGGATACGGCGAATGTTTAATCTATCAGCAAGCTCTGTTTCACCTTCGTTGCTCTGGTTGGTGGTAGCGCTATCCTCCCAGCAAGCAATAGCCGTCATTTCACCGTCTAGATTAACTATAGACCTGATATAGTCCGGCTATGAGTAGACCACTTTTAGCCAAAATAACCTTGAATTTGTTTACATGTATTTTTTGTCCAAATAACTTGTGAGATGTATCATATTCCATCATGTAAGCAAAGTCAACAGTGATTACAATGTGTTTGGTTTCATTTCTTTAACGTGATATATTCATGGCTATGCCTAGCCACGGTTTAGCTCCTATACAGACCGGCTATTCGTAGCCCATTATTAGTCAAAAGACTAAACTGATTCATTTTAGTTTTTGGCAATGTAGCAAATTATATGGTTGATATTACATCATGTTCGCATTGTCAATAATATTTGCAAGATGTGTCATTTCATGTCACGGTCTATCTGTAGCCACGATTTAGCTCTGAATTGGACGGGCTATGTGTAGTCTGCTTTTAGCCCAACCTTTTGTAAACATTTGAATTAGTTTTAGCTTTGCTGTCTGGCATAACATTCACTTAAAATGTAAGACAGTCAAAGAAAATCGTAAACTATTGTCTCTTTTTAAAATAAAATTTAAAAAATCAATTACAACTTTCAACCGCTAGGTGGCAACTGTAGCCTGTACTACTGGCAACGGCAGATATCGCGAAAAACATTTCTGTCGGTTGGAGTGAATTTTTTTTACACAACAGGAGGAGAACGGAGAACAGCAACGGGCAACAGCAAACGTTAAAGGGGGGGTGAAACACTCAGTTTCAGTCAATCTCATGTCAATCTTGAGTACCTATAGAGTAGTATTGCATCCTTCATATCTCCGAAAAGTCTTTAGTTTAATCATATTTATAAAAGAAATATGGGCTGTACCGAGTCTTTCCGGAAAAAACCGAGCGCCTGGAGGCGTATCGTGTGGGCGGAGCTAAAGAATGACAAGCGCGCAAAGCGGTGACGTCCTCAAGCATGGAGAAACCCATCTATCTCAGCTAATACAGATAATGATACACAATCAAATCTGAGGCTGAAATAAATTGAACAGGAGAAACGGCAACATCAGGATGTCCGTCTCTGTGGTATGTACTGTATTTAGGGGCCTTTGTGTGCAGTTTATGAGGACATGATTCGGTTTATGGACTATTGTATGTGACTAGACCTTAGAGGTAGCAAGCAAATGGTTTTGCACGTCAGAGTCAGAATAGTGTAACGTTATACAGAACAACAATGGAGTAACCGTTAGCGCATTTGAATGACGAAGCACGCGATCGTATCGTTTACTGATGTTTACTCATGCGACGGTAGCCAATAGCAGAGACATTTGAAGTTGATTTACTCACCGGCATCTTCCAAAGCAGGACCGCTCTGTCAAAAACACACTTCTTTGGTATGATTTGGTGAAGTCCTGTGACAGCAGTGACCGTGGAAATCCACTTTGCGACGCGACTGAAGCGATGCCTTGAAGCTTACCGTCATTTCTGCGTTCAAATCGGTTCAAATGCAGCGCTGCCTTCCCGGAATGCTGTGCTGAAGCGTTGAAGTCGCTCGACGTCACCCATAGGAATAAAGT
Source organism: Pseudorasbora parva (assembly GCF_024679245.1). Taxonomy (NCBI): domain Eukaryota; kingdom Metazoa; phylum Chordata; class Actinopteri; order Cypriniformes; family Gobionidae; genus Pseudorasbora; species Pseudorasbora parva. The sequence continues at coordinate 16,975,509 of NC_090184.1, forward strand.
GGAGCGCGGCGCGACATAAGTGTTCACGGACGGACGACTGGATCTGCACCTGAGAGACTGTTTACAGCATGCATTTCCTCTCTCTCCCTCTAGTCACGCACACGCGCACCCTTCCGGGAGAAGAGCCCGTACAGCCCATACAAGGACCTTCCGCTCTATTTAACGTCAAGTAGACCCATACTCGAAAAAAAACTCGCAGAAACTTGTGAGGAACCGGAAGGAGTATTTTTAACACAGAAATACTCCATCAAACGTCCAACATTAGTTTTTGAAACTTTGTCTATGTTTAGGATGGGAATCCAAGTCTTTAAAGGTGTAAAAAGCTCAGTATGCATGAAACAGCATTTCACCCCCCCTTTAAAGGACATTATTTGGCCTTGTAAGTATCTGTGTTTTCGTTTTAACATGTGTTCATTATATACATTATTTGTTATCGTGTATGGACGGTGAGATTTTAGCTAAGTAATATTGTCAAAGCCATGTGGTTAGCTTATATGCTACATGTAGTACCTATAGGCACCTTAAAAAGGGATAAACATGAAACGTGCAAACTATTATAATTTGTTATGAAAGCCACATATATCCTTTTACTCTTTGGATCATTATATGAAAATATGAGTCTTTGACTTGGCAAGGCAAATGTGTATTTCACCAAGCCAAAAGTGCTTTACATAAAACATAAAAGCAACATTGGGCAATCTAAAAAGACAATATAAGAAGACATTGTTCTATAAAAAACAAACAAAAATAAAAACATGATAACAGCAGAGTAAAAGTTACAGTGCAGTGTAAGAAATGTATCATTATTTATTTCCAGTTAATAAAAGGCAGTGGCAAACAGTAAACGTTGATTTAAAAGAATTAAGAGTTGCCGGAGGACTGCAGGTTTTCTTTGAGATTGTTCCAGATATATTATGTATAAAAACGTATTTCTGCTTTTCCGTGTTTAGTTTTGACTCAGGGGACAGAAAGGAGACCTGTCCCAGACACCCTGAGAGGATGGATCATAATGCAGCAGAAAATCAGACATTTACTTTGGCCTTAAACCATTCAGTGCTTCCCCAATCATCTACCTCATTGTTCTAATGCAACATAACGGCTAAAACATATTTTAAACCCAAAAATCAAGATGTCATTGCTTCTTGTTGTTTCTTTTCATCTGTTGAACACAAAAGAAGAACCTGGGTAATCAAAAGCTTTATGGGCCGCATTGACTTCCATTGTATTCATTTTCCTACAATGAATGTCAGTGGCTACCATCAAATGTTTGGCTACCAACATTCTTCAAATATATATTTTTGTGTGTTCAACAGAAGAAAGAAACCCCATACAGGTTTGGAACAACTTGAGGGTGAGTAAATGATGACTCTTTAAACATGTCACATACATGTATCTTAACCTTTTATTGCCCAGCTTTAGTGTGCATCCAAGCAAAAGAGAATGACTTCATCACAATTACTTTAAATAAAGTAAAACATTATGATGTCAAAAAGGCTTTTCTTGTGCAATGTTTTGTTTCTTATTTGGCAGATGCCGTGATGATGCGTTTTTTAAACCAACAAAAGGGTTAACTTTTTATATATATATATATAATTTTAATTATATCACGTTGTTAATATTCCATATTTCTTATCCTAATTTTATGTTTAATTGTATTTGTAAAATTTTATTTGGTCATTTTTATGTTTTGATCTTTTTGTATTATCTTAAGTTGTCTATGTTGTTAATGTTCTTTTTCTAAATAAAACCTTTATATTTAATGTGTTTGGATGGATTTTTATTTTTTAGATCCTGTTATATTTGATTGAAAAGAATCCTTTAGCCATTTTGTTGTCTATTAAATGTATATATTAGTCATTCGTTAGCCGTCTATTTGATGATTAGTCTATCCTTGGGCTATGGCTAGACGTCTATTAGATTTTCACTGAGAGCCCAAATTTAGCCTAGTTTTAGCCTAGACCCATATTTGCTGTCTATTAGACGTATAGATGAAGCTATTCAATAGCCGTCTAATCTTGGGCTATGATTAGACGTCTATTAGATTTTCACTGACAGCCCAAGTTTAGCCTTGATTTAGCCTAGACGTCTGGGGTGTGTTTAGACGGCTAGTAGACGTCTTTTAGACAGAAAATTGCTTGCTGGGCTATCGCGTACTACAGAGGGAGTTTGAAAGACAACCGTTTATCCCACCCCTCGGATTGCGCCCTGTGGTGAGTTTCCAGACCAAACATCTTGATGTGGGTCTGGCTTGTCAGGCTACTTATTTCTCTGAATAAGTATGACATTGATGTGTGTAGTTTTCATCAGTCTTAAGGTTTCCAAACATAGTAATAAATGGATTTGGACTGATCATGGTTTTTCTTTGTTTCATCCATTACTGCTGATGTCCTGAGAAATTGTTATGGCAGTCACAGACCAGGACATTAGGGATCAGTCTCTAGATGAGTGAAGGGCAGAAACTGCATGTGGACCAATGAGAAGTCCTGTCCTTCCTGGGCTTGGTTCCAGACGTCTTCTTCTTGCCCTCTGAAATATGTCTGCCTGTTCTCCTAGCATTTTTATCTGATAGCGTTGGACATTTTATTTGTGTTAGTCCACAAAGAGCCAATCAAAATGTAGCAAACTTTTGTCCACTGTTACGAGCAGAGAGAGGCCCGTCCATAAATGGGCCATGTGGAATATGCTGTCCACCAGACTATTTTTTTTTTTTTTTTGGAAAGTGTGGTCTCCTCCTCTCTGCTGCCATTTTGTTACTCCTAACTAGGTTAGGATATCTCTCCAGCTCTCTTAAATAATTTAGGAGCTGAGACTTGAAAAACAAATTACACTTCAATCACACATTCTTAAGTCTAGAAATAAGAGTAAAAATTGTCATTCGTAGAATTTTGACACAATAAAGTCTAATATTTAACTCTGAGTGGCTTTTATCTTATGGCTTTTATCTTAGCACCAGGAGTTCTCCTAAATAAAAGTTCTTAGTTAAGAGTTTTCTCTTAAACCCTATTCAAAAAGCTCCTAGTTCTCCTGAATTAGCAAGTTAGGAGCTACTTTCAGCCATGAAAAGTTTTGTGAATATGACCCGGGACGGAGTGTAATTTGTATGTATTTATTGCTATTAATTAAAGCATATATCAGATATATTAAATATTAAATATTTTTACCTTGTGACATCCCAAACCTGTCTGAATTACCCAAAAGCAGATCTTAGGCATAAGAAAACCCCCAGTCACTGTTCCCCAGTCATGAAACGCAAGCCGAAAAAAAAAAAAAAATGTATGTATATCTATTCTTTCCGTAAAATGCTTGTTCAATACAATGCACCGATTTATGCAAAATAAATGTTTTATTAATCAAGCCTCATTAAAGTGAATAGATTTATTTAGTATCATACACAATTTATGTGTTATAGGACTATTGTTGTGTTAAGAGACTTCTGAAGCCATATTATAGCTAATAAAAACCGTTCACGTTCAGCGTTAATATGCAGTCATTTTTTTCTCAGTCTTTCACACAGCTATACTGTATTGCTTCTAAAATCTTGGAATATAGTGTCTTATCTGGCGTTATCAAATAATATTTCATAAGCTGTCAATAAAAATGAAATAATTAGACAAGTATCTAAGTAGCCTATCTTAGTCTCTTATAAACTGCAGGCCTTGATGATCTCAAATTATTTAAGAAATCTATTGATTGTTCAGGGGAAACACAAGATCAAAGCTGTAATAGCCCATGTAAAAAATAAATAAATAATGATAATAAATAAAAACGAACAAAATGTAGTCTGAAACATAACCACGAGATGTCACTGTCAGTCCACAACCAAAGCACAGGCTGATACCACATTTGGTGATTTTAGAGAAACTTTTTAACGCGTTTTTGTACGATTTTTCACTGTTACACTACACATTTTGTCATGTAATATGATGTAAATAACTCAAGCATATTTGTTAATCTCTTTGCGGTTGTATTCGCACTGCGTTGAGCAGTTAATCGCATGACTCTCACTGCCTGTCTCGTGTTTAATTCACTGTTGGCGGTAAATCCTGTCGCTCGTGCTCTGGACTGCTGAGGATCTAAAGCTCGCGATGGGTGACGGGCAGACAGAGGATTTTGGTGTTTCGTGCTGCCAGGACACTTTCCACGCGGATGAGACCACAGCAGGACGCATGAAACCAGCAACAGTTGAAAAAAACTAAATTTTACCTTTCTTCCATTGGATTATAATGGAAAGCTGTGCATTAATTTGGAGAAGATCAACAAAATGGGTTCTAAACGAATAGATATCGCTAAAGATACTCAGTAAAGTTTTGGCACACGTGCCGCTGTCCCGTTTGGAATGAATCATTCAGAAGTGTGCAGCTCTTCATAGCGTGAGTCTGTGGAGCGCGTGCACAGGTGAAGATTCCACAGGTAAGACAGCAGCATGATGCCGACGGACCAAACGCGCTCCTCGCTCTGTCCTGTTTGGGGTTCATAAATGACAGAAACGTTAATGGGACATATCATAGTTAACCCCTGTGGCCAAAATGAGCGTCTATTCTCACCTATGGCGGATTCTGCAGATATTACTGGCAACGATAACCACGGCTGTCACTCAAGGTATGTATTTCTTTAAGTCTAAAAGTTGAAAGGACTAAATCATAATGTTTTGGTTAGTATTTTGTATTTAGGATCAGTGTAAGAAAGGGGTTTGTGATTCCTGAAAATGAATTTAGAAGCATTCAGAATATTTACATAGAACAAATGTGTGACTCAAGATGTAGCCTAGTGTCGTTTTAGAGTCAGGCTATTTAAATCTAGTCAGTCTGTTAACGGCTACAATCCGGCATTTTGCAGTTAATTTAAGATTGATAAAAGGCTAAAATTAAGGTTTCTTTCCCCCCTTTTCAGTTTTAGAGACACAAATAAAAAATTTGTTTTGTTTTGATACTGCATGTGTGACCCAGGAACACAAAACCAGTCATAAGGGACTTTTAAAAAATATATATTATTATTACTGAGATTTATACATCATCTGAAAGAGTTATTGATATATGGTTTGTTAGGATAGGCCAATATTTGGCCGAGATACAACTATTTACAAATCTGGAATCTGAGGGTGCAATTAAATTAAAATATAGAGAAAATCGCCTTTAAAGTTGTCCAAATGAAGTCCTTAGCAATGCATATTACTACTAATAATACATTTTTATATATTTACAGTAGGACATTTACAACATATCTTCATGGAACATGATCTTTACTTAATATCGTAATGATTTTTGCCATAAAAGAAAAATGAATAATTTTGGCCCATTAATGTACCCTATTGTTGGCTATTGCCACAAATACACTCGATATATGACTGGTTTTGTGGTCCAAGGTCACACACTGGTATCTTTCATAAAATTAGTGTAGCATGAAAAGTTGATCAAATCAAATGTCTTAGGGAAAACTTTATAACCTTTTTACACTACAGATTAAAACAGTACAGTATAGAGTTTGTATGATTAAAATTGTACAGCAGTTTCATAATTTTGTCACAATCGGTTAAAAATATATTAAAATAATTTAATTTGAAAACTATTCTTTTTCTTCAATTTATGGAAAATATGCATCATACACATACATATATACTTTTTGAGAAAGTTCACTTGTGCCTCTTCTGGTGCCCTCAGCAAGATAACTCATAACTAAAGAAAAGACAGTACTTGTTTCAGTTTGTTACTTATCATGTACATGTATTCTAAAAAAATACAACAACAACAAAAAAAACATTCAGTTTTTTAAAGTGGCATGATGGTGGGTAGAGGTTGACAAACTGTTGAAAGTGACCCAAATGTAGACATTTGGATGTTTGACTATTTAGTGGCATTGACACACAGCATCATATAAATGGGCACAATCTTTCTGGCCAACATGAATCTATATTTTATCTGTATCTGTAAGTTACTTATCTGCAGAAACCGCTTTACATTCAAGACCTTAAACAATCTGGATAAAAACATGATAAAGATTAAATCCCTATGAAACAGACTTTTCAAAGAAGTTATAAGGGAATTATTGGATACAGAACCATTCCCAACCATTCATCATTTGTCATTCTTTAGTTTCTCATTTCTCTCATCTCTCTCAATCCCTTCTGTACTATTTGCTTGTTTCTCAAGGCATGGTCTGGATGGGATTAGTGCTCATCCTGTCCCAGAAACAGTGCAGTGTTTCTACAGCTTCACTCAGTCACAGGGGCTGAGGCATCTGTGGTGTGTGTCCTCTCTCTTAATGGTGTTTTAGGACATTTTATTCAACAACTTAAAGTTCAAACTTTTCAGACAATATTTGTCCAGTTAGTTTATATATTTTATGTCTCTACCAACAAAACTTCCAAAAGAAGCAAAAGAACCAAGTTTTCAGAAACGCACTTGGCTAATCAAATTTCAATGTGATAGTACCATTTGTTCAACTCAGTATCTGTGACGGTGTGGTGCAGTGCAACAGCCTCACTCACTGAAATGTGTTCATGCCGAATTTTATAGGTTAGTTTTAATAGTTCAAGCTGTCAAACCATACAGGATGAATATTAATAATGGAAAATATATCTAAGGGTTTGCTTGCATTCTGTAGACCCAGCATGATGGTTTGCTTACTGTTTCATATAGTTTCCCAAGCGTTAATCAATTTTGTTTTGAGGCATTTTTCTTTAGGATGTAACAAGTCTGACTGATATCAAATGATTCTTCATATGCAGACATACAGTATGTTTTGCATTCATTTTAATATTGTCTAATATATAGGCCTACTGTTAAATGTTAACCATCTGTGTTCTCTTCATTAGACTCCATCAGTTTTCCACTTCAAGCCTTTAACAGTTGGATGCCCTTAAATCACCTTCTTAGAGTTTAATGTGGTGACATTTGGCATTAAGGATGTATTATAACGGTTGGTGCTGACTTAAAAGGTAGCATGCAAGCTTGCTTGTTGACAATATGACAATGTAGTATAATCACGTAAGTATCTGCTATACACTAACAGCTGTCATAACATTATATTTATGTCATCAGTACCAAAGTCATCCAGAATTAAGACCTCAATCGGTCATTGTAAATGGTCTCTGCTCTGCCATCTGTCCTTGTACATCCTGGAGTGTAAATTTGTGCTATAACTGCTGCATTCAATTATATGTAATTGTTATGTAATTAATTGCATTTTGCTTAATCTTCCTGCTAAACACTTGATAGACACAGATAAACAAAACGTATAAATTAAAAATTCCTCAAAAAACTCTAAACTGTTTGGAAAATTGTATATATGAATAAAGGCACGTTCACACCAAAGATGATAACTATAATGATGACAATAAAATATATTTCTAAAAATCATTCTAAATAAATAAGGAATAGCAGAGTCCACTCCACTTAATATAGACACCAGAACAGAGAAACAATATAATTCGAATCACTTTCAGAACGATTTACAGCCAATCACAAGCCATCCTGCCTTAAAGGGCAATGAATTGAGAAATCAACTTTCCCTTGAGCTTTTGATATATAAATACTGTATATCAAATTGATATTTGGGCTACAAAAATGTATTCAAACTGCCGAAGGGCTATCTTAAATAGTGAAATAACATTCCTTTCTTGATGTGCGTTGTCCACTCTCTTGACTTGATATTTGAAAGAAAAAGAAAATTGTGTACGTTTTTTTTGTGTGTGTGTGTGTGTGTGTGTGTGTGTGTGTGTGTGTGTGTGTGTGTGTGTGTGTGTGTGTGTGTGTGTGTGTGTGTGTGTGTGTGTGTGTGTGATGCCGTTCGCAATTATATCCACCGATCGGGCGGACCAAGTAATAAAAAATAACATTACAATTAACTGCTGGTTGATGAGAGATAAATCATTGTGTTTGTTTGATAAAGACATATTACGAGCCCTGTGGGCAAATCATTCTGGTTGCCATTTTCAAAACGATTCCCACATGTTATGATGCTCATTATAATATGCAAAACTGTTATCCAATCATAGCGATGAGAGTTTACTTACAAGTTTTTCAGGAGTGCTGAGTATTCCAGGAGCTAGGCTCAAAACCAGGGTAGAACATAGCTTATTACTTGTTCATTGTGGCGTTTTTGAATGTAAACAAATGCTACAAATGTCATAAGTTGAACTAAAAAAAAAGCCAGTTCATGATACCTTTAAAGAGTTTGAGCATTTAATGACAGACGACATACTGCAGCACGTGCATAGAGTAAACAGAATGATATCCTCTGATGTGGATGCTAATATAATTATTATCTTCATAGTTCTTAGTGTGAATAGGCCTTTTAATGTTTGCTACCCCTAACATCAATACACAAAACCAATCATGTCTTTGAAAATCAGTGTTTACCACTTTATAGAAAAGTCATTTAACAGAAATAATGTTGTGCCAATTTACTAAACTTACAAATGTCTTTCTTTTAACAGTAACTGAATCTGTTAAACTGATAAAAATATGATAATTTGAATGGTTTTTAATAATTTTTTAGACATAAAGCGAGGATTGGGAAGTGTTAAGGTGTCAGCAAGAAAGTAGTGTCATCTCTAGCTTTACCTGTAGAAGTTTGAGGTATTTGAAAGAAGTGATGTATCTCAAGGGGGAACACATCTGTGCTGTCTGGTACTGTTTGTAGTCATCTGAGTCATTTTACTGTACTCTTACAGCTTGGCGGTGCTTTGGTTTCAATGCTTTCAAAATGACTTAAGAGTTTCGCCTTATTTCAAGGAAATGTTTTCATATGTCAGGCCCAAACATCTATGAAACCTCCAGTAAACCTCTAGGACAAATGAAACTAAATGCAAACTAGTGTTTTAACTAATACATATTATATAATAATAATACACCAATCAGGCATAATACAGTGAATAGCACTGATTATCTCGTCATCATGGCACCTGCTGGGTGGGATATAAGATATATTAGACAGCAAGTGAACATTTTGCCCTCAAAGTTGATGTGTAAGCAGAAAAAATGGGCAAGAGTAAGGATTTATATGAGTTTGATAAGGCCAGATTGTGATGGCTAGACGTCTTAAGAGTATATTCAAAACTGTGGATCTTGTAGTGTGTTCCTGCTATGCAGTGGTCAGTATCTATCAAAAGTTGTCCAAGGAAGGAACAGTGGTAAACCAGCAACAAGGCTCATTGATGCACTTGGGGAGCAAAGGCTGGCTCATGTGGTCCGATCAAATAGATGAGCTACTGTAGCGTTTAGGCAGTTTAAAATCAATTCTATCTTTTTGGAGAAAAGAAAGAATTGGATAAGTATTTGATTTTAAAACTTCTATCTTTTAGATTCACAAACTTTAATATAACTTTAATATAACAACTAAATGTATTATTAAATGTTGAAATTGACATTAACTAAAAATGATAAATGCTTTAGAATTATTTTTTATTATTAAATAACAAATTATGGCGCATTAAACGTGTTTCTCATTGCAATGACAACCTTTTGACCTGCCAAAGTCATGCATCTAATTGTGAAAATGCTATTTATAATTTCATATGTAGTTTATTATTTTAGAATGTTCCCAAGGTACTCCCCATTTATACATTTAACATTCACATTAAACATACTGAGCGTTTATCTCAGTGTTGCACAAATCCTTAACACTGTTTTCCCTTGATGGCTAACAGGCTTATTAGCCCATCATATCTACGGATTTAGAGCTGAATCCAGCCAGATGTTATCTATGACTGTCATTGGCTGAAATGGAGGATAAATAGAATGGATGTTGACCTGTTATATGCTAATGCATCTATTCCTGTTGATGGCTAACAGAGAGACCTTTGTGTGAATTTAAAGCTCAAAACCACAGAATCTCACACAAATGTAAAACATTTGAAACAAAAAAAATCACCCCACAAAAATTCTCTAACACACGTACACATTATCTGCTCAGATTTTTTTATTATATTTTTATTTTTTGGCATAAAAGAAGAATTTCAGCTTAAAACACTACAGAAGCATAATTTAACATCTGTGCACAAAGCATAACCTTGCATATACAATTCATGTAGAAATCCATTTAAGTCCAAAGAGTTCACTTACTTTTCCCCAACAACTGTGCAAAGCCCAGAAAAAATGAATAATTTAAATGACAGTGTCAACCAGGCTAAATGTTATCCAGTTTAGATGAATATTTTTGTTTGCATGTTCTATCACTGCTTCAGCTATACATGTGAGTGTATGGGTTATCATGTGCCATGAGTTCAGTTTGAGATTAGTTTGAGCCATAACTGGCCTTTCACTGTAATGACCATGATCCTACTACTCAATCTGCTTTTTTAAAATGATTCAGGAATTGTAGACCGCCTCTTTTGATCTCATTTTTGTTATTGGAGTTGATATTTTTCTTGATTTTCCCCAATCCATTTTACTGACATATAATACACTTAATGTTGAATCTCAGACTTCTCCGAGTTTACTAATCCACAGGAGTTTTCCATGGATCTACTTGAATTTTGTATTGATATTGTGCCTATAGGATGAAAGTGGTTTGTAGCTTGGGTGGATTAAAATAGGTTGCATTTGATGCAATATAGCAGATTTGCATTTGGTTTTTGTTTTTCATCTTAGTAAAATGTAATATTTATATTTTCATATGTGGTAGCAGACCAGGGCATTAATAGAGCTTTCTTTATTTTATATTTGACAAACATATAGTGCATACCTTTTGTGCTCAAGTCCATTCTAGTCAAGTTGGTTAATAAATTAGAGACAGGATTGCCTTTGAAAATTGTCATAATACAACCAGTATTCATGACATTAATGGCATGCTTTTCTGTAGAGCTGCTTTGAGCAATGTGTTTTGTGAAAAGCACTATACAAATAAAATCTACTTGAATAACCAAGCCAAACCTCCTTGTACATTGGAGTTTCCATGGTTGTAAGCAATATCTAAAAATAAAAAAAATTAAATTATAGCTACTGAGAGACATTTTGTGGTGAACAGGAGTAGACATACTGTATGGCATTAAGACAACATTAAACATTTATCTTAAACTAATTTCTCTCCTTTTTCTTTTGTGTCTTTGTTCTCCTGCAGAGCTGGACAGTCAGGAGATCTCCGATGCCACCAAATCCTCCAACCCATATCCGTTGTTCCTTCCCGTAAATTATCAGGTATGGGATGCTGAATACTTCCTGCTAAAAGAAGCAGGACAGGACATCATGCGCAATTCCAGCATGCAGAGCCACACACAGCCATTTGTCATGCTCCGAGTGGGACGTCTCCCAATTATTAATGCCAGCTATGGCCCACTCTCTACAAAACAGGAGATCCCCCTGGACTTAGTGCAGTCGGTGCAGCTATTCCGGCCCTCACCACCGGTTTTCACCCTCAATTGGAGAGTCCAGTCCTTTGTCCTGACCCGGTGGGTCTATTCGTCTTCTCCCAAAGTGAGAGTCCTGTTCTACGTGGCTGGTAGAGACTGGGACAGAGGAGAGAAGGAGAAAGGAACAAAAGACGAGCTTCCGTGCGTGACTGTGTTCGCCTTCTGGCAGACTCAGGAGGTCCGTGGCTCCTGTGTTATCCAAAATGAGCATGGGACCTGCATGGCTGAGGTTGACCCTCCTTCGAGCTGGTTCACCCCGTTTGAGGGCAGTTCCAGTCGGGAAAAACAAGGGCCAACCCAGGGGAACCCCGTGGAGCTGTATTACCAGGCCCGACCCAGTGTTTACGGCCTGTGCACAGCCAGTGGAGAGGAGGGCAAAAGGTGGGATTTCGGTGGTGGAAATGCTGGTCAGCCTCAGGCTGAGTACATGCCTGTGACTCCCATGCAAAGAATTGGGAGTGTTCGGCTCCTGCAAGTCAAACAAGGGGCCATGCCAGTGTCTGTGCTCAGACTGAGAGAGTCTGTGGTCATCCAGACCTCCTCTAAACCCCTTAAGAAGACTGATATTGCTTCCTTTTATGTCTATGTGAGGAGCTCAGCCAACCTGGACACCTTCTCCCTCAGGTAAGTCCTGAAAAAATACATATATGCATTTCGCAATTTTTCCTGGGAATCAAAACAACAATCTTGCCATTGCTTACACCATGCTCTTTAAAACCCTTTCACACATGGTGTCCATATTTGTGGACAGTTAATTTAACTCCATTTAGGGTTTATTAAAGCTGCTCAAGATTTACAAAAATGATATAATGAGAATGTACAACATTAATCCATTTTCCAAACTGTGTTTTTGTCTTAGCCTGAATAATGGTACACTTATAATAAGTGTTTATATTGAGGCTATTTCAGACCAGACCTGTAGGTACCGCTGTTGAGGAGCACAGTTCGTGACTCGCCTTAGACTTAAAAAGAGAGAAGTAGCTCCGGCTGCAATGTTCTTCCGCAAGATGCATGCAGTTCTGTTTATTTACCGCTAGAGCAAAAAAAGTTATGGACTGCAGCTTTAAACATGATCATTTTCTCCAAACCACTTAAGGGCACTGTCAGTAGATTGAAAGCAATATTGTAACAGTGGCTACTGTCTTTTATTGCAAATATTCATTGCCTAATGACATCATAAATCCAAGATGGCTGACACAGATAGCCATGTGCTAAATGCCCCAGGCATGTCTGTGAAAAACTTTCATATATACCTTTATATATATATAAAGCCAAATGTAATTTTTATACACACCAAACTGTCCACGTATGTGGACGTCATGCAACAGTGAAAACAGATAAAGTCTGATTTCTGTAACCTGCTAGTATATCTAGTATAAATATGTTTTGAATTGTTTTATATTGTAATAAAACAGACATTTAACAAATATATAAACATTAATAACCATTCAAAATGACATACTCTGGCATTAAATGGCAACTTTACATATACATACCCAGACAAATTAGCATTTTGCCTTCCAAACAGGGATAGAATAGGTCAAGCACTCAGTACAGAATAATATAGAATATCCCAGAGGACAGTGGACGTGACAGTGATAGCAGTGATGAGGAATATGTGCCAGCAAAAACTCAGCTCATATTGCTACTAGGTTTCTGCATATATGTAACTACCGTTATAATTCCTACAATATTTTTTATCGTTGTTATATTGTAATATTAATGTTATGAATAACTGAGCTTATATACATAGCATAACATGACATAATAAAACCACAATTTCATATTGTCATCTGTGGCTTTTTTTCCCATTTACGTCTTTGCATGGTGTCCACATACATGGAAAGTTAAATATTTTTTTAAACAAAGGAGAATTTTGTAAAAATGAAAATGGATTTCAATTTAAGTCTCATATTAAAGTAAATAAAAAGAATCTTTAAAAGAATCTAGATAATTTTTTTCCATAATTCATGCATAAAAGGGTTAAAGGGGACATATCATGCCCTTTTTTACAATAAGTAAACAAGTTTCTGATGTCACTACAATGTATATGTGAAGTATTAACACACATATCATGTTTATAGCCTGTTAAAATGCAGCAAAAATGTTGTGTATCCCTTTAAATGCAAATGAGCTGGTACTGCCTGTCTGTTCTTTCAGGAAGAGGGCGGAGCTTCAATAGCTTTTGTAACAATATGATACATGTTTGAAACTAATTTAGTTCAAACCGGACGATGCCATACAGATCCAGATCATATATGCTGCATGGAGATAGTCATCTTGCTTTTAGTACGAGCCAATTGTAGCGAACCCTGTCCGAATGATGGCCAAAACATTACTGATGAATTTTATGAAGTTTGCTGTTCATCAAACAAAAGATGGAGTGTCTGTTTTCACTCCAGAAAACACACTGTACAAGAAGTGCGCATGAAAGTCTTGTCCATAAACACTCTCTCTCCCTTGCATTATCATCAGCACAATAACACTCGTTACTAACAGTAAACTTTGTAACAGTAACTAACAGTAAACTACCCTATATCCAGACATAATGCCTTTTCTGCAACATGACATCATGACTTCGCGTAAACATACATGCCACTTTCTAAAGCCAAGTGGCGTGTTATCTGTCCTCATTTTGAGCTATCCGTGTGTATGTCTACGCCATGTGATTCCGCGTGTGTACGCCCAAACAAACCATCATCTCCGTGTGTATGTCGCCGTGTGAATCCGCCAAGCTGATCTCACAGAATGAATATTTATAGCCTAATTTTATATTTTGGAGCAACTAACTCCACTCCTACCCTAAACCTACCAACTCTCAACAATATAAAACACAGGCAAATAAATGTACAGTGACATGTATTTATTGCAAAAACTGACCAAAAAACAGTATAAAGTATTAACGCTTTCCAAGTCTTCTGAAGTCATATGATATCTTCATGTGAAGAACAGAGTTGATCTTAATGTTTTAGTCGTTGAAATGATGATCACGGTCCTTTGCGAACAGAACACACACGCTCAAACTCGTTCATTCATATTTCTAATTCAAATGATACACACGGCAAGTGACGCGATCGGTCACGAGACACACGAGAGCCAATGGCTGTCGTGTGTCTCATGACCAATTGCGTCATTATGTTAGCTTTGATTGTAAAATGCCATTGGCTCTCGTGTGTCTCGTGACCGATCGCGTCACTTGCCGTGTGTATCATTTGAATCAGAAATATGAATAAACGAGTGCGTGTGTGTTCTGTTCGCAAAGGACCGTGATCATCATTTCAACGACTAAAACATTAAGATCAACTCTGTTCTTCACATGAAGATATCATATGACTTCAGAAGATTTGGAAAGCGTTAATACTTTATACTGTTTTTTGGTCAGTTTTTAAAACCTAAACCTAAACCTACCCCCTAAACCTACCCATCACAAGAAACATTCAGCATTTTTACATTTTTACATACTAAAAACTATTTAGTATGTAAAAATGTAAAAATGCAAAATGTTTCTTGTGATGGGTAGGTTTAGGGGCTGTGTGTGTGCGTGTGTGTGTGATGGGTAGGTTTAGGGGCTGTGTGTGTGTGTGTGTGTGTGTGTGTGTGTGTGATGGGTAGGTTTAGGGGCTGTGTGTGTGTGTGATGGGTAGGTTTAGGGGTAGGGGGCAGTGTAGGGGGACAGAATGTAACGGCGTTGATAAACACGCTAAAAAGCGATTATGCGTCTTGTAGCGCGCCAAAATGGCATACGAATTGGCGTGTCATACATACACCATTTCATGAGATCAGTGTGCTTTTCAGGGTGTACTTAATAAACTGGTCAAGTTAATATCTGTAAAACAACTCAGAAAAACTATGATAAAGTGCATGCTCTCCTTTTTTAAGTTTTTCTGTTTTCTGGGTTGGTAGATGCACCAGTGACCCGATTATAGCCCTTAAACATGGAAGAAGTTCGATTTTCATGATATGTCCCCTTTAAGCTACTAAAAAGAAATGCCATACCACTGTCCTAATGCATAATGAAAAATAAACCAATAAATTAAGAACTAGATTTTTGATGGATTATGCCTTTTTTCCTGAAAATACCAGTAATGTTAGCATATTTTTTGGAAGTAGTGCAGATTATTAGTGCAGAGAAGAGATACACATGTAATGATAATAACACTTAGTGATATTCTGAGCCTTTATTCTGACCGCAGAACTCTGGGGTCAAGTCGGGGAACATGGTCTGTAAAGCTCATTGTGCAGATTTGAGCATCTAGCTATATGGCTGAAAAAAGACATGCACGTTTAATCTCACAGATTATATGCAAAGGCATGCTCTGCCACAAACACATTCTTTTTGTTTCTCTCGCTCTCTGAATACATTGGCTGCTGATTCATTTTCATGCTGTTCTTTAAAAAGCATGTCTAAATAAAGAGCTTCTGCTTGGTTAGAGAAGATGAGATGATGAGAAGCCAGAAAGGGTTTAGCTATAGCCTTTATTCAAGGGTCAATGTCAAATAAGGATGCCTAAATAAAAAATAACACAAATTTAGTTTAACATGCATATAAATAGTATTTAGAATAAATATTTTATATGGTGTTTTATAGTATTTTTATACAATTTTCAACAAAAGTTTTGATTTATAAACACCAAACAACACTAAAATGTAGTGGGATAAGAATAAATGAGCAATTTAACAGACTATGTTAAGACTGCATTATTGTCTACTTATAAAGCCCATTTAACCCTTAAAGACCTAGAACATTTTTGGGACGCCTGACGTGCCTCTACTTTTCTTTGTGTTTCTCACCCATTCTAGCTGTTAGCATCAAGAACCATATATCATTTTAAATAGGAGAACCTGAAGTTTCCATCTAGCTCATTTGATCCAACTGCCTTTTTGTCCCAATTTTACATTTATTTATTCTATAAATGGATTGAATTAATACAGCAGGAAAAATTTGGTGTTTTTTAACTCAAACAGAACTTCATGAAGTTTGGATTTTTTAGAAAAAAGCAAAAGTTAGACTTGGTTGTTTTAGACTTCCAGATGGAATTTTGTCCAGCAATCCATCACCAGTTATAGCAATTTGTTATAATATTATTCTAGGCGTTTCTAGGGTTTTGAGTGAAAACAGCTGTATTTTATTTACTGCGAATGTAGATGTGTCCTAAAAAGGCATTAGTCCGCATGACTATATTTTACGGTTTTACCCAGGGCCGTAGGGTTTTATAATCTCTGAGTTCCCAAATGTGAGGTAGTTAGATGCTAGGGTGTAATTTCCACTGAGGATAGCGGGGACATGTCCTCCCCACTTTAAAAAAATTATGTTTGCTTGTCACTGAAATTTCTAATGAGCAGCTAGCGATGAAACGCCAGAAACAGCAACAGATGACTCTAATGTCATCATGGATTAAAAGAAAGGAGATGCAAATTGGTTGATTCAGTAAATTAGCTCAGGTCAGGATAATCATATTTTCATGTCTACACCTGTTGATATAAGCATAGGCGTTTACTGATGTAATGCACACACTGTTGCTAGGTAACTTTAGTCTGTTAGCTAAATATTTAATGTAGAACATTCTGTTTACCGTGAAAATTAGTTCACTATAAACCGCAGCATTTTCTGTCAGCAATGTATGACAAGCAGGCTCTGGCTGCTAGTTTATTGTTAGACTCAATATGATCCTAATTTTTTCAATCAAATTGATATTACAAAATAGTGATTCAACACACAGTTCATAAAAGCTTTTTGATTTTTCTATTTCAAACACCTGTGGATGTGGATCTGGATGTGGAGGTGGATGTATCTCCGACAAACGTCCTGTGAAACAGTGTTTTATTTTACATTTTCAGGGACAGCAGATAGTTTGAAATAAAAGTTTGTTTGACAATAGAAAATAGTCTCATGCTATTAACATTTTATTCACATACAAAACATTGATGGTGAACATGTCTTGGCGATTGGCCCCCATTAAACAATAAAGTAAGACGTCTTTTTCTTGTTGGCAATCGAAAACATTTCCCCAACCCCCATTCTGTGTCCACCTACTTTTCAAACCAAAGTTACCCCCTTGGTTAGAGGGGTTGGGGGACATAGCCTGAGGACATTTTGATTTCTCTGATCTACATATGTGCATTTTAAGACATTTTGAAGGCCAAAAAGTTGGATAACAATAGCTTTAAAACCATGTCACAGGGCAGTACATTATTTATCTCTCCTCATCTCCGCATGTCTCTCTTTCACAACCTATCTTCCTGTCTCTTCTCTTCCTGAGCTTTGATAGTCTTTTCAATTTTGTCTCTCAGTGAAGAAAGTAAACATAGGTTCAAATGATATTTATGCTTTATGAATTATTTTCTTAGACACAATTTTCCAGGATACCAGGAAAGCTAGGTAATTGAGTTTATTAAATGAATCACAATTTATACACATACCTTATTAATATTATGCTAATATGTATGCTGTAGGCAGAACTTTATAATGGTATAATAGGTCACAAATTTAATGTTTTTGGGGAAAATTTAGATTTCTCTCATCTACATATATGCAATTCAAGATGTTTGAAGGCCCAAAAAGGATAAGAAATAGCTTTAAAACCATGTTAGTGGGCAGTAGATGATTTGCCAATACAGCTTTCTCCCCATCTCGATCACTCTTTCTTTTTCTCTGTTTCCTTACCTCTTCCCCTCCTAAATCGGAGCTTTTTTAATTTACTGAAGGCTACTGATCGTATTTTATTAATTCACATAATTCATGTGCACATTCATTATTAATCTTATGCCTAATCTGATGAAAATGGCTTTGTTTGTTGTTGTTGCCCTCACAATGGCAGTTACTAGTTATTACATTAAGTGAGATGAATCGTTACAAAGGCCTATTTTCAATTCAAAATACGAAATTAGACAAAATTGTATCAGTTTGCCTGATTACTTTTGTCATTTGTTTAACATTTCTGACCTAAAGCAGCTGTCAGCTATACTTGCAAGCATTGAGTCGCACTTCTAAAAGTTCCGCTCAGCAGCTTCTGTGAACATAGAGCCCGCCTGCTTTGATTTGAATATTTTGACACCAGCGAGCAGTGACAGACCAATGAGACTCAGGTGAATACACACACTGTCCTCTGCTTCTGATGTGTGCACTGTAGATTGAAGAACACGTTGATTAATGCAGACTAAAGTTAATCTCAATTTTTTTAAGGGGCCTGGGCAGAACTTTTAAACCATTAGACCATTTTAAACTATTCACTTGCCAAAATTGGTGAATGTGTAGTCACATATTTTGGCAAGAAACAATCTCTGAACCACTGATTCAAAGCAAAAGATTTGTAATGTTTTGAAGCTTCATCAAGTTGTAAAAGTGCTTATCACTATTACCAGACGTGTCTTGCTCTGGCTAACTTGTTCTGAAATGTTCTCTGGGCTGAAAATACAATTATTTAGATTAATGTGGTTGATGTTGTGGTATTACCATTTTTTTTTAACCAGGTTGACAAAATAAGTGAGAACCTGAACCTTACCTGTTCATCTAGTAAAAAAAAAAAAGGTTAAATGATCTGATATTTTCTAGAAAGGTATTTATCTGATTACCTTGACTTTGATTTGGCAGACAAATATTTTTCAAATATTAGTATTGTAAAACGAATGTATAATATCATTTTTAAGACTTTCAACCTTTTTAATTAGCCTTTTTTATTCTTTAATATTATCTAAGCAGTGTTGTACCATCCTGATATTCGGACTTATGACCTATTATGCCCTTATTTAAGTTTCAAAAATGTGTGTCACTAATCTTTAATGTCTAAGCATTCATTCCCTCTCTGCGAAGAAATACATTTGAGTCATGGAAGAGCTTGTGATGCGATGGATTTTAGCGCTGAGGAAATGTGGGAAATCTCAGAAAATTAAATTAAGAAGCTTAAGAAGACTGGCAAGATTTTGAGATGCCAGTTTAAACTTTCATTTGTGTGTCCATCCTGATGGAGAAAACACCCATCTCCTGTGCTTTCTGAAAGCACCGTCTTCCTCTAAAGGTGCTCTACTTTTGTGATTTATGATCACATAATGTGCACTTTTTTTCATGTGTGTACCATTTTATATTTACATGCCAGGTTGTGTTATTAGGCTCTTAAGAGGACAGATGGACATGTTGTCCTTGCCTACTCCTCCCCCTAATCCCCTTCATTCTTAACATCCATCTCTGTTATCTCGGGCTTCCCTGGTGAAGTTCGTTCCTCTCTGAAGCACATTTCTTCATCTAGCCCTGCTTGTGAGCTTTTTTTCTGCTGATATCTCATCTCTCTCTTTCTCTAAGCCCTGTTGCTCTTGCCACTTAATCACTGTCGCCTTAAATCTCAGTCTGTCCACGGCCAGATCTCTTCTATACAGCTCACATCAGTCACTGCAAACCCAGTGAAGACAACCGTCCCAAGAGACGTCTCTTCTCTTCTCTTCTCTTCTCTTCTCTTCTCTTCTCTTCTCTTCTCTTCTCTTCTCTTCTCTTCTCTTCTCTTCTCTTCTCTTCTCTTCTCTTCTCTTCTCTTCTCTTCTCTTCTCTTCTCTTCTCTTCTCTTCTCTTCTCTTCTCTTCTCTTCTCTTCTCTTCTGATTTAATCCCAAAGCATTTCAAACGCACATAAACATGATTACACGTCTGTTTGATATCCATTAATCAATCTGAAATGGTTCCAGATGGTACTAGATACTTTTCATTAACTGATGCTCTTATTAAATGATGAACAATTGCTCAGTTGCCCTTGAAGCATTGAGCTGTTAAACGGGTTTGGTATGTCATTTTGTGATATCACACTGGTTGCTTTAAATGGTGATGGAAAGTAGCAGAAATGGAAAATATATCATTAGTATTGGGTTTAATGGAGCATTATAAAGCATTCTTATTGAGATGGACATAAACATATGCACACATACAGATTGTGTTAACTTGTCTTGTACAGTGTGGGTTATTACTGCTATTAGTGGTGTATTTATTTTAAAGTATGCATGAGTATGCTTTGTTGCCATCTGCTCAAAATGGCTCTAATGGACCCAATGTTTGCGACAATGGCTGCTTACCTTTGCAAAATGGAAGTGTGCTTAATTGTATTGAATGCACTCTTGAATGCACAAATCTAACTGCAGATAATATTAATATGAATGTGTAATATTAAGTAAAAGTTTGTTTTAAAGAAAATACATTTACAATATTTTTAAGAGCACTTTGTAATATGTTAAATTAAAGTTTTACCTTTTTTATTTTACAGAGTACATTTTAAATCATTATGATTTAATAATGTTTTGTTGTGCTCTGAAGAAGTACACTTGTGTTGTGGTGACCGTAGAGGTCACATTTTTAATAACAATGGTGAAGCATTAAGGGTTAGTTCACCAAAAAATGAAAATTCTTTCATTAATTACTCCCCCTCATGTCATTCGAAACCCTTAAGACCTCTGTTCATCTTAGGAACACAAATGAAGATATTTTTGTTGAAATCCGATGGCTCAGAAATGCCTCAAAAGTGAAAGTGTTTTATGAACATATACTATATGCGGAGAGCATTCCCTCAGTATCATTATCTGATTTGTGACCGAAGTGGCTTTTAGAGGCTTTTTCATCTGAACTCTTCAAATATATTTAAATACATGACATACAAGTTTCAATATAAAAGGCATTAAAGTGTAATTTAGTTACCATGCTTGTCAGTATATTTAGTAGTTCATTTCAACCATATATCAAAGACAAATAAAATCATGAAATTACATATAAAGATGTACTTGAGTCTTACTTAAAGGGTTAGTTCACCCAAAAATGAAATTGATGTCATTAATGACTCACATTAATGTCGTTCCACACCCGTAAGACCTCCATTCATCTTTAGAACACAGTTTAATATATTTTATATCTAGTCCGAGAGCTTTTCTTTTTCTTCGGTGAAAGTGTATGCACACTATACTGTCCATGTCCAGAAAGGGAATAAAAACATCATCAAAGTAGTCCATATGTGACATCAGTTAGTTCATTAGAATCTCTTGAAGCATTGAAAATACATTTTGGTCAAAAAATAACAAAAACTACGACTTTATTCAGCATTGTCTTCCCTTCCGGGTTTGTTTTCAATCCTTAAATAAAGATTTGAACGGTCATCAATCAGCTTATTGATTCATGATTCGGATCGCGTGTCAAACTGCCAAACTGCTGAAATCACATGACATTAGCAAATCATGAATCAATCTGCTGATTCATAACCGTTTGAATCTTTATTTGAGAATTGAAAACAAACCCGGAAGAGAAGACAATGCTGAATAAAGTCGTAGTTTTTGTTATTTTTGGACCAAAATGTATTTTCGATGCTTCAAGAGATTCTTATGAACTAACTGATGTCACATATGGACTACTTTGATGATGTTTTTATTCCCTCTCTGGACATGGACAGTATAGTGTGCATACACTTTCATTTAAGAAACAGAAAACCTCTCTGACTAAATATAAAATATATTAAACTGTGTTCTGAAGATGAACGGAGGTCTTACGGGTGTGGAATGACATTAGGGTGAGTCATTAATGACATCAATTTCATTTTTGGGTGAACTAACCCTTTAAGTCCAGTTCCTTTTTTTTCACAATGGTACCCTTATTAGATGAGCAAGTTGATGCATAAGGAGATTTGTACAGGCATCAATGTAATATTTCTGTGGATGATGTATTTGATGTGTTGCTGAAATCAGTAGCCGGACGTCTCATTCTCAGCCCTGTATTTTGGTTTCTAAATCACATAGGGATCAATCATTGGGAACGCTTCTTCCAATCAAGCCTTGTAAAAAATAGCTACTCCTGCTCATGTGAATTTCTTCACACATAAATCAGTCAGGAGGCCCGTTAGGAATCACCATGATAAATTTCGCCTGTAGTCATACTCATATTTTATAACACAGAAAGTGACATGTGTCACAGTAGCAATACAGCTGGTCATAAATTA